>NC_083334.1:9088938-9688938 GCF_963455315.2 Globicephala melas | reverse complement strand
CTGTGTCAGGAAGGTCTCAGAAAGCCTGGTGGGTAGGGTGGCACCTTGCTTCCACCCTGTGCTCTCCCGGGACGGGTGGGGCGGGGGTGAGGGGGCGGGATGTGGTGCAGGAGGTGGGGAGGTGTGCGGTGACAGGGTCAGCCCATCCCCCTGTGTGGGAAGGGCAGGGGCAGCTTCCAGAGGGAAGAATCATAAAGAGAGAAACCATTCTTGTCCCGCAAACATAAGCAAAGCACCCAGACGAGGACCTGGAAAGCATTCAACCCATTTCACTTGTGCCCAGACTGCTGCATCCTCAGCACTTCCTACGCTCTGGCTGACACGAAGACCTGTTCAATAAGTGAGTGATGGCACCTTTCAAAGCATCTGGACATAAAACAAGGATTTATCAGGAGCGTTATGAAAGGGAGCTATTTAAAGGGGATAGAATACGTGCTAAGGAGAATAGATGAGGAAGACTACTTTTTGGAAGAAACATGAAAAGTCTTACAAGGCTTACAATGAAATCTTGTTAATCGCGAATCCATCTCCTCCTCATTTAAGTAACTGCATACAACCTCAACAGTGGCCACTTAGAAGGAAATGGTGAAATGTGATGGAATGTAAGCAGCGGCATAACGATGACATTTTCATTTTTCTATTAACTTGTGGTAAATTGGAGAGGGTGGAGGAAAAGGTCTAAAAACAGCAGTAAGAAGCAAGAAGACTATTGTCAAGCCCAGGACAGTGAGGAGACGAGAGAAGCAGCCCAGGGACTGTCGCAGGGCGGCAGAGTCCCTTAGAGAGAGGAAGGCCAGCTGAGAAGGTGGAAGAAGGTTCAGAGCTGGGCTGGTAGTCAGTCCACAGCCTCGGTGGGCACTGAGGCAAGTTCGGAGAAGTCGGAGAGGGGTCCACACTGGGCTCAGGTGAGCATCGATGAATCGGGAGCGTCAGTTCACGGAGCTGGTTAGGAGCTTACATCCGTTGCGGTTGATTTCTGTTGTGCGTCGAGAAGGGTGAGAGTGTGATATTGATTCTCTAGTTGGCAATTCCTTTTTCTGATGTCCTGAATGAAGGGACATATGAGAGATGGGACCTACAAAGAGCAAGGAGTCTTCAGTAAACGAGGTCTCGCCTACATTCAGTTTAGAAAAATCCAGTGATCTTGAGGGATTGTAGTCAAGGCTCCTCTGATCACTGTGTTATATTCAGAAGCATCCCAGGAAAATCTTACAGATGGGGGTGAAATATGGTTCTTTTCAGGGGCCAGAAACTGGAGAAATGATGTCAATGTCCCATAACAGGTAGGAGAATGGTAGGCAGCCAGACTCTTTTATGACCTTCAACAATAGAGGACAGGAGGCATGACGCAGGACTGGACAGGTGACCCAGGACTAGGGCAGGTGTCAGCAGGTCCCAGGCTCAACTACGACAAGGAAAAGGGACCCTTACTAGGCTGTGACTTCCCATGGACCACCTAGGAACTGAGCCATGGCATTGCTCAGATCGCTCAGTTATTAAATCCCTTTCCTCTTTCCACACTTTCCACCAACTTAGCACACAGCTTAATCCAACAACTGCATTTGGTGTTGCACAGTCACCAAGACTTTTGTACACAGCAGTGCCTCCTGCCTGTTTTTTTTCTCACATCACATGGAATATGATATTCTTAGAGGACACTGGGAAAGGCTTCAAGACACAGGGGTGGGGAGTGGGTCCCTGATGGGATCACTGGGGGAGACATACGGGTGGACAGCGGCACACTGATTGGAAAACTCTGAATTATCTAATTTAAGTTTTATAATAACCCTTTGAAGTAGAGATTTGTATCCCCATTTGATAGGTGAGCAACTGAGTTTATAGTCTTTTTTAAACTTAATTTTCTAATGTGCCGGGCATTACTAATCAACTAACCTGTGATTAGCGCAATGGCAAGACATAATATCTACTCTTAACTATTGGTTAACTGTTACTATTGGTGAACTGTTAACGTCTCAAGCATTGCAATGGCAAGATATGATATCTGCTCTTAACTACTGGTTAGCAATTGAGTTTATGTTCATTGACCAGTGAAGAATGAAAATGGAAATTTAGGGAAGGACAGCCCAGTAAGGTGTGTGAGAATATGAAGATTGTGGAGAGCTCCTGGGCTCTGAGGGAGATTACAGAGTTAAATGTGATGGTGACATTTAATAAGCTCTCCTAGGGGGTTGCAGTAAAGAAGTTACCAGAACTTAGAAACAAAACTCATGGAGATGGGGCCTGCCCTGGAGAGGTAGGAAGTGGAGAAGTGGAAGGAGACGACGTGGTGTGAGGGTCGAGGACTGGGGAGTCTAAAAGCCACCAGCAGGTGCAGCTTTAAAGGGCTTGGGAGGACAAAGGAGCCCTGCCCCAGGCTGGCCATGTGGAGAAAGTGCTGTTGTATCATTTGTTCCTTATGGGTTACTCTGATTGAATGGAAGACAGATTGGTGTTTCCTGAGCCTACTGAAAACTGGAAATCTGGCCAAGATTGTTGAGAAAGGGGGAAGATGGTGATCTGTGAACCCAACATTGAGAGAATGAGAAACAAATTGAAGGTCAGTTTGAGGATGTCTGATAGCCCAGCGAGTGAATAAGTCTCAGAGCAAGAATACTCACCAACTCAACTTATATGCTTTGTCCTTTGCTTGCCTTTCCCGCTAGAGGTGACTTCTGTGAGGGCACGAGTTCTGTTCTTTAGGGGCCCCTGAACCCCAACAGCAAGTACTGTGTTTGGCACAAATTAAGTGTTCAATAAATATCAGTGTATAAATGAAAATACACTTGTGGGAGTCACCTATCTGCAACAGTTTCTCATATTTACTGTCACTGAATAATCTAATACTTATCAAATTATCTTGGAATTTAAAAATATACGTAGAGTGGCTAAAACAGTGGAGAAGGTGGAGTGCTTGAGGCTGCAAGGCGGCACGATTTCATCACGATTGCTTTAAGAACACTCGTAATGTTGGAGAAGACCCTGTGGGAAGATGTGCGATTTGTCGGTTACTGTTTCATTTATGCATTCGGATCCCTCGTAGGCGGGCTGTGTCACGGCCCAGCCGTGATGCGATGGGATAGAGGAAGTGACCCTGCTGGGGGTGTTGACAGGGGTGGGGGTGAGGGTGCTACACGTGGTAGTGCTCACACAGCGCTATGAACGTCCTACGTGGCTCAGGTTACCTGAACTAAACAGGAGAGGAGAGACAGGGAGCCTCGGCTTCCCAAAGAGGGTAACCTCCTCGCAGGAGCCGGGCTTCAGCAGAGAACCCAGGTCGTCCTGCTCGGGAGACTTTGCATGATGTCCTAACAAGGACATGCCTGCTGGCTGTTGGCTACACTACACTTAGTGGCCTGGCCTGCAGCCCCTGCAGAGGTTCCAAGGTTGCATCTTCCCCAGATGCCAGCCTCTCTCCAGTTACGAAGTTCCCTTGTGCTGCGCGAGGAGTTGCATACCAGGAGCCAGATTCTCTACCCTCACCGGTCTGTCCCATAGTCACCATGGCGTCTAGAAACAGGTTTACTAGGAGTTGTTGTTACTGTAAAAGATCAACGATCAGGACCCTCAGTTAAATAGAGTCGGGGCCACAAGGGGCGCTCTCATTCTCATAAGGAAAACGGAGCCCAACGGGAAGAAGATAGACTTGCTTCTTTCCTGGCAAGGACTCGCCCATGAAGAGACACTGACCCTTTGTTTAGGGCAGCCCTCCCACCGGCCTTTTCCCCTCTGCAAAAGCCTTCTCCTTCCTTGCTGTGCAGGGACTTGCACAAGCCTCCCATGACTGCAGACCCCAAATATGAATTCTCTGCTGATCCCGAGTAAATGCATCATTGCTGGAGATATAGCTGCCAGTCGATTTGTTTTAGGTCAACATTACTTTCAACTTTTGGTTCAGAATCTCTACTCTGTTGTGAGACGTGAGCTCTAAATTTGATCTGTCAATTCTGAAATATCCCAAACTCCTCCTTTATACAAAAGAAAGCCAGTGCTTTTCAACCAGTAACAGGGATTAATATTTTTTTCCCCAACATTGGAGATCAGTATTTTTCCTAGTGTCTGGAAACCCAGAGAGTCGAGGAATGACAACTTTAGGTCTTTGACTGTAAGTTTAGAGCATTTACGTTTCAGGGGGTGAACCCCGGGGCCCTCCAGTCTGGAAGTAAACATAGTAAATGTGTAAGTTGCCTTTGGGGAAACTAACAACAGCTAAGTAGGCAAACTGTGCAAACGATGGCCGTGTCCGGAGTCGACTGCAGGTTTCACATCCAAGAGCAGTTTCCTCCAGGGTAGATTCATCCTGAGCCGCTTAGGAGATAAAAACTTGTACCCAAAGAGACGGTTTTTTTGTTTTGTTTCATTTTGTTTTTTTCCGGTCTGCTTAGCATTTTACAAATCAAGGGTTTTCTTGCAAAAAACTTCTGTTTTCTAGATTTGTATTTAAAAAAATAAGAGACTCAGATTGCGCCGGCACTATGGTACAAGAAAGCTTTACCCAAGAACAGGAAGCCCCACTGGATCTGTCATGCGCTCTCTGCTTCATCCAGGTTCCCACCATCTCCATTGTTAGTATACATTTTTTCTTATTACTTGTTAAAAAGCCTTTGTGATAAAAATCATCTGATACTTGAAAAGGGCAGTAATTGGCTTGAATCTAATTTTTTATTGAACGGGCTATTTTAACTTCGTAGGGATAGAAATGAACTTACATTGTGGAGATGCAAATAATTTCTGTATAATAGAGAAGATAACTGAATGGTGATGTTTGATTGTCCTGTTTCTCATTAACCAGTTCCGTATCTAACTCAAAAATCTTACCCTAATCTTCCTTTATTAACCGGTCCCTACATACACCTTATCCAAAACAGTGTTTGAATTAATTTGAACACCTCACTGGTTCACTCATTAATTAATGAGTTTAATAAAATCTTTTCATGGGTTTATCTTATATTTGTATAAAGTTATAATTCTAATATTTTGAAAGTTAAATGAGACAATGTCTCTTTATCAAACTGTGTTTTTCTAAGTGAGTGTTCCAAACAGCCTTTAAAAAATGTTCTAGAGCCTGAGTATGGACCAGTCAAGCTGGATGTTTTCATTGACTACAGCGCTGTGACCTTCTTCATTGAGTAGTGAGGCAAATTGCTCAGGATTATATTTTAGGAACATTTCAGAATTGATTCATTACTAAGAAAAAGGAAGCACTAGCTGCCCTGAAGACCAAGACTCCAGAACAGAAAAGCTATAGATTATAATTTATATCGGAGCAGTATTGATTTGGCATATCATAAAATGAAAGGACCCTACTGTGGACAGTGATGCAGTGATTAAATCACCTAAGGGGTTTGGTTAGCACCCCACTAAATTTTATGTGGCCCTATTCCCCCCAGACTACATAAATTTTAAGCAAATCAGTGGGTCTTGCTGCATAATATGGTGAGCATTTCTGAAGCAGAGTGATAATTTTCCAAAAACATTTAGCAAAAGAAAGCCTTTGCAAATATTTTCTCAGTTTAGTAAGAAATTAAAGCAATCATGGAGTAAGAGTACACATTAATTGATTAGGGAATTAGCTATTTTTTGTGAACAGATACAAAGGCAATAACAAATAATTATTAAGTATGAAAAAGTTAATTAAGATGCAAATATTATGCTCTGCTATGTATTCATAAATAGCAAGGAACTTAGGAAAACAACCAAGGAACTAAAACATGATTATATATTTTAATTAAGTGTTAGTTCATGACAGAATGTTAATAGGGATAATATAAAAATATCTGGGGAAAAGTCAACCATTGGTGATGGATTAAAAGCTAAGACTGTAAAATTCTACCAAAAAGTTGTTTCAAAATACTGTTGAAAATACTTAAAGTCAGCTATCAGGCTCTTGAAATTTAATATTATAATTAATTATCCTATAATAACACAAATAATTATCAACAATAATTAAGATTCTTTGTGTTTCATGTCCATTTGGCAGACGTTTTCCCCATTTTAATAATTCATAGACTCACAGAATTTTAGAGTTGGAAGAAAAGTTAAAGATTTCTCAGCTCTAGTCATGATTTGATAAAAGCTAAGTAGCTGGTTGATGGTAAATCCTTGATATCCACAGTTAGAGATTCAGGGCTTTCCATTCACTGCTCTTCTATGCTGGGGTCCCGATTCATGTGCAGATCCATTGAGATTCATAGTTAAATTGATAACAAAGTCCCATTTTATCATTCATTGAGCTAGCAACAAAGGCACCTTTTCAATGCCCCATAAACAGCTGGTTTAGAAAATGCAGCCTAAGTCTACAGTTCTCGGGGACCCTTGCTCTCTTCCTGTGAATCTGCCCATGTGGCCATTGATCTGGACGTGGTGTCACCACATAACGTGAGGGCCACCTACCAGTCTTGCACTGCTCAGTGCTGGCTTGGGGGGCCCAGGAAGGGGCCAGCGCAGACCACAGCCAGAACGGGAGGCCAGGCCACCTGAGGGAATGAGAACAGAGAGCAGGATGAGAGCTACCTGTCCACTGGGCAGGAACAGGAAGAGGAAGCCAGGAAAGAGACCGCTGACCTCTGTTCAATAAGGAAGCAGGACGGCTGTGCATGGCTCTGCTATAAACCCTCAAGCCTGTGACGTGCAGGCAGCGGGTATCGCGTCCCTGATCAGGCAGGTCAGCACTTCTCCTGGAGGGAAGAGTTAGTTATAGGGGAAGGGGCAGAGTACACGCTCGGGAAGATGTTTGTTCTTATTTGGGGAGAGGCAGAATATGGGAAGAGGGCACAGCAAATGCCATCAACAGTGTGTTAGATGCACATGTCTCAATCCTGCTACTATAGGATTCTCCATGACCTTAACCGTAGGTAATAGGTGTGATCTGCCGGATGATCCTACAGCATTTAATTATAAATATTTTTGTCACATTTTTGGTACGTGTTCATTAATTTATTGAATAAATATTTCCTGAGTTCTTCCTCTGTCCTGGATCTGCAGATATTACAATTAAATCACATACGTTGTTCAGGGGAGTTTCGCTCTATGACTGTTGTGCTATTGTGATTTATAAGGAATACGTGTAGCTTGTCTTCATCCATAGTGCCTGGCTCACAGCTCCAAAAACCTTAGAATTTCCTGTGTAATAAGAGCAGTGGGATCATATTTGGCCCCTGGTCTTCAGTTTCTGAAAATGCTTTTCCTACCCAAGGGTGGGGACTGGTTGGCAGGAGAACCCACCTGTGATTAGAGGGTTCGGACTTTTAGTCCCATCCGCTGACCTGAGGAGGGGAGAGGGGCTGGGGGTTGAATCGATTGTCATTGGTCCCTGATTAGTCAATCATGACTATGTAGTGAAGCCTCCGTAAAAACCCACAAGGACAGCTTTGGGGCTCCTTTTTTTCCACCAGCTTCCAGGTAAGGAGACCAGAAAGTTCCCTGGTACCACCAAGCCAGGGCCCAAGTTCCAAGAGGACAGAAGCTCCTTTGTCCAGGACCTCACTGTGTGTATCTGTTCATCTGGCTGTTGATTCATATGCTTTAATATCCTTTAATAATGAACCAGTAATCTCATGAGTACAATGTTTCTGAGTTCTCTGAGCCGCTCTACCAAATTAACAGAACCCAAGGAGGGGGTCGTGGGAACCTCTGGTTTACAGCCTGTTCAGAAGTGCAGGTAACAACCTGGACTTGCGATCCTGAATTGGAGGGGGTCATGGGGGCCTCCAGTTGGTAGCTGGTTGGTCAGAAGCACAGGTGTTCACGTGAGCTTTCGACTGGAGTCTGAAGTTGGGGGGCGGGGGGGTCTTGTGGGACTGAGCCCCTTCCCTGTGGAACCCAACGCTGACCACAGGTGGAGAGTCTCAGAATTGGGGTGGGTTCTCAGACTCCCTGCTGGCGTCAGAGAATTGCTTGTTGGTGCGGGGACGCCTCCACCCACATGCTGGAATTGGGTCCAGGAACTCTTTCCAACCGCATGCAAAGTGATACCGCTAACAACCCTTTAATAAGAAAGAAGAACAAGAAGGATCTAACTCCTGGGGAAATAGAGGCAATGAACAAGAGTCCAAATTTCATCGTTCTTTTTTGTGTGTGTGGAAGTTAAGAACCAGGCTCTTCTGGACATTAGTGTTTTGCTCTAGCTGTAGAAAAACCAAATGGAGATCAGTGCTCATAATTTGTGCTCCGTGTTCCCCTTTCAGCCCCCGGACCAACAGTCCGCTCTTGACCCTGCCTGGGGCTCAGGGCTGCTTATTCTGGCCTGAGTCAGTGGGGCTGCCAGGCTCTCGTGTGTGTGCTGACGTCCAGGCAAGGGGAGGTGCCCCCAGATCACACTCAGGGCATGAGGGAGGGTGGACGGGGGGCCTCTAATGAAGGCCGATATCCTCCAGGACCCCTACAGCTGGAGACCCTACCGGTGCCGGGAGCTGCCCTCACTGTACCCCAGCCCACTGGGAAGAAACGACTCTTTTCCTGTGCTAACCCTGGTGGGGTTTTTTACCATCTCTTGCTGATTTTTCTTGCATGTTGTCCCTTTAATAAATGCTTCTCAATTCCTCCATTTCAAGGAGGAATTCCAACATCTCTTTCCTTCTGGGACTCTTGCAAGTTCTTTCCATAATTTTGTTTTTCCTCTCTCCATCTACCAATCCTAAACTGCATAAACTATTCTCTTATTTCAGCTTTTGTTACATAACTTCACCGAAGTATGTTTCAACAGGGGTGACTGTGTGTGTTGTATCGCTTGAGGAGAGTGGATGGAGAGGAGTGGCAGCGGCCGCTCCCGAGCGTCTGGCGGCTGAGCCCGGGGCTGGTCATTTCACTTCCTCTCGTCTCCCGTAATGAAACCCTTGCCAGCTGGGGGCGGGGAGGGGGTAGCCGTTCAATTGCATAGGACACTGAGATGAACAGAGTTGATGTAAATCCTGAAAGACACAAAGCTATTAAATTACAAGTGGATTCCAACTCAGAAGTATTTGAACACTGAGGACAAAGGGATGTTGGCAAATAAAGATGGGTCCTCCAAGGACCAATTTTCTAATCATTCCAACTACAAATTTCCTTCTTCCTAACATTAGTGATATAAAATGCAGTACATCTTTTGCAATAGCTAGTTTTACTACAGTACTGAGCTTCATTGGGTTCCTGATTGGTTTGCTACAGGTATGTCGGGAATAACCGGAAACAATTATTAGAAGAATTGAAAATGGCCGCAGCTGGTGGGGAGGGCCGATGGCAGGGGGCTGACAAACCTTACACGTGCATGTTTGTCATGAGGAAGTTTATTTTTTTTATTTTTATTTTTTGCGGTACGCAGGCCTCTCACTGTTGTGGCCTCTCCCGCTTTGGAGCACGGGTTCCGGACGTGCAGGCTCAGCGGCCACGGCTCACGGGCCCAGCCGCTCCGCGGCATGTGGGATCCTCCCGGACCGGGGCACGAACCCATGTCCCCTGCATCGGCAGGCGGACTCTCAACCACTGCGTCACCAGGGAAGCCCGAGGAAGTTTATTTTAAAGGAGAAAGAAAGCAATAATTATTCACTTGATATGAATTTTAAAATGTGTATTTGTAATCCAGGCTAATGGTCAGGGTGAAATGTCAGTAGGAAAACACATTTCAAAAGAAGTTTTAAAAAGAAACTTCTGAATTATAAATTTTTTTAAAAAAAGAAACATTTTTCCCATTAGCCCCAAAGAGAGCTTCAAATGCAATAGCTACCAAAACATTTATTTTTATAATACTCCTAAAATAAAATAAATTTCCCATGTTATATACATAAGCTTATTGTTTCATAGTTGTTCATGATATCCATGTTTTTTCCATTAAGGCATTTAGAAATAAAATTAAAATATAATTGGTACAAACTGTAAGTTCTAAAAATCTTAAGGGAAAATAACAACTTTCTCTTATTATAATAATACTTTGTCAAGAGTGTATCATTGTTTAGAGGGTGCGGGAGGGATGGATTGGGAGTTTGGGATTAGCAGATGCAAACTATTATATATAGAATGGATAACAACAAGGTCCTACTGTATAGCACAGGGAACTATATTCAATATCCTGTGATAAACTGTAATGGAAAAGAATATGAAAAAGAATACACATATGTATAAATGAGTCACTTTGCTGTACAGCAGAAATTAACACAACATTGTAAATCAACTATACCTCAATAAAATAAAATTTAAAAAAATACATCATTGTTATAGCTCTTTTAATGTTAAATACATTAGGTACCGGATACTACCAAATATTTTTGAAGGCTCTGATCGTTTATTTTAACCTGGAACCAAATGAAGCTGGTTAATTGAAGTTCACTTATTTTAAACAGGGCAGGAGGTTCAGGTCACAGAGGGGCCTTATGTGATGAAAACAGTAATAGCAGAGGTGTCACAGATACAATATTTCTTTATTCATTAGATGTTACTAAAACTCTATTCTGTGCTGGGCATCTGCGGACTGCTGGTAGTCAGGCCGTCTGCTCAGTCACCTTACAACTTAGTGATAGAAGCAGACGAGGGTACAAGGAATTCAAAATACAGAAATAATTGGATTCTGTATAAAAATGTTATAATCTGACTGAGATAGAGAATCACACAGAAGGCCATGTTCGACCTCAGAATATGCTTTCTTGAGAAAAACACGTTCTCTTAACTAAATCCCGAATGAGGATTAGGGGTTCCACTTGGTCAAGAGGTGGGAAAAATATTTCCAATCAGAATCAAAATATATGTGAAGGTCAGAAGGCAAGAAAAGTCATCACTGGAGTACAGAGTGATTCAGAGATAGTATAACTTTTGTAGCAGGGAATTATACCTGTAAATAAAGCATTGGTAGGTTAGTAACAAGAATAACCATTACATAAAGAAATGGGTAGCTATGGGTGGGAGAATAATATTGTTGTGGAAAATGGAGAAAAGTTGGGAAAACTAAGTGTGTAAGATATGATGATTGCATGCCACTAACCATGAATATGCTACCTCTCTACTGTGCATCTGCAATTAAAAAGGAAAATAAGTGAAACCATAATATTTCTACATCTTTATTAAAGGATTATTAAAATTTAAAATGAGGAGGCAGATACTTTGCAAAAATTTTGACTTACTAGTTTTTTGAAAGGTTAATGCTAGCTTAAAGAATAGTGATGGGTTTTCCAACATAATTTTAAAAGACAGCAGATTTCAGAAAAATTCCATAATGAATTTGGAGTCCTGGAATGATTCATTTTACACTATTTTGATGAGTCATTAAAATTGAGTCAAACTTCTATATTGACAACATTTATATATGTTGTCAATAAAGAAGTTATATATGTTGTCAATAAAATAATTTGTATATGTTGTCAATAAAATAATTTGCATTTCTCTAATACTTGGTAATGTTGAATTTTAAGAGGTCTTGTGTTTTTAATAAAATGTGTCTGGACGTTCTCCTTCATTATTCAGTTTGATTCTATTAACCTCGAGGTTCATCCTTCGGAAAATGAACAAAATTATAATTGACATCTTCTCTCCGTATTCAAACAAGCTGCAACCCCAGTCCTCAGATCTTGCTTACCAAAGGGGAATTTAAAATGTTTAGCTGAGTGAGAATGAGATTAAAAATTGTTGCATTTCGTCCTTTGAATGACATTTTTAGCTTATTGGTTTATTGAAAACAAACCTAGTTGACCATTAAGGTTGGGTAGAATTTGTCTTTTGTTGGTGAGCATTATTTGGGATGTAAAACCATGGACTGATTTTTCCCATTACTTCAGAAGATGACTAAAAAGTACTTAGAATGATGAGTGTCACGTTAAAAAAAAAATCACTGTTTGCTAACCATTTCTGATGTTCTATTATTTTAATTATTCAGAAAAGCTTTTCACTTTGGATCAAAAATAATTCCTTCCTTTTCAGAAGTTCTTTCACTGTGTGTTTAGTTACTTGAGCCCTAGAAACGTGTTGTTCTTTTTTACTCAACAAAGACAGATGGCTAGATAATAGATGATAGATAATAGATAGACAGGCAGACAGATAATATCATGAGCTAGGTGATATGTCAAAGATAGAAATATACTATTCCCTTCTGTCAAAGCATTGATCAAGGGATAAATCCGAGAAAGAAAGATACATTTAATGCTATGTGAAATTTTCTGTACTAGAATAATACATTAATTCAAGAAAATAAATAATTGGCCCAAATAGCATAATAAGGTGTAAAACTCGTGAATCAAGAGGTAATATCAATGGTTAAGAGAATACACAGGAAATACACGGTCAAGGTTAAAATTTTAGTTCTGTTCTCTTAGTTATATGACAGCAGGCAAGACTCTTAGTATTTCTGCATGTACATTTGCTCATCTGAAAGTGCAGAAAACTGTCTGCCTCACTGGGTTTGTCACATACAAAATGCACCAGATCAGTGCTTGGCACGTAGAATACAAGATATACATGCCAGCTATATTACCATTTTATTTCACGTGTGCCATGCTGCTCTGTCTTGGTAGTCAAGACTTCTCAAACACTTACATGACATTTAAAAATTAATAAGTGGCGGGACTTCCCTGGTGGCGCAGTGGTTGAGAATCTGCCTGCCAATGAAGGGCACACGCGTTCGATCCCTGGTCCGGGAAGATCCCACATGCCGCGGAGCCACTAAGCCCGTGCACCACAACTACTGAGCCTGCGTGTCACAACTGAAGCCGACACGCCTAGAGCCCATGCTCCGCAACAAGAGAAGCCACCACAATGAGAAGCCCGCACACCACAAAGAAGAGCAGCCCCCGCTCGCCGCAACTAGAGAAAGCCGGTGCGCAGCAACGAAGACCCAACACAGCCAGAAAAAAATTAATAAGTGACACATATATATATATATGTATATGTATGTATAACTGAATCACATTGCTGTACATATGTAGTGTATATATATATATATTCTTTTTTAGATTCTTTTTCATTGTAGGTCATTACAAGATATTGAGTATAGTTTCCTGTGCTATACAGTAGGTCCTTGCTAGTTATCTATTTTATATATAGTAGTGTGTATATTTTAATCCCAAACTCCTAATTTATCCCCTCCCTCCCCACTTTTGTAACCATAAATTTATTTTCTATGTCTGTGATTCTATTTCTGTTTTGTAAATAAGTTCATTTGTATCATTTTTTAGATTCCACATATAAGCAGTAGTATATGATATTTGTCTTTCTCTGCCTGACTTACTTCACTTAGTATGATAATCTCTAGGTCCATCCATGTTGCTGCACATGGCTTTATAATATTCCATTGTGTGTGTGTGTGTGTGTGTGTGTGTGTGTGTACACCACGTCTTCTTTATCCATTCATCTGTCAGTGGACATTTAGGTTGCTTCAATGTCTTGACTATTGTAAATAGTGCTGCAGTGAAACTTGGGGTGCATGTATTTTTTCAAATTCTAGTTTTCTCTGGATATATATACCTGGGAGTGGCATTGAAGGATCATATGGTAGCTCTATTTTTAGTTTTTTAATGAACCTCCATACTGTTTTCCATAGAGGCTGCACCAATTTACATTCCCACCAACATTGTAGGAGGGTTCCCTTTTCTCCACACCCTCTCCAGCATTTATTGTTTGTAGACTTTTTGATGATGGTCATTCTGACCAGTGTGAGGTGATACCTCATTGTAGTTTTGATTTGCATTTCTCTAATACTTGGTAATATTGAGCATCTTTTCATGTGCCTGTTGGCCATCTATATGCCTTCTTTGGAGAAATGTCTGTTTAGATCTTCTGCCCATTTTTTGACTGGGTTGTTTGTTTTTTTGATATTGAGCTGTATGAAGTGTTTGAATATTTTGGAAATTAATCCCTTGTTGGTCGCATTGTTTACAAATATTTTCTCCCATTCCATAGGTTATCTTTTCATTTCGTTTATGGTTTCCTTTGTGGCATTCATTTATTTTCCCATTTTATTGATTTCTGTTCTTATCCTATTTTCTTAATTATACATGCTTTATGTTTTGTTTACTGCCATTTTTCTAGATCCTTGAGATGGAAGGTTAGGCATTTATCTTTTTCTTATATATTTATTGTTAATAAATTTCCCTCTGAGCATTAATTTACTTTTTTCTATCCATACTGATATTTTGAAATTTCATTAGAATTCATTAAATTATTTTTCTAAACTTTGCTTTGAATTTTTAATTATGACTTATTTAGAAATGTATTGCTTAATTTCCAATCTGTGGGTGAACTTCCCCTTATCTGTCTAATCCACCTTAGTCAAAAACCAAGGTCTGAATGATTTCAATCCTTTGAAATTTGTTGAGGACTGCTTTGAGAATCAGCATATGGAAAATATTAGTAAATGCTCTAAAAGTATTTGGAAAGAATTCGAGTTCTATAATTATTGGGTTTGGTATATATCATACACCTATATATGTATATGTGTGTATATGTATCATATCATATCATGTCATATCAACAAGGTTGTTCAAAGCACTGTTCAGAGCTATATAGTTAACAGATTTTTATCTACTTGTTCTGTCAATTTTGTGGTGCTTGTATAAAAATTCCCAACTACAATTGTGGAATTCTGTCTCCTTTTAGCAATGTCAATATTTACCTTACAGATTCTCAGAATATCCAACAAAATTTCCCGTCTCATTGGACACCAACTGCACTGTCTCCCCAGCAGGTGAGAGCTCTGGAATCTCACCTTGTCCTGGGAGCCATGTCCCCCAGGTGTCCTGGACCTCCTGTGCATGCAGCTCAGGAGTCCGTCAAAGGCTGAAGTCGAATTTCCACGTAGACTTTTGCCATTCCCTCCTCATGATGCTCCCTTTTCAAGTACTTCTTCACCCCAAATCCCAGCTGTGCTAGAACCTCCCTGCTCTGGTCTTTGTCATCTTCACCCAGTGAGACAGCTGCTCTCCACCTTGGCTGTGCCTTCCTGACTCAGAAAGCATCTCCAAGCGGAGCTTGTGGCTCACCAAGCCTTCTCTCCACGTTTGCAGGCTGCATAGGTAGTTGTCCATCTCCTGCAAACAATTATTATACATATTTGTCCAGGTTTCATAGTTATTTATTTCAAGAGGCTGAGTGTGATACTGGCTACTTCATTGTGGCCAGAAACAGAAGACATGTGGTTCCCTTTCATTAATATTTAAATTTCTTGTGTTTGAAATTCTCTAAATCCATTGCCTAAGAAGTGAAAACTGAGGTCCGGAGATTATTTTGTTCCAATCCAGACATCTTCTATCTTCTGTAGCAGCCTACTGTTGTACCCTGCAGCTCTTCATGGTTTTGGGCGGTCCTCCCATAATTGATACTTTTTATAGCAGATCCCAGAGAAAGCAAGTGCTTTTCTTTCTTGGAGGTTTTTCTTCTCCCAAACCTGGGAAACGATTTCCCTGGAAACTTAAACAATAAGATTTATAAATGTTGAAAAGTGTCACTAAGTAATTGATGGTCTTGGTCAAATGCCCCCAACCACCTGTCAGAGAACACGCCATTTATGTTCATTATTCTGATGGAGTTCACCAGATGTGCCTCCCTCCTCAGATTCCGTGCTTCCCAGGTTCTGAACAGTCGCATATTATAAGAGGAGCACTTGTTTGCAAACACACTGGGATAAAATAGATTCATTTTCATTTCCAAGTTAATAACTTGCATTTTTTAATTCATAAGGCTTCTGTCCAACATAAGAATGAGGCCCTTAGTAATTTAATGAAAAGTACTCGTTTGCAAATAATTTTTGTTGCTTTAGGGAATTTCATAATTATTTTTCGCATGCCACTATGCGATAGGTTACTTTAAGGCAGAGACCAATTCTTCTTCATGATCATCTGCCATGTAGTTGATTCAGGCACTAGATATGTATCTGTCAGTTTATACAATATACACAGGTGTCTACACAAAGGATCTCTTAATTTGGGAGTGAACAGAGGGTTTTAAATAACTATAATATTTTCATCAGTAGAGAGGCTGAAAAATAAAGGCAACCCACACAGAGGTTCTGAAAAAGAAAATTACTCTCATAAATTATTTTATCATAATCTAAACCAAATGTTCCGAAACCCTGATGTTTGTAAAGTTGGAAAATTATTTTCTTTTACATATCCCTTGAAGACCATTCATACACTTCCATGGAAAATCTGTCCATTTGCCAACAAGCCTCAGATAACACGTCAGAAGAAAAGGGACAAAAAAGATTTAAAAGACAAAAAAAAAGAGACTCTTAGCATCCTACTGAATCGCAATATTCTTTTCCTTCCACTCATGCTTCAAAACGCAAATCAGGTTTAGATGTCAAATGGTATGAATTTGCCAGGGTTACAAGCACTCTAGCAAAGGACAATGCTGTGTTTGTGGAAAATCGGCTATAGGGGATTTCAGGAGACATGGCTTAAGGCTTTTAAATACACAAGAGACTGTGATTGGCTGAAGTGTGCACTCTCCCCTTACCTAAAATTCATGTGTTGAAGCCCTAACCCTCTCCAAGGTTACTGAACATGAGCCTGTCTTTAGAGAGATGAGTAAGTTAGGGTGGTCCCAAATCCCAAATGACCGACATCCTTCAAAGAAAAGAAGAGACTCCTGGGATGGATCCAGAGGAAAGACCGTGTGAAGACACAGCAAGATCTGCAAACTGGGAGAAGACACGAGAGGAGCAGCCCCCTGCTGACACCTTGACCCTGGACATCCAGCCCCCAGACCATGAGGAAATAAATTTCTGTTTTTTAAGCCACTCTGTCTGTGGTGTGTTGTTATGGTAGCCCTAACAAAACAACGCAGACTGTTAGAAGAAATAAACTCTAATTATTAGACATTTCTGTATTTGATAATTTTGCAGTTCAGTTGGGTTCAAAACATTTTGAGAGGTGAGTCAATATCCTTTCAGAGTGTTTTTCAGCAGCTGACCTCAAAATGGGTTTCTTCTGAAAGCATTAGGTGATTGAACAGACACAAAAGATCAGATAATTTTTTTTGGTAACTTGAAATAGGTATTTAATTTTTAGTTAAATAACACACATAAGCATATAGAATGCCATGTTCATTTGGATATGCCAGATAAATTCTTTAAGGAAAAAAAATCTCTGATCATGTCATTCTTCTTTGAAGAACCTGAAATAGCTCCCAAGTTATTCAAAACTGCATGTGCTTCTCCAGCATGTGATTCAAATGTGGCCTCTAGTTCTGCCCTTTCCTCCGTAGATAACGTGCTGTGTTGCAGACTCTGCAGCGGCCCTGGCCCTGCTTTGCTCTGGTTATCCCTCCATCTGGATGAGTATTCCTCCACCCTCGAGCTAGTCCTAGGACTCTTGTTATCACTCTAGGCCAGTTGAAAAAGCAAATGCCTTCAAGGCACCTCCTCAGATTGCCATCTACCGTTTGTAATTTAACCTTCCTTAAATCTCTTCCAAAACAATTCGTTATTTTTCTTAGGATACTTAAAATTTGCCTTCTTTGATGTTTATTTCTCCACTTATGGAGCCAACATCTATCTATCAACCTGTCATTCATCTATTGATCAGTCAATCAATATATTTGTGTTATGCTGAAAGTGGACACATGGTTTCTGATACAGAGACAGACTATACTTTCCTACTTAGAGCTCTAGCTACATAGGTTTTCCTTTCTCAATCTGTCCCGTATCTGGGGTTTCGTGGTGGGAACCGGGTGTTACCCTGCGTGTATCAGGGTCCCTGCCATAGGTGAGAAATCCCAAAAACATGAATCTGGGAGCTCACATGGGAGTGGCACCCCTGTAAGCCACCGCTCCCCTCTTCTCTCAAAAAGGGAGGAAAATCTTTGCTCCCCGGTGTAAACACTTTTCTTCAGGAGAGAAGGGGCGGGGTCCTGGATTCTCACTCTTCGGAATATAAATAAATGTCTTCAGAGGGAGATGGGACAAGCATTCTGAGTTTACAACCTCAGGACTGTCCACATGGCTCCAAATCTTGTCCTCCTTAAACTGTAAACACGTACCTTCAGGGAGGCAGGTCCCTTACCAGTGATTCAGCAGCTTCCAGGCTTATCCTTTAACCGAGGTCCCAGTAAATTTGTTCAGAATGCTCTAACCATGCAGAAACATACTCACTTTCTGACAGGTAGTGTTATAATAATCCCTTCTTTCCTACAATTTCCAGTGTTTTGCCTTGAACACACTGAGCACCTGTTTAGTGTAAGCTGGTTAGGGTAGAATAGAATAGAAGTAAAATAAAATTGTCGAATTTCTTTGAACTTGGTGGTGCATACGGGGCTAATTTCAATATCCTTTTAAAAATTATTATCATAATTCTGGTTGGCCTACGTCTACAGGGTAACAAAAATATCTAATTGGTAGAACTTTCAGTATTTTTAAAAATAATACTATTTCAACTTGACAAATAGATAATAAGAGTCAGCTCCAAAATATTCCATATCAAACAAGATTCCTTGGTTTGGGTTGTAAGAGTTAGATTATTTCCTACTGTTCCTGGTCAGATTTCCCATTCTGTTTCATGCCATGTATGTGGCCCATTTAACTAATACGAGACTTCCAAACTGCACTTCAGTCTTGGAGACTATAAGCATGCTGTGTATTGTAAAACTTCTTTGAACTGATTTGAGAAGAATTCAAATAACACTGAACAGAGGAAACTGTAGAAACATCTGTCAAAACGATATTCAGAATCTTCTGCCGTGCATTTTAAGGAGGTTAGTCTGTGGATTCTCAGATGAAAGACTTTGCTCAGGGTCTTAGAAATACAAATAGGAAAAAAAAAAAAAATGAGAAAAGAGAAGGGAAAACCTTTGAGTTAATCCAGTTTCCAGTAGCGATGAAAAAGGTACCACAGAGTTGAAAGGCGAGTTTCCACCCAGTGCTCTTTGGCACTCACTCTTCAACTTGTTTTAGTAAAAGCACACTCATTGTTTCCCTCAGAGAAAACGGCCTTCGATGGCAGTTAGATGTTTCACAGCCGTTTGTATATTTCTGACTTCAAAGTCCGCAAGAGGGAAAACAAATCTATTTTCTAAATATTGTGTGATATGCTGAATACACTGATTTATTCTTTCTTCAGAGCACATGTCAAATATGTTTACCATGTGAACAATGTGGGGGCATTTGCTGAAACTCTGGTGAAAGAAAAAAGCAAGCTGACAGTGAGAACAGATTCTGATGGGTAGAGCAGCAGTTAAATGCGGGCCTCCCCGAGGCGAGGGCCGCCATTTTTGGTGCCGGCAGGCAGCTGTGGTCCTTCCCAAGGTAGAACTCCAGAAGATTCTTGAGTGTGCTCCCAGAGACCTGGGTGAAATCCCTTGTTATGCTTCTTGAGAGAGCCACCTTGAAAGCTCTCTTGGAAATCAGTATTCCTGATAAGCAAGAAGGGGTCTTGAGAAATGTGTATATGCTTTAGAGTTTGCCAAAACAAATAAATAATTATTTAAGTAGAAGAAGAAACAGTCGAAATATCAAATAAATAAAAGCATTTCAAATACTAAAGAGAGTGAATTTTAAAACTTTTAAAGTGATGTCACATGGTCCCAATTACTAATATCTGTGTTATTTTACTCGATATAGGACTTTCCTCTCTTATTTCATTTCAGGAATCCTAGAGATAGGAGATATCAGAGGTCCTCTACTTTAAACAACGACCTCATTGTACCGAAAACACCAAAAAGCCCAAAGTGGTGGGACGTCGAGTTCAAGCTCACATCGATATTCTGTGTTCAGAGGCCAACTAGTAGGTAAGTCCCCGTATCCTGCAGCCTGTTTAGGAATCTGGAAATTAGGAAAGTGGTAGCGCTTTCTACCGCTGCTCTGAATGGTAGGAAAGAGGATTAACCTCATTATTTTTGTAAGTCTGGCAATAGCTCCATGGCCTGCCCTCACCTGGTTCTTAGTAGATATTTGAATTAATGAGATACATAAATGAGATACATAAAGTGGGAAAATCTCCTATCAAGAGAAATCCCTTTGCCAAACTTCATCTTCAGTTTTCTTACTATTCTGAATTCTGTCACTTTTACCTCCTGTTCAGTAACCGGTGTTAACAGACATATTCTGGAACTAGATAGCCAAACTCCTAATCCAACTCGGTTTTCAAGAACAAATTTAGCAAATCAGTTTTCAAAGAAAATAGCCACTCTCAGGAGGAGACAGGGTTCTCTCCCACTAGAATCAAAGAAAAGAGTCGCTCTCCTTTTCAGAATCACAGACTCTTTTTTCAGAATCATAAACTCTTAATTTTCTGCTTCAGGAAACAACAGCCTCTGGCTTTGTTTTGTTTTCATTTTCTTTTAATTTTAAGAAGGGAAAACCAAAGACTCCATCATAGCTATCTTTCTCTCTTTCTAAGAGACAATAGTGCCCGAAAAAGGAGAAATAGAAAATCGTAATTGTTTTTACTGTTGGCATCCTTGTTTTCTTTGGGGGACTGCTAAACGTCCTGAGGGCACATCTCCTCCAATCTCATCTCACGAAAGGTGAAAAGTCAGCACTGAAATGACCACAGCTGGAGCCTTGGACAAATGTCTTCCCATCCCTGCACTGGGCAGAATTAGCCCTGGTGCACCTGCCCGCAGCTTGGTGCTCTAGCCCAGGTACACACACAGGGTCATTTAGGAGTACAAAATGACAGCACTTACTCTTGAGTAAAGGTTGTGGAGATGACCTCTGCCATGCTATGAAAGAGTAGACTGTGAAGCTACAGGCTGGCCAGGAGCCCCTGCCGGTGTGGCCCTGCATCTGGGTCTCCTCACCAGTGACCCAGTCAGATCACGGCTGCTGCTTACCCGCCTCCTTTGCTCCTATTCTGAGAGCCGGATTTCTAGCAATACTACAGAGACTGAGTTTCCCTAAATTGAGGTAAGCCTAAACCTAGAAGCCTTCTTTGTTATTGTTTCCAATGAGAAATTGCCTTGTCTTTTATCTGTCTCATTTTTCAAATTACACAAAAGCTTTTGGAAAATGAATCATCTTAAATTAAAGATTCTTTATGCTGAAAATAATGGGAGTTGATTATAATGTCTGATATGAAAAGGTTATTTTAATCCTTAAGGCATGTTTGCAAAAAAAAAACTGATATTATCAAAATTAGTTAAGAAATACTGATGTGTAATATATGCTGATAAAGACTGTTTTTATATTATTTATTCAGTACTTGGTGGAACTTTATTGTAAGCAAAGCATTGAGGGATTAAAATCGCAAAGATAAGTAAAATGGAGCCCCTCTTCTTAAAGCAACTTAAAACCTAGTGAGAGTTAGAAATATGCATGGAAAATACACACCCGTCAACCATGAGGAAGGTGAGGGCCGGGAAATCTCACGAAGCACACAGGTTGCAGCCTGGAGGCTCCACAAGGAAACCTGACCCTGGAGGGTCTTCACGGGGAAAATCAGTGAGAATCTGGTCGCAGGTACTAGACACAACTGTAGATTTAAGGGGATGTATTTTAATGCGGTGAACATGACGCTTGTGAGATTATTGGGAGAGGAAATTGAAAGGGCTGAGCTCCTCAGAATGACCCTCAGAATGCAGTTGCAGAACCGGACGCCGACCTGTTGGAAATGAACAATTTCACAGAAGCCAACAGGAAATAGAACCATTCTGTGATGGATCAAAAATCAGACTCACTACTGTTGAGGACTGAACATAACCTCCACCCTCAAATCTATATGTTGAAGCACTGACCCCAGGACCTCAGCACGTGACCACATTTGGATTTGGTGATTTTTAAGAGGCGATTAAGGTAAAATGAGGCCATGAGGGTGAGGCCCTAATCCAATAGGACTGGTGACATTTTAAGAAAAGGAGGCAACACCAGGGACGTGTGCTCTCGGAGGAATGGCCATGTGAGGACACGGCGAGAAGCTGTCTGTCTGCACGCCACGGAGAGAGGCCTCGGGAGAAACCAGCACTGCTGACACCTTGATCTTGGACATCCAGCCCCCAGTGATGTGAGAAAATGAACTTCTGTTGTTTAAGCCCCGCTGTCTGTGGAATTTTGTTATGACAGCCGTAGAAACAAATATAACCATAATCACATCTGAACATATCACAAGCGTGAGCATTGTCAAACCACAAATATGACCAAGCAGCCCATCCTGGGTAATAGGAGTATCCGCTGCTTCTTTTCTAATTATAGATTTAGTCCCACTTCATCCGTAGGCCTCACAGATAAGGTTCATTGAGATACCAGATCAAGAATTACCTCTACTTCCTGAGAGCATCCAGTCCAGGGAACAGCCCTGCTTCCCTCCCTCTCCAGATTACTTTACATGAGCCCCAATCTTATTAATAAACCCTTTCTATCCCAATTTATGGACACACCCATGGTTCCCTCAGTGTGTGGTTTTTCTTGTTGCCACGAGTAATCAAGCCTGCGTACCCCAGGCTCCTCTGTTCCTAGTGCTCCTTGCTGTAGGGCATTGAAAACTTTATTTAGTTTAGTTTATTATACTTTTTTCTGTTTCCCAGCATATATTTATTGAGCACCTACTATGGCCCTGACACTATGCTAGGGATTTGAGATATTAGCTAAGAAAAAAAAATCCTTTTTTACATGCAAATGCTAGTTAATTATGGGAAACTTAAGCATTAACACATACGATTAAATATAGGTAATTTAAAATTAGTATTAATTAAATTGAGGGAAAACATTAATTCCTGATATAAGAAATTAAGCCTAAACTACTAAATAAATATTCTAGTTGTTGAGTCTTTAGTTTTAATCTGGGGAGGCTCCATCGTTGAAGTATTGCTGAGAGACAAGGAATTCCATCCATTGACTATTTCCCCAGGTAAAATACTGTGCAGAAAAAGAGAAGCTAAATCCAGTGTTACTATAAAAGACACTAAAGTTGTGGAATTTGAAGTGTGTTATAAAACTAGGATCAACCTTTTAGGTTTTTCAGATTCAGACTCTGGGAAGAAACAATCTCCCTGGTTCTTTTACTGCTTCTTTGTTCCGTTTCTTGTACTCTCAGCTCTCCCTGCTTCCTGGGTCCTTCATCCTTGTGTCACACTAAGTGTCACTACTACACCACTTGAGAAGCCAGTCTCTCCGTGGATGCATTTCATCTGCCAGTGCAGGTCCACAGCATCCTCTTTGGGAAGGAGAGAAGAGGTCTCACCCCAGGTACCCAGCCTCCTTCACAGTCACAGGACAGCCTTGATGTTTACACTTTTGATTAGAATTGAAACTAGAACCCAGACATTTGCAGTGAAAAGGCTAGATATCTTTTCCAGTTTTTTTTTCTTATTATTTTAAGAAAACTATAAAATAAATGACTCAATCAGTAGGACATAAGTGCACTGGGATATTTGAGACTAGCCTAGTAGTCATGTATTCTCAGTAGAATGTGGGACGCCAGTGCCTTTGTTCCATCACAGAAGCCACAGAGGTGCCCTTAGTCCTACTGCAGCTGCACCCAGAGTTTGCATTCCTCCAGCATGCATTTTGTCAAAAGCAAAAAAGAAAGCAAGAAAAAAAGCCTTGTCGTGGGATTCTTTCAATCATGCAGAACATTGTAACGTTCAGTGTGAGATGTCATTCCAAAATCCAAAAGCACCCTCAGCAGCCTTCCTGCTTACCAGGAGGCAAGCTTCTCTGCTGTGTTGACTGACGGCTCAAATAGGACCAGCCAGGGATGAGGCGAGGCCGCCACGAGCCCATCCTCGCCCACGGGCCCCGGGAACGGCTGTGGCCGGAGCTGCCTCCCAGCCTTTGCTGCTCGAGATCCACCCAGAGTCACAGGAAAGTCAGGGTCTGTTCCATCCTGGGGGTCAGTGCTGTGCTAACCAGGGGTACAGAACAGAGAGGAGGTTATTTGCAGTGGGGCCGGTGTGCAGTGTCCCCTCCAGAATGTTCTCAGTGAGCAGATGGAGGGAGAGGGAGGATAGACAGACGGGCAGAGATGGACGAGTTTGGAGGCGCCGCCCGTGACCCAGGCCATCAGTCAGGGCGTGTTTCCGCTTCTGCCTGTAGAGGGCGCGTTGTCCGGTTGGGGCGTCTCTGCTCTCCGCGGCTCCCTGCCACCTCCCTTCCCTCCCCACGCGCCCACATTCTCTCCTGCTCTGCTCCCACACTGCTTTGCGGCTCCCCCTTGGTGAGAAAAGCTGCTGCTAACCCAGCAGCCTTCGCACTGCATGTGGTGCTTTGGTCGGTTTGTCTCTGAACAAGTACGATCGCACCCCCGCCCCCTGCCCTTCGTGAGCACCAGTGTGTCCTCTGGGTCCCTTCTGCTGCTGTCTCACTGAAAGAGGATGTTTGTGTGTCATAAAGTAGGCCTGTTAGTTTTATGCGTTCATCAATCCAGGTGACAATCAGTGAAACCGACCGAGAAAACGGAATCTTTGTGTTTATCTCAAATACATTAACTTGTTTAGATTTTTTGTCATATTCACTCACTCACTTGTGCATTCATTCCGGAGCCATGTGTGGAATGTCTAAAGGTTCCAAGTACGGTTCTTGGTGACAGGGATTCAGTGAATAGACAAAAGCACCTTTGTCCATAAGGTCTTGCAGAGACAAATGGAGAGGAGATGTGAAAACAGCACTAACGTAGCACTTTTGTCATAAGTGCATGAAAGAACCACACTGATGCAGGCGGGTGGGGAGTGAGTGGCTGGGGCAGGGCGGCCCCTCAGGCTGAGGCCAGTCCGGAGGTGAGAAGGGCTTCAAGCAACGGACCAGTGAGGACGCTTGCTCGGCCCAGGCTGCTCCAGTAATTAGGGCAGAGCGCCTACTGTTTGCTCTTCCCAGACATGTTTCTGTGGATTCTTGTTACTTCGTGCATCTGCTGCTTAGACAAAATTTAATTCTTCTGCCAGTGATGTTCCTAGAGATGAGGATCACCTTTTTCACTTTGAAGATTAAGATGCAGATTTTAAACACTTCACAGGCACAGACAGTATGGATACTAACTGCAAAAATATTTGGGTGTTACATTTGAATTTAAAAAAACTATTGCTACTCTAGTTCACGTAATTCAAAGAGTAATTTAATTATGCCAGGAACTTGAGGCTTTAAAAGACAAATGTTAAATCTCGCAAATGCCTAAGTGCAAGTAAGCGTGTTCCCAATGTGACTTTGAAGAAAAGTACCTTCATGTTCAGTTTTCACATTTCTTAAAAAAAAAAAGTCTGTGGCATTTATTCAGCATTTTCCCTTTTGTGATTGCCCACCTACTATGTTGAAAAACACTCCTGTTCCCCCAATTTTATTCCAATTAATATTTTCATTACCAGTTGTCTGACTGCAGTTCTATGCTGAATCTAAACCAAAAATACTGAAGTGAAACATTAAATGTGCCTATCAATTTAAATAATATTCTGTGTGGTTTACCTCTGACACACCATTATTCTTCAGATGAATTTAACTTACGCTATCAGCTTAGAATCCCCTAAAATAATTTCAACTTAATTTTAGTCAATTCATAAGCACATTAAAACCTGCTAGTGAGGCTGCCAGGATTTAGCATTTTCTAACAGATTTACTAAGTTTTAGAGTGAGAAGAATCGGTTGTTGTGTGTATTGCTGAAGATGTTTGTTCTAACTTTAAGGATGGCAGTGTATCTTGGGGATATGCCCACTGGAAAAAATGAGAGTGAATCATACATATATGATTTTGATTTTTTTTATAATGCCTTCTAGAAGAAATACACATTTTGTCTTAAGATAAAAGAAATGAACCCAAAATTAAATACTGTGGAGATCATGCTGACTTGCACCTGACATCTTCGAAAATGGTGCCTTAATGGGATGACATTTGGGTAAGGCATCTCATTAATATATCTTCTTTTAAAAAACATTCTACGAGATTAATGCGAACTCAAATCTTAGTTTACTCAACAGCTGTTAAAGGCATCAGAAATACCACGAAACCGAATTTATTATCATGCATGGGAAGCCCCCCAAAGTACCGGCAGATCCACAAAGAACAGTAATTCATTGAGGGAACCAGTGTTTATTGCATGTTTTCTGTGGGCCACCCTCGTGCCAGGTCCCACAGAGGAGACCACAGGGCCTGGCCCCTCCGAGGTGGTCTGCGTGGAGGGGCAGTACCTATCGGGAAGGCAGTTCAGTCCTAATAAACCTAGAGGCAAGTATCAGGTCAAAGCACATTTGGCGAAATAAGAATGATCGTCGCCTCACAACAGCTGAGCGGAGGAGAGGAAAGAGCTCAGAGAGCTGGGGAAACAGGACGACCCCCAGGCGTGTTGTCCCCTCGCAAGGACCCTCCACCCCACGCGCACCAGCGTCGTGCTCACTCTCAGCTTTCAGACCAGAACGGCAGGTCTAAAGGGGGCTGAGACCCAAGTCACGAGCTGTGGTGCAACCAGCATCCTCGGTGCCGCCTCCGGCCCTCCCCGTGTGGAGGTTCCCACACAGATCCCCAGCCCCAGGGCGAGCTCTCCATCCTGGTCCTTGGTGTCCCCTTCCAAAAGCTGGCCTCGGACCAGTGTTCCCCAAGCTTGAATCTAGAGAAGAGGCCCCTTTCCTGCCAGGAAGAGGCCCCATCATTTCTCCTGCAAAGCTCCTAAAACTCCTGGGATTTCCTAAGTGATAACAACATAAGGATGTCTTCAGTTATTCATAACAAGCCCCTTTCAGCCACACTTGAGCTTACGGTAATGAGGTGGCTTTTGGAAAGCCCTGAAGGATGGGGCCAGTGGCCAGCGGAACAAACCTGGTGATTAGAGGATGGGAACTTTCAGCCTCACCCCTGACCTCTGGGGAGGGAAGAGAGGGGCTGGAGCTTGGATCAATCACCAATGGCCAGTGACTTAATCAGTCATGCCTGCGTAATGCAGCCTCCGTAAAAACCCAAGAGGATGGGGTCCAGAGAGCTTCTGGGTTGTGAACACGTGGAGGTGCTGGCAAGTGGGCGTGGGAGCTCTGTGCTCTCCGCTTACCCTGCCCTGTGCATCTCTTCCATCTGCTGCTCCAGGTTCTATTCTTGTACAGGAAACCGATGATCTAGGACGTAAAATGCTTCTGAGTTCTGTGAGCTGCTCTAGCAAATGAATCAAATCTGAGGAGGGGTCATTGGAACATCCAACCTCTGGCCGATCGCTCAGAAGCACAGGTGACAACCTGGATTCGTGATTGGCGTCTGAAGGGATGGGGGGCGTCTTGCGGGACTGAGCCCTTAGCCTCTGGGGTCAGAGGCTAACGCCAAGAAGACAGAGTCGGAATTGAGTTAAACGGTAGGCTGCCCAGCTGGCATTGCAGAATTGCTTGGTGTGGGAAAACCCACACCTCTGGGGCCAGAAGTGCTGTGTAAAGGAGACACACAGGGAGGTTGTTTCCTCTCCCACCCGCCCCGGGGTGTGTACTCACCAAAGGACACCGGGAAATGGCACGGTCATCAGCCCCGAAAGGTTCAAAGTATCATCCTTCTCCCAGGACCACGGAGGCCCGGCCTCCTTTCCTTTGCACAGGAATCATCCCATAATTAACGAAAAGTCTGCTCTGCGTAGGCTTGTAGCCTCCATATACAGATCTCAGAGGGGAAGCTATACTTTAAAATTGTCTGCGTCGTCAGGCATCTTATTAGTCCAAGAGACAGAAGAACAAGGCGTACTCCTTTGCAAGCGAGGCTCACTGCTATTACCTTTTCCTTTAATCACGGAGGGAAGAGAACAGGAGCGAGTAGAGGAGAAGCGAGAAAGATCGCAGCAGGAGACAGAAGATGAGTGACACGGACCCACCCCTGGGCTCCCAGAACCACCCCCGTGCCAGTCGCGTGCCAGCAGCTGGCAGGAGAGAAGCTCAAAGACGCTCGGGGCGAGGCTGGCCGTGGAGCTGCCCTGTCTTGACAACGTCCTTCCTGCCCCCCCCTCCCCTCGGTGCTACTCTCCCCTGGGGGTCTCCTGCAGAGGGTGAGTATCCAGCGCACCCCGCCAGGGGTCCCCTCCCTGGTCTCCCTGCCCCAGTTACGGGGCATGGCCGGAAATTCCTCCACATCACTGTACCTGAATGTTGAGAGTTTTGTTGTGGAAGTCTCTTTCCTACACACAGAATGAGAATCCAGACCATCCCTAAGGATGCGCCTGGCATGTAAACAGTGTGTGGGAAGGACCAGAGTGGGATCATCAAATAGGCGGAGTGACGGCAATGGGGGTGTGACACGACCAGGCAAAAACGGTCCAGAATCTGCCCCGCGCTTGGGAGAGGTCCCCCTCTGTGTCCTAGGAAGGCTGGAAGCAGATGCCGTGACAATGACAAAACGGGACTCTTGCGGTCAGTGCTGTGACGGAAGTCGACTTCAGGCCACTGGACCTCTAGACCCAGGTGCTACTCCAAGGGCTCTGCCCCGCTGGACTGCCAGGGTCTGGACATTCTTCCTAATCAGCATTCTTAACACCACTCATTTCGCCAATAACAAAAAGATTCTCACAGCCTTTATGATAATCCGCCATCTGGTTAAATTTCAGTAAGGACACATTAGATGCTAAGTGACCAGCCTTTAAGGTGCTGGTTCCTATTAAAGTACTTCATATGCTAATTGACGACTCTTGGATTGAGGACCCAATTAGAGGACTTCAAGTGCTATTCATTCCACTTGGCACCTCCAGAGACCCACGCCCCTGTGAGAACTGGCCTTTGAAAAGAAGACTCTAGAGCCTCTTAGGACCCAGTGACTCCTGGATTTTCCAAGTGATAACGCACTGCTTGATAGTCATAGATATTCCAGGAACACGATCATCTTAGACAGGTAAATTACGCGTTGTGTTTACAGAATGCCCATCAGCTCTTTCAGCCTCTATCCTAAAGCCACCATCTCTGGCTTTCATGGTAAATAATGTCCGCTCCACATGTGTGCAGACTCAAGATGTGAATCAGTCCTCTTTTTTTTGTCTTTTTCTCATCTGACTCTTTCCCAAAGTTGGTAACTTACATGCTTTTTTCTATTTTCTCCCTCCTTCCTTCCTTTCATCCTCTCTCTCTCATTCTCTCCTTCCATAATCTATCAATTCTTTCCTCCCTATATGAGACCTTATGAGGTGCAACATTTACTTATCGTAATATAACCCTTTAAGATCATGCCTGTTGAGGAGATGTGTACCCTAATAACATTAGGTTACTAAAGGAGAAGCTTGTCTGAAAAAGGAAAGAAAACAATTGCTTTTAAATTGCAAGCTTTTCTACTCAGGGACATCAAGCATATACTTTTCTTTACATATTTGGAAGCTCAAGCTATGCTGGTGAATACAGTGAGGTGAGGAAGCCAGAGAGGAAGTGGAGGGAAAGACCACGTGGATGTAGTAACGGCAGCATCACGATGTCCTTCTGGAACATTATCGGGGAATCTTGAAAGTTCAGAGAAAGGAGACGACGTTTTGTTTGAGAGTCTCCCCCTTGTCATTGGGTAGTTGGTCCAGAAACAACCCAACAGACGCTCAAAGTCTACACTACTATTTGAAGCTTTAGAATGGATGGTGTTGACTTTAAAATATCATTTATCAATTATGCACATAATTTATTTAAGAATGCTAAGTACACTGATGTTTATGAACACTAAATGTTTTTGTTTTGAAGAATAAAATGAGAATCTGTGACATAGGAAAAGGGACTTTCCTGTAAAGAATGGAACTTTACTTGAAACAGACTGAGCAGGTACTGTTATCACACAGCATCCCCGAGAGGGTTTCTGGACCAAGCCTTATTGGGCTGTTGTCACCTGACATCACAGGACCCCTGAGACTTAGGCTGAGTTCACACGGAGTTAAATAAAATGCAGTGTTTGGCCGTTTCCTCTTAGGTATGAATTACAAGTTATAATTCAGCGAGGCCTGGCAGGGGACGGTACCACGTAATGACGCATGACTCACTCACATTCTAAAAGCAAGGTCTGATCCTTCGTATGGAGAGTTTTCTGAGGGAAAAATCTGCATCTCACAGTGTATTCAAAAGGAACTTTCTGCTAATGGAAAAGTACATACTACACTTTCCTTGCATAACTTCAGTGATTGTTTTTAGGTGTGTTTGGAGTAGAAACTGGAAAGGGAGAGCCCTGGGAACAGAGACAATAAGAAGTTCTCTCCATCACCTTCCAGCCTGTTAATAGAATCAGGACCAGAGTTCTTTACAGAGAAGCTTTGGAAGGTTCAATAAGACCAGGAAAAATATGTATGATGCTTATGCTGAAATATTTGTGAAGAAGTTGTTTTCTCTTTCTTTGCATGTGTGTTTGTATGCACATGCACTATTCTTTTTAAAATATTATTCTTTTTGGAGTTAACTAGAAGGTAAAATAAAAGCTGAGGTTTAGTTCTTCAATTATAAAGTACTGAACTTTGCTTGGACAAATTAGCTTAGAAAACCAATGGGTGATGACATTTACAGTAACAAGCTGGGCTCATGGAATTCGGTGGCTTCTGGGGAAACAAGTGGGGGCAGCTGGTCCCTGGGTCTGAGGCAGTGGTCCCTGTCACCCCTGGCATGAGCTACCCAAACAGTTCAGACAGCCAATAACAAGCTCAGATAACTGGGGGTTTTAGATCCTATTTCTAGTCTCAAAAACATAATTGAGAGAGGCTGAGCCGGAATGGGGAAAACCCGTCCTGACATCTTACGTAGTCTGTTAAGGAACAAAATGGCGCACAGTCATACGCTAACAGCCTTTACGTCCTCACCAGAACAATCGCGTGTCACAGGGCTCAGAAAAAGCAGCCATTTCCATGGGCTAAAACGCCCCACTGCCAGTCTTTCCCTCTGAGTTCACCGTTCTGAAAATGAAAGCTTCCAGGACCTCAGCATGGTAAGAGGAGTGGACCCCGTAGCATTTCCATCCTGAGAGATCCTCCCCAACAAAGTTCTGGTGGAAGTTCCTCCCAAAGTCAGGCAGGGACGGGGGAGGCCTGGGCTCTGCAGGGCAGGCAGGGATGTCCCCCGCTTTGCTGGGCACTTCACCGCTGAACTCCCAAACCCCAGTCCAGGGCCTCTTCAGACAGTGTTCTTAACAAATATTTGCCAGATGCATTTTGGAGCAGAAATTCGTATGTGTTGGTTGGACTCAGTAATTGAATGGGTGTTAAATGGCTGTGAGGCCTCTTTAAATCTCAGCTTGCAGGCCTCAAAGGTGGTCAGTTCATTATAACAAAAACACGATCAAATAATAAATAACAACAATAATTATACCGTGTATTTTCTCTAAAATGTATATTAGACACTCATGCATATATGTATTAAATACGTATATATCTTATAAATATATATATAGTTCTTTCTCTTTTGAGAAATGAGCTAGGTTTTGAATATACGGTACCTACCCAGTGACACGCGCCGAGTGTGGAAAAGGGAAAGGAATACAATAGATAAAATGTTGCTGTTCCTTGAAAACAGCGGCTAAATTGGAGTGGAAGCAGATAAGCAGATTAATTTCTCAGAGGCTGGTAGAGCCTCTGCTAGAATTATGACCACTTTTCTGCAGGAGTCCAGAGCAGGGAACAATTCGCACACAGTTTCCTGACGAGTAATATGAATTTATGCAACTGATTATGCAGAAAACCACTGGGATTCTTCGTAATGAGTTAATAAAAACCTGTGATGTTCCGAATGGGCATTTCAGCGGCCATTATGGAACGCTGGGCCCCAGAAAAGAATGGACCCCGCTCGCCAGACAACTGCCAACATCGACAGCTAGAAATCGCAACTATACCCCGATGAATTTAATCACCTCAAGGAAAGGCTGTTCCGTCATCTGTATCTTCAGGGCTCTGCCCACATCTGAGATTCCAGAGCTCCTTTTGATGGGTTTGACGTTTTCCTGTATATTTGATGAACTGGAAGCAAAATGATCTGTACGAGTTTAAACTGAAACTCAACATGAGCTGCATGACAGGAAGTATCCATGAGATGCAGTTGTTTTATTAGATCAAATGTAGTTGTTGACTTTGGCTGTTCACCTAACTTCTCTAAAGGTACAAATGTTTCAAAATTAAAAAAATATTTCCAGTTAGGGTTTTGGGTGAGATGAGTGTTTTCCAAGCTGTGTTCTAAGAAGCTTAGGGGTTCCACAGATGACCTGAGGTCTTCCATGGGGGGATGGAAATTTCTGAAAAGGATTTCAACCCTCTTTAGCTATGTCTTCCATGCACAGCTGAGTCTTTATCTAATTTTTAGGTGATACTTTCCTGTGTAACCTGAATGCTGCTGCCTCTGCTTTCCCATCTTAAAGGGTGGACGTTTTACCCAGTTCCCAGGCAATCCAGATGCTTCACCTTGTGGCCTCTCTGCAAGATTCTCTACATTTTCTCCAACACTGTGAATCTCTGCTCTGCTCTTGCTGAGAGCCATGTGGGGTTCTGAGTTTCAGTCTATCCAAAGGTTCCATGTGTCATTCTTGATCCCAAATCAAGTAGGGTAGAAGAGGCATTCATTCTTCCCTTTAACATTTTGGGTTTTTTCTTTTAAGATTTGCCAAATACAGGACTCCAACTGCTAGTGGACACACACAGTTCCCAACTCAAGGCTCAGCTAACTTCAGAAAACAACTACACTGAGGAGAGACCAAGTTTCATATTCCCATTAACTTGCCCTTTCCCCTAGGACATTGTCATCATCTTTATACAAGGGGCTTTTATTCCTTAAGAGGAAAGCAATCCTGAGCTTCATCACATAAGCATCTGATTGTTTTTCCACAAATTTTGTAGACTTTAAGTAGAGAAAAAAGGAAGGAAGGAAGGAATTCTAGTTCAATCTTTCCCCGAATAGGAGTTGTGGAACTCCTGGTTCTGCCCGGAGTACGTACGTCAGGATTTTTGGACGCCAGTGACAGAAGCTTGAGCTTAAAAAAAAAAAAAAAAGAGGAATGTAGCAAGCATAGAAAGCAAAAAATACATCATTTCTAAGGACCACGACTAAGAACTGATTTTACATGGCAATCTGGACTCTGTCTTCATGTTTTTATATCTTTCTCTTCTGCTGTGCGTTAGATTAACATCCTCTGACTCCTCCAAGGACAGGAGCTGACCTCACAGCCTGAAACTTGGGATCCAAAGGACGTCATCACCCCCAATCTGTCTTTATTTTATACTTTACTGCCGAAAAAATGGCAACAGATGATTCCTGGTCAGATTTGATTTAAGTTACAGTGAGCAGGATAGATACTTGGGTTCATACCGCAAGAACCGCAGGCAGGCCTGGAAGCGTGCATTTTCTCAAGGAAATCGGGAGGACAAAAAGGCACAAAGTGTGTTGGAAAAGTTAGCAGATGCCCACTAAACCTGGCCATCAATTAAATAACAGTAAAACTCAAGATGCTTCATTTTGTCACAGATAACCAACAAAATCCATTTTGAAGAATATATTCCCCCTAACAGCATGCGTTACATTGCACTTTAGTTTAAGTACCTTCATATTGTCTTAAGGAAATCGTGTTCATTCTTTCTCAACCGGGAGTAAGTCAGTATCTTAAGCCCCTTCACAAACACACATTTTTTTACCGGCTACTCTCACTGTTGATCAAGGAAACCCAAAAATGATTTAAAACCTCCACCTGATAAAAGTGTAGAGATGCAGTAGATGAACTCACACGCATAGGGTAGTTGTCAGTTTCTCCTATCATGTTTGTAAGATATAACTTTACTTAAAAATTTCTACTACGATCAATATTTGACTCTTACTGGTTTAGAGATGGCATCCCATTTCTCTTTTAGATGTATTTTTTTGTTCAATGATAATTCTTGAAGATAAAGTGCTACTCATTAATATTGATAATATTTTATTCTGTTATAAAAATTGGGGATCCATCACTTGAGAAAGACCATAGATGCCAACCAATTATAGTTAAGTTAAAAGTAAATGTACTTACAATATTGCATCTCCTTGCTTCCCTTGTGGATGCAGAATGAAAGAGAAGTAGTTTGCAAGTCTAAATGAATTCCTCTGCAAAAAAAAGCATGTAACATGGAGTTTAAAATACTAAGGATTCATAGGGAAGATATCAAATGTCTACATATCTAGTTGATAGAGTGTCATGTGCCTTGGCACTTACTATAGAAAGATTTCCATTTTCATTGGATTTTGCATGCATAACAGGTAGACTTAAACAATTGATTGAAATCAGAAAATGTCAAAGCTGTATTTAGAAAATTGAGCTATATTATTTATTGTACACCAGTATTAAATCAAGCAAAAAACTCACAGACAAAATGGAATGATAGTATATCTTTTACATCTAATTTGAAATTTTACATGCGGCAACAACTATTGTCAAATTATCCATAGCTAATTGGTCTTAGACTGAAATATACAATTAAGCATGTTCTGGACTATTAACTGGTTCATATTTTATGCATTTGCTTAATTAGACATTTCCTTAAGTATTTATTTGCATTGGTTAATTTTTCTGCAGGATTCTATTGTACATTTTTACCTATTTTTCTTTGGTGTTTACCCTTTTGAAGTTTAAAAAAAGAAGTGGCTATAATAATATCAGATAAAATAGACCTCAGAGCAAAGAAAATTACGAGAGACACAGAATGACATTACATAATGATAAAAGGGTCGTCTACTGGGAAGACATAATGATCCTAAATGTCTATGGCCCAAACAGCAGAACCTCAAAATACATGAAGCAAAAGCTGATAGAGCTGAGAGGAAAAATAGACAAATTCACAATTACAGTTGAGGACTTAAGCGTCTGCCTCCCCATAACTGATAGAACTACTAGACAAAAAAACAACAAGCTTGCCCATGGTCTAAACAACAGAATCAACCAACAGGATCTGAAATGTTAAGATTTCCAAATAAACAGAAAATGTAATAAGTCACTTTACCAAGCAGAATTAATAAAATTAGCATTCATGCCATTACAATGTTTATAGTTTCAGTAGTTTATACAGAAAACGGGGTCTTGGGGGGAAATGTTTAAAGATATTGATTTCACATTGAGGAAAATGCACCGTTTTCACCAAACATGGTGAAATTTTGATAACTGTATATTGTTATACATGAGCCTGGCAAGGTTCTTAATGGGCTGTTAATCTAATGTGACCTCTGTCACTACTACCAATAAATGAACACATATTGAAATAATAAATGATTTTCTGAGTGTGACATCTGAGGTCCATTAATCGTTTGAACCCCAGCTCTTTTAGGAACTGGAAAACTGATGTGGAAAGAAGCAGACAGGAAGGGTCTTGGGTAAGGACCAAGTATAGATGTGGGTTGAGGCAGACGCTGGTACAGACAGAGCAGGTGCAGGTGACAAGAGGAAGAGCTCTCAGGTAGCAGGTGCTACTTTGGGCATGTGAGTAAATAAGAAATGTTTGACGGAGGCTTGCAGGGCGGACTGATGGGGAGCGAGTAGAACATAGGAATACCTGTGCCCAGAGCCAGAAATATTCAGTGATCCAGCCGGGCCATGACTCAGATTCCCGGCACCATTAAGTGGTGAGACTGGTCAGAATACGAGAAGACCTTGCAGTTGCAGGGATTCATGAAGTATGATGATATTTAAAGAGAATTTGGGCCAACCAGCTCTCAAAAAGTGTAATTCTTAAATGCTTATATTTGGAATGATACAGGAAGTAGATGCTACCAAAACCGGAGGGGATGCCCAAAAGCCTTGAACTGAGAGAAGCTGGGAATCCAGTAAAGGAAAAAAGAGGAGGTAGCCCTCAGCATGGTGGTGGAGAAATCCAGGAGAGCATCTGTGAAACAGACCTCGAGGGAGACCAGCTCCAGCTGAAACAGGTCAGAAACCTCTGGGCAATATTTGTTATACAGAAGGAAATTGACAGAATGCCAAACTGAAAGGAAATGTGTAGGGCTACAGAAATAAGCACATACGGGGTGGAGAGGGCAAATTAGGGTCTGCTGACCCGAAACAAACAGATGCCAGATGTTTCTCCAGCAAAGATGGGTTTATTCGGGATCAGCAGAGAATGCATTTTGGGGTCTGCCGCCGTGGCGAGCCACGTGCAAGTCCCTGCCTGGCACGGGAAGGAGAACACTCTTAACGCAGCGGGGAGAGGCAGGTGGGAGGGCCGTAGTGAGCAAAGAGCCCATGGCTCTTCATCGGCTAAGTCCTTGCCAGGAATGAAGAGGTTGGGCTCTGCTACCATCAGAGTGTGAGAGTTCCCCTTCTGGTCCCCCAAATCTATTTAATTGAAGTTTCTGTTTATTAATTTTTTACAAATCTTAAAAGCAATAGCATTGTTCAGGAAATGAAAAGGAGTCTTGTGATGTAAGGGTCTTGGCTGTGAATAGCATTTGCATTGTCATAGTAACATGAGAGTTAATATTGGTCTAAGCAAATTATGATGGGAAAGAAAGGGAAAAGAAGAAATGGAAAGTATTGTGGGGAAGAGGAGGGGTGAAAGTGAGCTAAATCCCCATCTTCCATACTCAAAATGCAATAAATATTGTCACAAAATGAAAGTCAATAACTAGCAATTAAAGGGTAATATTTACACTTTAGAGGTAAATACCAAGAAATTTATTAAAAGGGTTGAACTGTTTGCCGGTGGGAGGGAGGACAGGGGCTGCTGCACCTTGAGAAAGTTGGCGACTCTTTGAATTGTGGGCAAGTATAATTCTACTAAAAATAAAAGCCGACTTAAGAGTGAAACAGCAAGAAAATAACACAGTGATATCCTTGTGGCTGTAAAGAGTTCAGATATTTCCTTAAGCTCAATTTACTTCCACTGGAGAATGAGAGCTGGCTGTAGACATGGATCAGAGAAACAAAAGAGTCTCCTAAGTTTTTTTTCAATGTTTTCTAAAATACAGCGAGGGCATCAGGAGACACAGACCCTTGAATTATACAGAGGAGCTATATGTTTAATTACTAGGCTAATGAGGTGAGTGACCAGCACACGTCAGAATCTTAATTTATAATTCATTTGATGATTCTGAGACCCGGATTATCTTTGGGAATAAAATGCGTACAACACGGTGAAATACGCTTCTTTATTTGGTCTGCCACATGACAAAGCCGCATGATCATCACAATGTGTTCCTCTGATTGATAGAGCCGTTTGGGAACCCTTAAGATCATCAATTAGAGTTTGTGCATAATTAAATTGTACAGCCAATTACCGCACAATGAAATAAAAAGGTCGGCTAATGAATAATGGAAATTCTCCACGTGAAGAGCAAAATGCTGTTTTGAAGGCAGTGACTTCTCTGCAATGTCATTTAAAGCACTAGGCTGGAGTCGTGAGTCAGATTTCCATTTCCGGTCTAGAATTTGTCATTTATTTTTAATTAGCTAACGAGATTGTACCTCTGCAAGAAAAGGAACAGAGAAGTGATTTATTTACACACTGGATCCTCAATCATCGGTTAATAGGTATGAGCAGCTTAAATAGTTCATTACACGTCATAAATGCCCCATAAATATTATCTATTATAGTCATTATTCCAAACCAGAAGGGGTGTCACTATTTGTTTTGCAGGAGGTTTACACAAATAAACTCCATGTTCTGTAGAGTCACATAGAGTAGTTAGAAGCCTTTCTTTTTTTTTCTTTCTTTTTTTTTTTTTGGTGGTACGCGGGCCTCTCACTGTTGTGGTCTCTCCCGTTGCAGAGCACAGGCTCCGGACGCGCAGGCTCAGCGGCCATGGCTCACGGGCCCAGCCGCTCCACGGCATGTGGGATCCTCCCGGACCAGGGCACGAACCCGTGTCCCCTGCATTGGCAGGCGGACCCTCAACCACTGCGCCACCAGGGAAGCCCTATATTTATTATATGTCTCGCTAATTTACTGAATTCTCAATTGCTTCTCAGTTGAGTTTCCAAGAACGTAGTTATTCCAACTGTTTTCTTTGCTTCCTCCTTATAAAATTTTCCTGTCTCTACTTTTCACTTTTCTCACGTCTAACGTATAGGTTAACGTCTCCATTAAGGTGATCAGTGACGTGGGGGAGAGTAGACCATCCTTGTCTCGTTCCTGAATTTGTCAGGACTTCAGCATGACCCCAGAAGTGTGATGTTTGTTTGGGCTGATAACATACCGAGACACTTCCATTTGGAAGTGATACTGATGGCGTGACCCGTGAACACAGCAACTCTGAGAACGTAAGAGAATGACCCTTGGGAGGAGAGTGACCCTTGGGTGGTGGGTCCAGTCAATGCTGGAGTCCACTGGGTGCCAGGATAATGTGCTTGCAGCCTGGGGCGGTGGTCAAGCAGCCACTGGGTCTTGTGGACGCCTTTGGCAGCATGTCATTCCCCGAGGTACGTCTTTCATTCTGCAGTGAGCATCTCCTTTTCCTGTCTCAAGCATGGAAGTGGAGTAAAATGATCCAGTTCCTGAGAGCAGCTCAGATCTCGGGAGTGGTAAACCACGACCCCTTCCTCCTCGGGGATGCCCGGCTGTGTCTCTGGGTTCCCAGGGCTCCTGCTCTGGGTCTTAGGACTAAGCTGTCTGATGGATGAGGGGCTGGCTCTCCATGTCCTCGAGGCTGGACCTCCGGGCCACCTGCCGCGGTCTGCGGATCACGGGCCTGGGAGGAGGTGCGTGTTACTTTGGGGTCTGCTGAGACACTTTGAGGCTTAGAGACACAGCACCTGGTTGATGACTTCTAACCACTTGCTTAAGTAACTAGTATGTAACACCAGGTGTGAGATAAACTGACTACAATAACCAGTGGTTTTCACACCTCCTCCTTCAAGCAGGAAGTGGCAGGGACAAAACTCTTCGCCTGCCCTTGCTAGTAGAGACCACTGCGTTCCTAGGAGGTTCCTGATGAAGACAGCTCAGGGATACTTGCCTGTCCTGTTCCATCTCAGTCACAGAATCAATAGGAGAGGACAGAATGTCAGACAAAATGACCCCCAAATCGTTGTTGTGGCTTTGGGATATTGTAGTACACTCAGCGTTTGAATTAGGGCTCAAGTATCAGTTTAAGTGCTGTCTTACAAAAGCATATTAATACGGTGAGGAACTTAAGTGTTTTCATGGTAGAAAAGAAAAAGTAAGCTGCAATCCGGCCAGGGGAAGTCACACCACCGTGGGGCTAACGTGAGTGTATTGGGAGGCATGAAGCTGCTGACCAAGGGCCACGCGGCAGAGAAGCTAGGTGTGGTCGGTGCCAGCGTGGTTGACACAGAGACCCACACTTCTGGGTGGATTCCATGTTAATCTCGAGGAACCCTCTAACTTTGTGATCTGCCGGACTGAGGTTTTCAGTGGGAGACTGGAAAAGCAGATTCTTCTACCTTTGTGATTATACCGCTGGTTAGATTCTCTCCCCTTGCAACGCAGAACAGTTTTATATTTACGATACAGTACGAGCGGGAGCCCCCTGGCTGGGCTGGCGTGTCCATCTGTCAGCATCCTGCACCGTGTGCCCCTCGCATACACACAGGGGCCCCTCCTTCCCGGGGTTGGAATCAATCGAGCTCAGTACACAAGTAACTCAATGACAAAACCATTAGAGGGGTGGCATTTTCTTTGGTTCCCCGTGTCCAGTTTGCAAGGACATTATGATTTCATTGCTGTAAATATTCCCCCCTCAATGGCCTCTGATAAAAATGGATCATCTCATCAGTGCAAGGTTTCTCAGAATTAGTGTCTCCTATGGCCCTGTACTGACCATGCCCCTAAATTCCTAAATATTGGCTTTGGAAATTGACATGAGGTGTGGGGTCTCTCCAGAGCGATCTTATAAAGAATCTGGAAGGAAGACCCCTGGGGCTTTTCTCCCTGAGGGGAGCTGTGCTGATCACTGTTCTAAGGGCAGGGGCCCCCTAAAGCAGATGGATCAGCACAGATTATTGGTGATGCTGTAGAAGGGTCCCTTACAGTTCAGGTGCAGAAAGAATTCAGGCCCAAGGTTCCTGAGTGTTTACCTTGATGTTTTCCCTTGGCCGGGGTCCCTGCAGTGTTGACATCCTGGTTGACAGCTGGTCAAGGCTTTTGCCAAGGCAGCCGCAGCTGCTCTGCTTGCTGAGAAACTCGCCTCTTCTCATTGCATTAGCACTTTGTGACTGTCATTAAATCACGTGTAACTGGTAGGCAGACTGCGAGTTTGGGGTGGTGCTATTCCAAAACCGATTTGTCAGAACTGGACGTGGTGACTCCGAATAGACTAAACAATGGCCTCACGGGAGGCGCAAGATGCAGACACCCACCTTCCAACGCAGTGGGCAAAACAGTCCAGCGATTTCTTATCACAGACTTACTCCACTGTAAACTGTTCCAGTTTTAGGGTTTGGCAAATCTTTGAGCCATTTGAGGAAGTAGGTTTTTTGCTGCTGTTCTCTTGTTTTAGTTTGTTTGTTTGGCATATCAGTAAGAACACCATCGTCTGAGAGTTAGGGGTGTCCGATGGGGATTTAGACACATACATGAAAACTCTCTCTTTCAAAATGCCCGTATCCCTTCTTTTATCATTTTCTACGGATGAACTATTCTCCTGTACATTGAATTGAGCCCTTGAATCCAGACTGATTTACGGAGGATGACATTTCATCCTACATGTACATGTCTGGAGGCACGGAGGAAATGCCTGAGCTGAGGAAGAATCCCCCAGTCCCCCCCTCCCCTCAACCAGCCATGTGTCTTGGGTGCTCACAGAATTATTGCAGTGATAATTCTTCCCTTCCTCCTGTCCCCAGTTCCAGCTCTAAGTCTTACCGTATACGTTCAGACTCCACAGCTACTCAACAGACTGCTAGAATTCTGATTTTATTCACAGTTAATTTTAGAGACAACTGCACTGGAATATTTGAGGGAAATTTGGGGACACAAATCAAGCAACAGGAATTGCTTCTTTCTAGACCTAATCTCCCTGAAAGCAATTAATTAGGTTATTTTCATAAGGCATTGTGCCAACAATTCAGAATTCTAAGAAATAAAGAGCAGAAAAGTTTTCCAAAGATTTCCCCCCCTTTTTTTCCCTATGCATGGGCCAAGTATTTGACAAGGCAAGCAAGAATCTCAGTGGGGAAAGTTATTCTTCAACATATGTTATAGGGAAAACTGGATACTCACATCCAAAAGAATAAAACTGGACACCTATCTTATACCACTCACAACAATTAACTCAACATGGATCGAAGCCTTAAATGCAAGACCTGAAATCTTAAAACTCCTAGGAGAAAACATAGGAAAAAAGCTCCCTGACATGGGTCTTGGCAGTGATTTTTTTGGATATGGCATTGAAAGCACAAGCAACAGAAACAAAATCAATAAATGAGACTATATCAAACTAAAAAGCTTCTGCACTGCAAAGGAAACCATCAACACAATGAAAAAGCAGTCTATGTTACAGGAGAAAATATTTCCAAACCACATCTCCATTAAAGGGTTAGTACCCAAAATATATAAGGGACTCATAGAACTCGTTGACAAAAAACCTAATAACCCTATTTTAAAATGGGCAGAGGGCCAGAAGAGACATTCTCCAAAGCATACAAAGAGCCAACAGGTAAATTAAAAGATGTCAAATTACTAATCATCAGTGACATGCAAATCAAAACCACAGTGAGATATCACCTCACACCCGCTGGAATGACCATCATCAAAACGACAAGAAAGGGCTTCCCTGGTGGCGCAGTGGTTGAGAGTCTGCCTGACGATGCAGGGGACACGGGTTCGTGCCCCGGTCCGGGAAGATCCCACATGCCGCGGAGCGGCTGGGCCCGTGAGCCATGGCCGCTGAGCCTGCGCGTCCGGAGCCTGTGCTCCGCAACGGGAGAGGCCACAACAGTGAGAGGCCCGCGTACCGCAAAAAAACAAAAAACGACAAGAAATAACAAGTGTTGGCAAGGATGTGGAGAACAAGGAACCCTTGTGCACTGTTGGGAACGTAACTGGGAGCGGCCACTATGGAGAACAGTATGAAGGTTCCTCAAAAAATTAAGAATAGAACTACCAGATGATCCAGCAATCCCCTTTCTGAGTATATATATCACAAGGACATCAAGTCACTATCTTGTAGAGTAGTATGTACCCCGGTACTTACTGCAGCACTCTTCACAATAGCCAAGATGCGGAAACAACCTAAATGTCCACTGACAGATGGATACACATAATGGAATATTATTTAACTATAAAAAGAAGGAAATCCTGCAATTGCAACAACATGGATGGACCTTGAGGACATTATGCTCAGTGAAAGAAGTCAGAGAAAGATAGAATATGATCTCATTTAATGTGGAATCTTAAAAAAGAAACTCACAGAAACAGAGTATGATGATGTAGCCAGGGATGGCTAGTTGGGGAACTGGGAAAATGTTCAAAGGGCATGAAGTTCCAATTATAAAATGAGTAAGTTCTTGGGATCTAATGTACAGCATCATGACTGTAGTTAATAATACCGTTACATCCATGAAAGTTGCTAAGAACATAGATGGTAAATATTCTCACCACATACAAAAAAATGGTAATTATGTGAGGTGAGGGAGGTGTTATCTTATTTTGGTAATCATTTCACTATATGTGTGTGTGTGTGTGTGTGTGTGTGTGTGTATCAAATCATCAAATTGTACTCCTTAAATGTGTATAATGTCAAATCTCAATAAAGCTGGAGAAAAATAAGGCATCCTGTTATTGGATACATATGTACACAGATGATGTGGGCATGTTACACTGTTTTGCCTCTTATTTTTATTTCCACAGACAACATTTTTAGCTTTCTGCTAAAACAACATACTCTATCCATTCTTTCTTTTACTAGCTTCGTAATAATCCATTTTATGAATGTGCAGTAACTTATTTCACTGGCCACCTGTTGATGGATAGTTACATTGGTTCGGTTCTTTTCTGTTAAAAATTAGCAGGATATTTTCTTGGGTGAATACCTTTGTTTGCGTGCGTCTCTATTATTGCAGGTGATTGTAGCAGACACAGCAAGCTGTCTGCAAAACTCCTCCCATTTTTGGGTCAGACTAAGTATTTCAGTCTCCTTTGCTGTTATTTGTGGTCTCATGATTAAGTTTTCTCCAGGGAAAAGTGTAGCGTGATTTTTCTGCTTCCCGTTCTGCCCTTCAGAGTCCTCCCATGCACATTTCCCTGATCTGTTTCTCATCTGGGAGGACAGTTCCGATAGTGGCTGAACCCGCACCCTCTGGGTCCCAGAATGTGACCTGGAAGGTAACCCTTCTCACCTGAACACTTGCCCCAGACTCTTGGTGAGTAAGAAATACACTTCTGTTTTACTGAAACATAGCAATCGCAATCTATTTGTTACTCCAACTTGGTCTAACCTAATCGATGCACCTTTTTAAAAAATAGATATTGTCAAATCATACCCTGAAGAGATTGTACCGATTTGCATGCCCCAAAATAGTGTTTCTGAATTCTGAGTAGTTTCTACTGCTCATTAAATTCTCATTACATCCATGAATGGAATGCGTTATTATCCCCCATTTTATCCATGAGAATATTTATGGTTAGTGTAATATGTAATGTTCCCAAATCATGAATCTGCTATGTGGCACAGCTGGGTTTTACATCCAAAATTTTCTGATTACAAACACCATTTCTATACCAAAAATAGGACACATTTTAGAGAATAATGGGGAAATACTATATAAAGGCAATAATGAGATCAAGTTGTAGAAGTTACCTAGAACAAGGAAGAGACTAGAGTAATGGGTGTGAATGTGTCTGTGGGAAGATGACAAAATGAATGACATCATCTGGTGTGCACTAGAGTTGGAAAAGATCAGAGTCAGTAAGACTATTTTATAAAGTATTATAGTACTCCAAGATTAAGTTCTTTTATGTGAAATGTTGGCCAAATATAAATATTAATTGGGAGCTCATATCATGACATAAAAATTGCTTAGAACTGAAAAATTAGCGAGACTGTAAAAAAATAAGCTTTGTGCAATTGAAGTGTGACAAGGTAAGTAATTGTAAATTGGGACCACGTTTCTCTGAGGATCTGTAACCTCCCATCGGCAACTCTAATATGGACAGAGAAGAACCTTCCATACTCAGTTGTTTCAAAGAAACCAAATTTTCAGTTGTTATAAGTAGATTTAGTGATTGGAAAAGATTATCATTTCACTCTTTTTCATTGATTTTCTACATTTTATTTTCCCATTTTTATTCTTAAAACATTACAGCAATTTATATTACATTCCATCCCAAAACAGCAGATTACACTTTCTTCTCAAGTGCGCACGGAACATTCTCCAGAATAGATCACATCTTGGGTCACAAATCAAGCCTCAGTAAATTTAAGAAAATTGAAATCATATCAAGCATCTTTTCTGACCACAATGCTATGAGATTAGAAATCAATTACAGGAAAAAAACGTAAAAAACACAAACATATGGAGGCTAAGCAATACGTTACTAAATAACCAAGAGATCACTGAAGAAATCAAAAACTACCTAGAGACAAAGGACAATGAAAACACAACGATCCAAAACCTATGTGATGCAGCAAAAGCAGTCCTAAGAGGGAAGTTTATAGCAATACAAGCCTACCTCAAGAAACAAGAAAAATCTCAAATAAACAATCTAACTTTACACCTAAAGGAACTAGAGAAAGAAGAACAAACAAAACCCAAAGTTAGCAGAAGGAAAGAAATCATAAAGATCAGAGCAGAAATAAATAGAAACAAAGAAAACAGTAGCAAAGATCAATAAAACTAAAAGCTGGTTCTTTGAGAACATAAACAAAATTGATAAACCATTAGCCAGACTCATCCAGAAAAAGAGGGAGAGGACTCAAATCAATAAAATTAGAAATGAAAAAGGAGAAGTTACAACAGACGTCGCAGAAATACAAAGCACCCTAAGAGACTACTACAAGCAACTCTATGCCACTAAAATGGACAACCTGGAAGAAATGGACAAATTCTTACAAAGGTATAACCTTCCAAGACTGAACCAGGAAGAAGTAGAAAATATGAACAGACCAATCACAAGTAATGAAATTGAAACTGTGATTAAAAATCTTCCAACAAACAAAAGTCTAGGACCAGATGGCTTCACAGGTGAATTCTCTCAAACATTTAGAGAAGAGCTAACACCCATCCTTCTCAAACTCTTCCAAAAAACTGCAGAGTAAGGAACACTCCCAAACTCATTCTATGAGGCCACCATCACCCTGATACCAAAACCAGACAAAGATACTACAAAAAAAGAAAATTACAGACCAATATCACTGATGAATATAGATGCAAAAATCCTCAACAAAATACTAGCAAACAGAATCCAACAGCATATTAAAAGGATCATACACCATGATCAAGTGGTATTTATCCCAGGGATGCAAGGATTCTTCAATATATGCAAATCAATCAATGTGATACACCATATTAACAAATTGAAGAATAAAAACCGTATGATCATCTCAATAGATGCAGAGAAAGCTTTTGACAAAATTCAACACCGATTTATGATAAAAACTCTCCAGAAAGTGGGCACAGAGGGAACCTACCTCAACATAATAAAGGCCATATATGACAAACCCACAGCAACCACCATTCTCAATGGTGAAAAACTGAAAGCATTTCCTCTAAGATCAGGAACAAGACAAGCATGTCCACTCTCGCCACTATTATTCAACATAGTTTTGGAAGTCCTAGCCATGGCAATCAAGAAGAAAAAGAAATAAAAGGAATACAAATTGGAAAAGAAGAAGTAAAACTGTCACTGTTTGCAGATGACATGATACTATACATAGAGAATCCTAAAAATGCCACCAGAAAGCTACTAGAGCTAATCAATGAATTTGGTAAAGCAGCAGGATACAAAATTAATGCACAGAAATCTCTTGCATTCCTATACACTAATGATGAAAAATCTGGAAGAGAAATTAAGGAAACACTCCCATTTACCATCACAACAAAAAGAATAAAATACTAGGAGTAAACCTAACTAGGGAGACAAAACACCTGTATGCAGAAAACTATAAGACACTGATGAAAGAAATTAAAGATGATACCAACAGATGGAGAGATATACCATGTTCTTGGATTGAAAGAATCAATATTGTGAAAATGACTGTACTACCCAAAGCGATCTACAGATTCAATGCAATCCCTATCAAATTACCAATGGCATTTTTTACAGAACTAGAACAAAAAATCATAAAATGTGTATGGAGACACAAAAGACCCCAAATAGCCAAAGCAGTCTTGAGGGAAAGAAAACGGAGCTGGAGGAATCAGACTCCCTGACTTCAGACTATACTACAAAGCTACAGTAACCAAGACAATATGGTACTGGCACAAAACCAGAAATATAGATCAATGGAACAAGATAGAAAGCCCAGAGGTAAACCCACACACCTATGGTCAACTAGTCTATGACAAAGGAGGCAAGGATATACAATGGAGAAAAGACAGGCTCTTCAATAAGTGGTGCTGGGGAAACTGGACAGCTACATGTAAAAGAATAAAATTAGAACACTCCCTAATACCATACACAAAAGTAAACTCAAAATGGATTAGAGACCTAAATGTAAGACCGGACACTATAAAACTTTTAGAGTAAAACATAGGATGAACACTCCATGACATAAATCACAGCAAGATCTTTTTTGATCCATCTCCTAGAGTAATGGAAATAAAAACAAAAATAAACAAAGGGGACCTAATGAAACTTCAAAGCTTTTGCACAGCAAAGGAAACCATAAACAAGACTAAAAGACAGCCCTCAGAATGGGAGAAAATATTTGTAAGCGAATCAGCAGACAAAGGATTAATCTCCAAAATATATAAACAGCTCATGCAGCTCAATATTAAAAAGAGAAACAACCCAATCCAAAAATGGGCAGAAGACCTCAATAGACATTTCTCCAAAGAAGACTTACAGATGGCCAAGAAGCACATGAAAAGCTGCTCAACATCACTAATTATTAGAGGAATGCAAATCAAAACTACAATGAGGTATCACCTCACACCAGTCAGAATGGCCATCATTTAAAAATCTACAAACAACAAATGCTGGAGAGGGTGTGGAGAAAAGGGAACCCTCTTGCACTGTTGGTGGGAAAGTAAATTGATACAGCCACTATGGAGAACAGTATGGAGGTTCCTTAAAGAACTAAAAATAGAACTACTATATGACCCAGCAATCCCACTCCTGGGAATATACCCTGAGAAAACCATAATTCAAAAAGACACATGCACCCCAATGCTCATTGCAGCACTATTTACAATAGCCACGTCATGGAAGCAACCAAAATGCCCATCGACAGATGAATGGATAAAGAAGATATGGTACATATATACAATGGGATATTACTCAGCCATAAAAAGGAACGAAATTGGGTCATTTGTAGAGACGTGGATGGATCTAGAGACGGTCATACAGAGTGAAGTAAGTCAGAAAGAGAAAAACAAATATCGTGTATTAACGCATATATGTGGAACCTAGAAAAATGGTACAGATGAACCGGTTTGCAGGGCAGAAATTGAGACACAGATGTGGAGAACAAACGTATGGACACCAAGGGGGAAAGCGGCATGGGGGTGGGGTGATGGTGTGATGAATTGGGCGATTGGGATTGACTTGTATACACTGATGTGTATGAGATTGATGACTAATGAGAACCTGCTGTATAAAAAAATAAATAAAAGAAAAAAAAATAAAGCAACATGACTGCTAAAAAAAGTTAATTAAAAAAATAAACATTCATACACACACAACATTACAGAAAACCCAATGAAATATTTAAGAAGGAAATAAAAACATCCATAATCTGCTTCCCTCAAATAAGACAAGCAAGCCTCTAGTTCCTGCTTTTTCTGGTCTATACTTATGTCATGCAATGACTTTCCAGTTATAATTATTGCATAAATCCGTTCTAAATTTCACAGTGCCTCTTAACTACATTATGATGCTATGGGGTCTTTATTTAATATTTTTAATGGCTGTATAGTATTTCTCAAATTTCACTTTAAGTAATGTGACATTTTTCTGCTCTCAAATATTTATTTCATTTATCTTTGCCATTTAGCCATTTACAAATATACATGTGTATCCATCTATTACATTGATACCTACCTATCTAGTGTATAGGCTTGTGTTTTGTTTTCTTTCAGATTTATTTTTCAGGATTGTGTTTCATCCATAATGTCAACAGGTCAAATTATATCAACACCATAAAGAGTACTGATCCATATCACCAAACTATATTCCAAATCACATACATACAGAGACATGTCAGTTTTACTGTAGCCTCACCAGCTTTGGGAAACAGGCTGATTGCCTTTTCTTATTGACCTGCTTTACAATAGCACTTCAGTGTATTAACTTGCAGTTATATTACTGCCACACTGTTTCTGTCACATTCTGTTTAAAACGATAAACTTTTCTTCCCTTCCCTTGGTTAGTAGTTAATGCAAATGCATTTCATAAACAGTCTATGCCTTTCTTACATAATTAGTTTTAATTTTACAGACATCACCAGCTAAATATTGCTTGGGTGTGAATAATGCCTTAAAGCATAAATATATATTCGACTCTTGTTTCTGAAAAATTTCAACAGGCATTTGAATAAAATGGATACAAAGCTCTAAGGCTCAGGTCTACTTTTTATTTCAGATTTGCCACTAGAATCTATGACTCAAACACAGTAATAAGAGAAAGAGAATTCGTTTTTCTACCTGGAACTCAAAACAAATACGTAGGAAGCTATGTGACTACTTCTGAAGTTGATCTGACAGCTAGAACAACGTATATTTGATTTTTCCATAAGCCGTTAAATTTCTCTCTGAGTAATAAAAGCCGTGTGCCAACACATTTACATGTTCACAGAGGCTTGCACTATTATAATGCTGCCACTCTTCTATTTGAAAACATCTGCTGAAGTCTTTTAAACACACACACACACATTTCCCCAGAACAATAAGAAAAGGTAACTTCAGTGTAAATCATTTTCCCACTAAAGTCTTATTTATGTACATTCTGTCTAGTGGTGGGACACTACTGAACTACTGCTACACTACCCATAAAGACATTTCTCTAAGTTAGTGCATGTATTCATAAGCTTATTTTTGTCTGTGTCGTTTTGTTTGAAAGCCTCGAATTATCAAAAAATGTGGGGGAAGTTGGGCTAGAGAGAAGTAAAATGCATCATGGGATCCTACAATGATGCAAAATCGCTAAGTGAGTGAGACTTGATCCCCATGACTAAGTCTTAGAGTCTGATTTCTATTTAGAGGGGTAAACTTGTGGGATCCTTTATTTATTATCAAAGGGGAAAAAATGTCTTAAAGCAATTTATCTTCCTTATTTTTGTTACCATCAAAACACACATTGTCATTGGGGACTTGCTGACCGATCCCCAGGTGATGAGTCTTAATGTTATTGGAAGTTCCTGTGGTCTATTTTTCCCTTCCTTTGCATCTGTGGGTGGCTTGTGGCCAGATTCTAGGTCATGAGATGGAAATGGAAGTTTGTTGGAGGTGGTGGGGGAGATGGGGTGCTTTGTGAAATTGTTGCCTTTCTTGATACAAAATAGGGCTGGTGTCAGCTTTTCTTTACCTCACACATTTGAACTCCCTGCCTAACATGGCTGTAATGACTGGAGCAATGGCAGCCAGTCTGCAGTCAGGAGGTCAAGGGCAAGCATGTCGAGAGAAGCTCCCTTTCCTTAGATGAATCACTGATGAACAGTAGGAGTAAAGAAACATCACAGAACACGTGAAATGGAAGACCTTGGAAACACGTGTAAGGCAAGCTCTAGGGAGGCCCAAAATAGATAGGGGCTGTATTTTTTTAGGACTAACAAACTGAAAAGTTGCAGGGGGAGCCACTGAGCCAATAGAGGTGGAATATTGATGCTAATGGGACACTAGTATCATTCATCTACTAAGGAGACACAGGGACACTAGGATTCTAACAGAAGGGCTCCATTAATAGGCACAGCTCCTGGGGAAGTTTTCCTTAATAATCTGCCCCCTGTTCTGCCTCCAGAGATATTTAGGCATCCCTTCCCATTGGTCCCATAATGCATTACTCTGTGCAAATACAGAAAAATGCATGTACCGTACTTTACTATAAGTATTTGTTTATGTAACTGCCTCCGCTTGGACTGTAATTTTCTAAGGAGCCTGGCCTCTGCTTGTTTTATGTTGAGCTCTCCAAACCTAAGTTTTAATATTTAGTAAATGCTCCATAAAAACTTGTCACATGAGTGGATTTTATAAACTTCACAGATACTGAAGTTATCTGCTCTAAAGAGCTGCTCAGAGTGAGTCGTGTCTAGCCAGGACAGTTATCTGGGATGAGATGCATTCATGGAGAACAAACTTTGAATATGGAGTATTTCTTCACATTTTTAACTGGCCCAACTTCGGCTTCTAGTAGCTGTTGTTGACAATCTTTTTTTTGTTTTAAATTTTCTTTCTAGTACTGTCTTGAATATTCCAGTATACACCATGTCATGGAGAGAAAATAACAGTTAAGCCAGACTTTTTAATGACCATGAACTTCCAGCAACACTGGAGGAGAAAGGCTGACCATCTGGGGAACATTGCTGGACCCAGGCTCTCGCTCCTCTGTGGTGAGTGAGTCCCCGTGATGAACGCGTTACTCCTGCTGTTGCTGTTCCTGAGCAAAGACAGGAGGTTCCAGGTTTAAGCTCAGGATTATTGCTCTTCCTATACTGGCGATCAAACCATGAGAGGCAGGAACAGGAGTCTAGCAACAGCTTATGCGTTTGTTTTTATTTAATTGAGGAAAATGGATTCAATTGTTTGAGTAGGCAGCACATACACGTTCGAAGGTTAGAAAGCTGCAGGGAGTGAGATGTACCTCTTCCTTACCTCACCCTCATTCCCTCAGATTCCCTAGCAGAGAAATCCACTGCTGCCATTTCTTAAATGCTCTTCAGGGCATCTGCAGGCACACACATCCAAGTGTATCGTAAACCCAGCTCTGCGTGATACTTTTTCACTTTAAATGAATCTTGTACATCATTAGATATCAATACACCTTAAACTGCCTTCTTCTTTATCTAATTGCATTGTATTCCGTCATGGAGTTGTGCCGTATTTAATCTCTCCTCTACCAATGGCTTTTTTACCTTATTGCCAGTATTTCACTCTCAGGAACAGGGCTGGAGCATACACATGCCCCTCGTCCTCAGAGCATATTATATCATGATATGTTACTTAGAGTGGAATTGTTCCCCGAAGAGAATATTTTAAGCTTTATTGAGATACAATTAACGTAAACATTGTGTAAATTTAAGCCGTAGGACCTGTTGATTTGATAAATTATTGCAAAATGATCACCACCGTGCCAAGTGTCATGTCACATAATTACCATTTCTTTTCTGGGGTGAGAATATTTAGGACCGGCTAGTTCCCCAATTGATCCTGTAAGGTCTTAATTTAAATTCCTGCCAGTTAAGTGTAAGAAGATCTAGTTACTACATCCACCTTCCCCAATACATTGTATTTCCAAACTCTTTACTTTTATCAAGCAAGTAAGAAGTCGGCTAAAATTGATATTTTAATTATTCATTTGTTGAGCATGCTCTGGAAACCCATTCCTCTTCGCGCCTGAGAGAAGCAGCATGCATTGATGCTCCAGGGGCCCCGGCGCGCCACTCGGCCCAGCTCCGCTGGAGCCGCCTTGCCTCTGCCTGAGGCCTGAGGTCGGCTGCGCTCCCGCAGCAGGTGAGGGCCCCGCCCTGGGCTCCGCCGTCCCGGGCGGGCGATGAGGAGACGGAAGACAGACCGGCCCTGGGGTCTCAGAGCCGCGAAGGCCGAGGGAGGACGGTCAGGTGGCCGGGGGCCAGCAGGACCTCGCGGGGCAAAACGCTCTGCCCGCCCCACAAAGCCCACGGGCTCCAGATCCATCTGCCCCCCTCTCCCCAGAAAACCAAACCAAAACAAACAAAACTAGCCACTGTGGCTAAATCGACGAAACTCCGATCAAGTCACCTAGCTCTGTGTTGCTGATGGAAACATTGGGCTGCAGACACCATTTCTCTGAGACGGAAGAGGGGAAGCCACGGCCGCGTCCGATCAGAGTTGCTGGGCTTGGGTGCCAGCAGGGAGCGAGCACCCGGGACCCGACTGCGCGCCCAGGGCCCCCCTCCTCTGACCCCCGCGGGCAAACCTCCTTCGCTCCGGCCGGGAGGACCGTGGGTGCGGGCGCGGGGGAGACGGCGAGCCGGGGTCAAGGGCGCGAGGTCTCCCTCTCGCGGGATGAATAAGCCCCGGAGTCCTGGACCCCGTGGCCGGTAGGTAGGGACCCTGTGCGACCCTGTGCACAAACTCAGCCAGGCCTCCCGCGCAGTGCTGCAGACCGCGCGCTGCCCTTTCGACCCCAGTGCCTCCGTAATGAAGAGCCTCCCAGTGGCTGCCTTGTGACCCTTGGTGGAACCTGCACTCGACGAAGCTACAGGCCACCGTCCCTCTGGTTGCCACCTGCACGCAAAGGCCGGGACGCAGCTGCAGGGGGTTGATTCCATTCGGCGAGAGGCGCTGCGCTTAGCAATACCCGCCCGGCCTCCCTGGAAGCTGTGTCCCTCCCGAGACCCGGAGCCCGGAGCCCGGAGGCGTCCACGGCAGCCGAGGGCTGAGCCCCGAGGGTGGGTCAGCGGGAGGCGCCTTCTCAATTTGTTCCACTGTAGTTACGTCCGCCGCGTTCCTGCGCAGCGGTGGAAGCACCGAGCGTGACTGACTGGAAGAAAATAGAAAAGGAATTTCAGAAAGGTGTGGGGTGGGCCCAGGATCAAGAAAACGGCCCAGCGCCTGGCCAGGGGAGGAAGCGGCGGAGAGGAGTGACGGCTGGGCTCCTGGGAGGACGGATGCTGGGGGGATGCTGGGGGACCCGGCAGAGCGGGCGCACGTGTCCCGGGCTTGCCTCACGCCCCTTAAGGCTCCAGCCCCCGCGAGAGGGGTCCTGGCTCAGGGAGGCGGGGGAACTGCGCTGACACCCCACAAAATGACGGTCATGGGAGGGCGTTCCCGGGGGTCGCTGGGCTCTGCTGTCAGGCGAAAAGGGCCCCGGGCCGGGTTCCACAAACGGTGACTGTCCGGAGAGGCGGGTGCTGCTGTTCTGGGCTCCTTTGCCTCAGTGAGACCCCCTGTCGTCCAGTGAAAGCTGTCCAGCCCAGACAAGGAGCAAGTCAGCTTTTATCCAGTGCTGCCGGGAGCCACGGCTGGGGACAAAGGGCCGCAGCACTAGGTGGTGGGCGCCAGAACGAGTGTGCGAGCCCCACAGCTGGCTCAGATTCAGCGGCTGTGGGAGGACCTCCTCGGTGCTGGACGGGCGGCCACATCCCAAACCCTCCAGACACAGGCGACTCATTAATTCCCGGTCAGTCTTCAAGATGCGCCCCGAGGCAGGGGTCAGTGAGGAGTAAACTCTCACGTGCTGTCAGTGTGTTAGACAGGCTAACACACAGGCTAATCGTAGGGCTCCCAAATGTATCACATAGGAGCAGTGCTGGGGGATAGTACAGCTGATCATACGCAGTATTTATTTCTCCTGAATTTCTTAACTTGTGGTCATTGTTTACCAGATGCAACAAAAAATATATTTACAGTTAGAGTGACAACGTTTTTAATTGCAGAAAAAGGGAACACTGATGAATTTAATCACGATTTTTTGGTGAAAAAGAAGAATGTTAAAGCAAGGGGAAACTGGCCTCTAATAGCAGCGTTGCCGACCTGTGCATACTTGGGTAACGTCACTATTGTCTCTGCATTTCTGCTTCGTCATCTATAAAGTCAAAGTGGTAAAACCTACTTTGCTAGATTACGTTGAATGTATGTCGGGCGCCTGGAGCTGTGTCTGCTGCGTAGTAGGTCCTAATCCTTGGCATTTCAAGGCATCCGCTGGTCCACCGAGACCCAGACCTTAGGTTGGATGTCAAAACTGTTACTTGCATACCACGCTGGGGCTATTTTTTTTTTTGTTTATTGGTTGTTTTTGATTTTGTAATAATTTGATTCTCAGGAAAATTAGTATATCATTCTGCTTAACTGCAAGACGTCCCGCCTGATGGGCCACTAAGGACTTGGAAAGGACTGTTTCTCTCAGCCCAGAAGTGAGTGGGGAGCTGGCTCTGACCTCTAAGGGTGCTATGAGGGGTGATGCTCTGGGCCTTCTTCACTCGTGATCCTTGAAATGTTCCATGAAATCTGTCTATAATTTTCTTACATGGCATTTTCAGTGTGGTGAAGGCTTAGAGAAAGAACTCCCAATTTTTTTGTTTAAATTTATTTATTTTTGGCTGCATTGGGTCTTTGTTGCTGCACGTAGGCTTTCTCTAGTTGCAGCGAGCAGGGGCTACTCTTCATTGCCGTGCGCGGGCTTCTCATTGCAGTGGCTTCTCTTGTTGCGGAGCACGGGCTCTAGGTAAGTGGGCTTCAGTAGTTGTGGCTCGTGGGCTCTAGAGCACAGGCTCAGTAGTTGTGGCGCACGGGCTTAGTTGCTCCGCGGCATATAGGATCTTCCCGGACCAGGGCTCTAACCCATGTCCCCTGCATTGGCAGGCGAATTCTTAACCGCTGTGCCACCAGGGAAGCCCCCAATTTTATCATAAAAATTTAGGCTTGATTTTGGGTTGGAGGGAACTAAAAGCTCTCATTGACTTTTAAGGCAAAAACTGTCCAGAATTCTGTCAGCTTTCACGTTGCTGTTCTCTGTATCACGGCTTTTCGTAAATGTGCTATTTATTAACCATGACGGTGACGCTGTGTCTTGGGAAAACATCGGCCCTCGTTCTAAATAAAGTGAAAGCCCACAAATGACATGTTCATTTGCTTCCTTCCCTTCCAGAGACTCGCACGCACCTATTAAAGATAAAATAAATTCACACTGAAAAATAGAAATCTAAAATTAAATATTTAATTAGAACTCTGATTTGCTTTAAAGATAGGTGGCATTGCACAGGCTATATTACACTCTCTGTATAATTTTTTTTTGACAAAAAGGATACTGTTCATTTTAACAGGTCACTTTAATATTAATACATGTGTAATAGGATCAGAACTGAACGTCAGCTAGAGATGGTACATTGTACATTATTGGGAAAATTACAGTTTTGTATTGTAAAAACATTTATTTTTTAACAAGTTACCTACATTAATCAAAAAATTACAGCATATTTAATAATTTTACAAATTCTTCATAAAAAATATATCTCTGTACAAAAAGGTCGTTTGCACCTACTTCATGTCAGCAGCATGTGGCGGGGTGGCGAGACGGATGGATGGGGGGATGACGATGGTTTTCCTGATCATAATGCCAGCGTTCTTTCCCCTTTTTTATAGTAGCTTTTTTTGTGGTTGTTTACAAAATATTTTACAGGAGAAAAAAATTATTGCAGCTAGCCTGAAGAAAGGCAAGATGTGTGGGACAAGCAGCAGTTTGAACAGCTCTGAAGCCACAGAACCTGTCAGAGGGGCTCCTGCCCTCCACGCACTCTGGCTGCTTCCGGAAAGAATCTTCCAGCCCGAACCCAGAAAGCGCACTTGCCGACGGCTTGAACAGGACCCTCCAACACCTCGCAGGAATCTGATTAACATTGCACACACCCTGGGAAGAAACTAGGCAGAATTCTCACAAGGAAATTTCATGGAGTATTTTTTTTTTTAAATAACATGCTCCCAACTGGCAACTGAGGACACTCTGACTTTGCACACAAAGGAGAATCATGTCTGATCTGATCTGTGGTTTCTGGTATGTATGTATGTCCTGTCGTTTCAGGGTTTCGTAACGTCGTTGACCAGCAAGCAGGTCGGGGATGTGGAGAGACATTAATTCAGACTCTGAAGTCAGCATTTTGCACCTAGTTTGAATGAGTCAAACCGCATATGTACACGATATTATATTTATCTATATGTATGTATATATATATATACACCTTGTATGTACGGTAACCCTGTTCTCCCCTGCACACAAAGAGGCGCAAACCTCCTCCCGTTTCCTCTTTCTTTCGGCTCCCTGGGTGTGCTAGGAGCCTGGCTCTGGCTGGCCTCATCTGGTCTAAGGAGAAACAGCCATGAGGACTCCAGGCTGCAAGACAGATCTCGGTCCTGTGGCCAGGCTGGCCGGAGGGAAAGGAGCAGAGAACTCAGCATAATACCCTGGAGTTCAACGCTGTGGGGTGTGAAAGGCCGGGGGAACCAGAGGAGGTTGGCCGTGCCTCCTGACGGCTGTGCCCCTTCAAACAGGCAACAGAACAGTGAGCGCCCAGTGGGTGAGAGCGACTAAAATGTTCAGATCGAAGCTTCTGAAGGAATGAGCTATTATCTTGACTTTTTTGTTTTGTTTTTCACTTTTGAATTCTCATTGTCGCATCTTCTACTTCGTGTTTGGATTTTATCCACGTGGGGGGAATCACACCTATTTTATTTATACTGCAATTCATAATTTACCTATGATGAATTTTAAACTTGAAGTCACTGAAATTTTCTTTCCATCTGGAATTATAAAGCATGAAACAAAAGACTAAGTAATACATAAATTATGTCATCGGGAAAGAAGAGTGGGTGTGACTTTTCCTTGCCTCTAAAGGAACGCTTGATGTTTTGATCCTGAACCTTTTCCACTATATTCCGGGGCTACTGTGGTTCACTATCCTTCAACGCGATAACAGACAGTGATGGCAGCGAAAGGAAAAAATCACAATGCGCAAGGGAAGACCGTGCTGTGAGCCAAAACCCACAGGTTCTGAGTGTGAGCGACTAAAATAAATTACTATTCACATCTGTACACGGCAAATAGAACATGCTGCAAACCTGCTCGAAGTAGCGTGAGAGCGACGATCACGGGAGGTGACAGGACTAAAGAAAACACGTGGGAAATAAAAAGGCCTCTTTTTTTCCTCATCGGACATTTTCAGTGAATTCAGCACATCTATGAAGCTAAAAGAAAGCAATAATAAAATAAATCTCTTCAATACTCTTTTTCCTTTTAAAACCTGTGCCGCATCTGGGGCTGTTTTCTTTTTCTAACGCGCCAACTAAACCCTGCGGGTGGAATGCTTAGCTTGACAGCTTATATACAATGGAGAGTGTGTGGAAACCCCGTGTGAATAGTTTATTTATCAGAATCTTATTCAGAACACACTAGTGCAAAAAATTGTGCATCAAAACTTCTGCAAGAGAACAGCTGAGTGGGAAATTTGCAGATGGCCCTGGGGATGGACCCCGAGGTGAGCTGCGGGTCCCTCGAAGCTCGTCCGGTCTCGGCAGGGACGGCGTGAAGCGTCTGCAGGTGTGTGCGGCTACCAGAAAGGGGTCTTCTTCAAGAGGGCTTTTTTTTTTCTCCAGAATATTCGTATTCATGGGGATTGAGAAAAACAAACCAAACCCATACCGCGGTGCTACCGTCTGTCACCGCGCCCGGAGGCCGCCGGGGAGGGGAGGCCAGGGGCCGCTCCCCGGACGGGGTCCGTCGGCGGCGGGAGAGCGGGGTGAGGGAGGCCCTGTGGCCCCTGTGGTCCCTGCCGTCCGCGTCGGAGGAGTGGCTATGGGCGGCCGGCCCGAGCGCTACACCACGGTGCACACCGTGTTCAGGGTCGTGTCGAAGCGCACGGCCTTGGCCTCGGTGGGCTTCAAGTTCGTGTCGTACATGGGGTTCTCGAAGGAGGCCTGCCCGTTGCTGCTCTCGTGGCCGGCGTAGCCGTTGTACTGGACCTTCGGCCTCGCTCTGCGGGCGAGAGGCAAGGGGGGGACGAGCTGTCAGGGCCTCAGGGCCTCAGGAGGAGCCCCGACGCCCGCGAGCGGGGTGTCGCCACGTTACCTGTGCTTGTGGAGGTGAAACGCGAGCCCGGAGAGAACGAGCGCGGAGAGCGGGGCCAGGATGGCGGCCGCGACGGAGCCGCTGCTGGCGCCGCGCTGGGGGCGCGCGGGGTCTGGAGCCGAGCTTCGGGCGCCTGGAAGAGAGAGCAGCTTTTACCCTGCAGTCGGGCCCCGAGCCTGCCCGGGGCGCTCTGCGGCGGGCGTGGGAGCGCGTGCACACGGCGAGGGGGTGCAGGGGACCCGCCGGGTGCAGGGGACCCGCCGGGGGTCCCTTCCGGAAGCCCACCTTCCCGATGGCGAGGACGCGAAGCCCGCTTCCCGCTCGCTGACGCGCAGCGACGCCGGGAGAGGCTCGCGTCCGCACTGCGCGGGGCAAAGGCGCCGTCGCCCGACCTCCCCCGGGGCTGCAGACACCGCGTGCCCGCGGCCGTATCTCTCTATGGGATGGGCAGTGCCTGCTGTTGCCTCCTGCTCTAAGACGCAGCCTCAGCAAGATGTGCCACTGAAGTTACATAAAGAGCCCAGGTCTCTATAAAGAGGGCGTCACACTCATCATAGGTGAGCATCAAGGTGCCACCTCCCTTTATTTGGGTAGATTCCAAAATTCATTACAGAGTTTAGAAATGATCAAAGAATGCAACTCGGCGTTATGAAGCAGGCTTCTATGAGGACACAAAAATATGATTTCTGTCAATTAGAAGGGAAGGCAGGTGTAAACATCTCAAACATCACGAAGGTGATATAATCATTAATGCTCCGTATCTGTGCCGTGGCAGATATATGCACGGCATTGAGAAAGATGCAAACATTAAAAATTCTAATCAGAAACCATTTATTGATTATTGCCAAATAATGCAGTTGATTCTTGAAGAATTTACTTATAAACTGCAATTTGAAATGTATTTGGCTTACTTGCATGGAACCACTCAATGCACGCTTGTGATCAATTATGATTGGGGTCATCTGAATACAGCAGAATTGTTAGAAAGAAGCTGACCTTGTTTTAGAAGTATATTTCCAGAACTTATGGGATGTTTCTTGTTTCTTTCTTTTTTTTACAAACCACAGATACAAAGAAACAATCAAATATTTAAAATAATTAAAGAGCCTTTTAAAGAAAACAATCTTGAATTTTCAAATAAAAACCTAAAAATAATATATTTGTCATCTCCTTCAACAGGTGCAGGATAATGCTACTCCCTGCCACCTTCAGGTCTAATATAAATGTATTTTGTCCTGGATGTTGGCACTTTGTAAATTAACCACATCTTTTGGCGATCCTTCTGTATTGGCACTGATATTGGATTCTGATATGAATCAGATTTAATTTTTCATTTCCAGATGCATTCACCAGCTGCCATGGAAGGGGAAAACGCCACATACTTGTTCTCCTAAATCTCAGCATCCGGGTGATGGGCATGTGAGCAGAGTTAAGCCAATGGGAAGCTCCCCGCCGCCCCCAGGCGTCGAGTTTGGCACGAGTGATGCAGAGGCTCCTAAGACAGTTTAGAATTGGGTCCTGAGGCTGGGGTAAGGCTGGGCTGGGGTGGGGCTAGAGCCCTGGGGACCCCATCAAGTGCTGCCTGGTGGTGCTTCCAGCCACCACCGGCCTGTCCTGGGGCAGCGCGCAGCAGAAACACACAGCCACCAGGGGTGGCGCTGTCCAGCAGGGAGAAACGCGGTGCTGCTCAAAGGGCACCAACTCCATGGTTTTGTCGTGAGAGTTAAACGTCAGATCTCCACTACTTAGAACAATGCGTGGCACGTAGCAAAAGTTTCCCAGGACCCACATTTACTAGAATGTAAGTTGCACTACGCCAGGGCAGTTTTTTGGCCAGCTTTCCTCTTGAGTGCCCGGTGCCTACAGTAGAACCTAGAACACGATTGTTGCTCAATATATATTTGAGGAATGAAAAAATGGTACTGTCTTTGGAGTAGTTCAACATCCATCCGATGGTTTCCATAAATTACCATGGCTCATTCTCCAAGTGTTTATAATTCTGTGCATCTCTTTGCCTCATTCTAATAAATTTGTAGCCTGCTTAAATTAACCAAGGCTATTTTCTGTTATCTGCATATAAGACTATACATTTTTGGCCATAATAGATATCAGACTTCCAGTTAATAAAATCCTGGATAATGGACCTGCCACAGGAGACCTCACATCATAACACAGGGCAACATAAAAGGTCTTTGTGAATTAAACTCCTGACTTTACTGATATTATTATGCTGTCTGGAGCTCCTAGTTAATTTCAATTATTTACCTGTGTTTTAATAATTTAAAGGGTAATGCATGCACATGATATTAATTAAAATGGCATAAGCGGATATCAAAACAAATACTATAAAGACGATGGAAATAAAGGGTCACTCCTTGCCCTTTTACACTAGTTTTCCTCTTTATGATTGACGAGGTTTTTGTTTTTGCTTTTGTTTGTGTTTTAGTGTCCTTTTCACAATGTACTGTTAATATATATGATTGTTTCTCTTTTCTTACGTTCCTAAAATATGACGATACTATTTACATTTTTTGTATTTGGCTTTTTAAACTTAACCACATATTCGTGCGTTTCTTCCATCTGTGCATATGAATTTAATTGTTTTCACGTGTGCAGCGTTCTGTTAATTGGCTATGCCAGCATTTATTTAGCCAGTCTACTGCTGAAGAACGTTTAGGCCATTTCTAGGTCTTTTTCTATGATGCCGCCATGAAATTCTTTTTCTACAGCGATACGTCAGCAGGAGTCTGAATATACAGGATAAATTCTAAGCAGTAGAATCACAGCCTAGCAGGATGTGTAACTTGTAGTGTTGCTAAGTCTTCCCTACCTGCTCTCCAAAGTGGGGTCCCAGTTTCACTCCAACCCCTGTCTTAGGAGGCACCTGGATGGCTGTACCCCATCTACCTGCCACCCTCCTTTCCCTTCCCTCTCCACCTCCCTCCTTTCCTTCCATTGCCCCTCCTTCCCTATTATTATCACTACTCGCTAATAAACCAAACACAGCGTGTAGTTATTTTCTCAGTTCCATTTCTTAGGAATGCAGGCGAGCATCTTTTCACATTATAGGCTGGGCCATTCAGTTGTTTTAAAGAGCATTATTGAAAGAAATTCACATACTACAGAATGCACCCTCTTAATGCATACATACAATGCAAGGGGTCTTTTACTATTAAAACCTGGGGGTTTTGTGCTGCAAGGATCACCACAATCTACATGAGAACGCTGCTGCCTCCCCTAAAAGAAAGCGGTACCCTTACAGTCATCCCTCACCCTCCGTACCCCAGCCTCAGCTTTGGGCAACCACTCACCCACTCTCTGTCTATATACAGTCACCTGTTCTGCATACAGCATATACATGCAATCATACAATATGTGTTTTCTGGTGAATGGCTTCTCTTACTTAGCGTAATGTTTTCAAGATAATATTCCGTTGGGTGGAGGCACCACATTTTGTTGCTCCATTCATTAGTTGATGGACATTTGGGTCGTTTCTACATTTGGACAATTAGGAAAAACGCTGGTATAAACATTCGTGTACTAACTTGTGTGTGAACATGTTTTTAGTTCTGTTGCCTATACATGTTGGAGTGGAACTGCTGAATCTTGTGGTTACGCCATGTTTTACCTACTTTAACTACCGGGCTGTTTTCCACAGCAGCTGCGCCATTTTTATCAGTACTTTCCCATCAGCAAAGTACGAGCGCTCCAGTTTCTGCACAGCCCTGCCTCCACTGGTTTCTTGTCTTTATGATCTGAGCTGTCCTGGTGGGTGTGAAGTGGTTTTGATTTGTGTCTCCCTAATGATTAATGATGTTCAGGATCTTTTCATTTGGTGATTTTTATGTCTTTGTTGAAATGCCTATTTAAATTCGTTGCCAATGTTTTAGTTAGGTTATTTGCCTATGTACTGTTTAGCCGTAAGGGTTTATACATTCTGGACACAAGTGCCTTGTTAGATACATGGCTTGCACCTTCCCCCCTCCTGATTGTATATATTTGGGGGAGGGGATTCAATTTTAATGGAAAAACCAATTTATTTTTCAGTTTCTTACACAAGTTTTTGCATCAGAGTTAGTTGTCTTTCAAACTAACTTCGTTTAGTGTCCATTTAATGATAATCACATTTTTTTCCAGTTTATCTACTGACTGGAGACAATTAAGAGGTTGTTTATTTTTAACCATAAAAATAGAGTGTAGCCGTAATTCTTAAATGAATGGTCGTTGTTGAAGTATTACTTAAACATAGACGTTTCTAATTAGTTGAATGGGAGACTCGCTTGTGATTCAAATTATTTTGTGAGGCAAATTGTTTTTCCTGACAATAAGCTCATCATCACATGAGAAGAAAGATTACTTGTTAAAGCAAGCTGTTATTTTGTTAGATTAAAAAGAAATGGGGCAATGCAAAGAAAATTTGCAATAGCAAAGTGACGGTTTGGGTCAGGCTCATTGGATGAGTAAATGCAGACATCCACAGAGTATCGTGCACAGCTTGCTGGGGTGCCTTTAGACAAAATTACTAGAGCGTGTGCATCGGGGAGAAAGGAGGGCAAATAACTACAGGGTTTGGCTCAGAGCAAAAGAAAACTTTACCCATCATTAGTGTTGGTCTATTTCATTATCTCAAAATAATATAACCCCATTTAAAAAATCATCTCAGCCATCGCAGACATTATAAGTTAAAGCTCTTCTGTTTAAAAGTTCTTAGCTTGGAAAGGTGGATTTAGAGTATTTTATGATTAAATGTCCCTTTTGGTCAAGTTTTTTGTTTTTTAAGCATGATATTATACAGGTTGGCATATATTTCCTTTGGAATCCCCTGGTATATTGATAAAAGTTTTTTTTTTTTAATATTTATGTATTTATTTATTTACTTGGTTGCACCAGGCCTTAGTTGTGGCAATCAGGCTCCTTAGTTGCGGCTCCAGGTCTCCTTAGTTGTGGCATGCGAACTCTTACTTGCAGCATGCACGTGGGACCTAGTTCCCTGACCAGGGATCGAACCCGGGCCCCCTGCACTGGAAGCGTGGAGTCTTAACCACTGTGCCACCAGGGAAGTCCCCGATAAAAGTTTTATGAAATGAATTCATCAGTGACAATCATCACCAAATATTACACTTGTGTTCCTCTGACAGGTTGCTCTGACATCAAATCCTACACAGCAATATTCCTCTCTATAAAATTAATGTTAGTAGAATTCCGTAAGTAAAGTATAAAGTAGCTGATAACTATTCAGGAGAAATGCGGTGCTCATCTCATGACAAAAAAAATGAATCTTCTCATTTGTGTTAATAGCAACACAAGTAAAGACGTGTGAAAAGAGCTTTAGCACAAAGCAAACCCTCATATTGACTCTTAATCTTCACAGCAACCAGGAACTGACTTCTCTACTGAGATTTCAGATGAAGAAACAGGCTCAAGAATATTATAATTCATCCTAGATTACAAAACTAGCACATAGACGAGGTAAGCTTCACATCTAGTGATCGTTTTTCATACATTTTTCTTGTCGGATTACTGAGACGTAATCAAGTATTTGAGAAAGAGATAAAGAAGGAAGACAGGCATATTTGCCCCGTCTGTCTGTCTAGAGCAAACTTTTTTCTCATAACTAAGTCGGGAACACCTTTCCACATCAATATGTTATCTTTGTTTCTTTAATGAAATATACTGAATTAAATTGTTTTCTCTTTAATGTAACACATTGTATAAAATTATTGATGTAAGCAATTTATTTATGATAGATGTGTGAGATACACAGATTATTTCTAATTTCAACTATTTAAAGTAGTCCTGCTGTAGACATACCTGAATATGCAAAAAATAATGGTCACTCTTGTCTGATTAAAAATTTTAGGGATAGAACTGTCGATGAAAGAATACCGTCTAATTGCACACATCTACTCATACACCCACCAAAAATGAACACCCAGGTGCCTGTTTCTACTGTCCAACCCAAACCATTTTTAAGAAACTCTGACATTCTCATAGCTAAAAATGATCTTTGTTGTCATAATACATATTTTTGAAGTTAAAGATCTTTTCATATTTGTTGGACATTTTAGTTCGTCTTATAATTTTCTTAAGGTAATGTAGTTTATTCTTTAATTGTGTTTCATCTTTGCTTTTTTCCCTTATTTCAAATTATCTCTTTGTATATTAATTCCATGTCTGGCATATTTATTGCAGCTGATATTGTCTATTTTGCTATTCAAAAGAAGGGTTTTTTTCATCCAGCTGTAAAATATGTGAGTCTCTCCCATCATTTTTGTTTCTGTTTCTTTCAGAGTCATGACCTTTCCGTCACACTCAACTTAATCACCTGAAGGCCAACCTGATTCATGCTTTGAAAAACAACGTAAGTGCAGAGTGTACCTTGCCTTTCCAGCTTGAACTTCCCAAAATCTTTTCCATGTATGTCACCTTGGAAAGTAAATCCTCCTCTTTCAAGTCCGGATGATACCTGATAACGCATGAAAAGGAAAAACAATGCATAACAAGGATTAATGATAATCTCTTCTTTTATCATAATATAAATATTATTTCTATTTAGAAAGTAAAGGTTAACTATTTAAAAACATTTGTCATTCCTTCAAGTGACCCACTTATAGTTAGAAATGGAAAAATACAGACATGAACTTCGACTAACAAATAAATTATCTCTCTTGTTTCGATCTCAAAAACAGTAGTTTTTTACAACATATATATAGGTTAAGTACCCTTGGTAAACGGGGACACACATGTGAATTACGTCAGAAGCTACATTATGTAAAACTCGCTGTGTCACAACTACTGTCTCGTGTACCTCACGTGAGGCCATTTACCCTCTAGTTAGATGATGAATTAAAGCAGAAGCAAAGGGTTAACTTGCAAGGAAGAAAGTGAAGGGGGCGTCTTAAATCTCTGTTTATCTGGGGATGCTACCTTTTAGAACTTTCGGAGTGGTTACTAGTGGCCTTGGAAAGAGTTTGGTCCCCACCCTTACGGTGGGATGTGGCCTGGATCTAAGCTCTCTGGCAGGAACAGCCCATTTGCTCCTGGCCAGTTTGTTTCTCGTTTCTTCCATCATACAATGAAGAGGTGAAGTGGCCACGCAGCTGGGATGAGGGCCGGCTGAGTTTTCTCTGGGCAGACAGGACCTGACCAGGTCCTCTCGGAAAGGAATCCCCCTTGGCACCCCCAGCTCTGCGCAGGCGCGGTGATTAGAAAACCCTCCTAGGAAGTACTCACGTAACCATCCAGTCCCCAGTTGTCGTTTTCAAAGTTGCTGACAAAAATATCCACTGGGCCTTTAATTTGAAAAGCTTTCAGAAGTAAGTGGGCCTCTTCCTTCTTGTAAACGCCTAGGAAAGGATCAGGGGGTTATTCTTACAACATGGGGATGCTTATGAGTCAGTAATGCAGGCATTCGATCCATTTGATTTGGAATATGGTACAGAGATGATAACGTTTTAAATCACAGAGATTAATATTTTTATTTTTAAATTTTAGCTTCAGTACTTTTTTCCTAAAAATCACTTCTTATGAAAGTCCTTGTCTTATCTTTAAGTATTATCTATTTCACTCAATTCAACATCTTACCCCACAGAAAGAACAAAAGTAATATGCATAAAATTAATTAATTTTTTAAATCCAGCATTTTTTGTTTTTTGGCGGTACGTGGGCTTCTCACTGTTGTGGCCTCTCCCGTTGTGGAGCACAGGCTCTGGACATGCAGGCTCAGCAGGCATGGCTCACAGGCCTAGCCGCTCTGCGGCATGTGGGATCTTCCCGGACCGGGGCACAAACCTGTGTCCCCTGCATCGGCAGGCGGACTCTCAACCACTGCGCCACCAGGGAAGCCCTAAATCCAGCATTTTATTCATATTTTACTCACTTCTGAGGACAGGGGTATGTAGAAAAAAAAGAGACCATAACCTAGGAGATTAAACTACTGTGTATGAACTAAACAAGCTACAAAAATGTATTGCACAGCACAGGGAATATAGCCAATATTTTATAATAACTTTAAATGGAAATTCATCTATAAAAATCTTGAATCATGGGCTTCACGGTGGCACAGTGGTTAAGAATCTGCCTGCCAATGCAGGGGACATGGGTTCGAGCCCTGGTCCGGGAAGATCCCACATGCCGCAGAGCAACTAAGCCCGTGCGCCACAACTACTGAGTCTGCGCTCTAGAGCCTGCAAGCCACAACTACTGAGCCTGTGTGCCACTACTACTGAAGCCCGCACGCCTAGAGCCCGTGCTCCGCAACAAGAGAAGCCACCGCAATGAGAAGCCCGTGCACCACAACGAAGAGTAGCCCCCGCTCGCCGCAACTAGAGAAAGCCCGCGCTCAGCAACAAAGACCCAATGCAGCCAAAAATAAATAAATAAATATATTAAAAAAATATTCAATCACTAAAAAGTGACAATTGTGATAAAGACAACTATGTTGAAAACACACACGGGGAGTTAGTACAAAATTATCATAAAATTTCAACATGGGGAAAAAAATAAATATTTGTAAATCAATATAAACAAAGAGAGACCAAAACAATAACCCCAAATATAGCTACTTATACAGATGAATTGCACCTACTAAAATGAAATGAGCAGCAGGGTGGCCAAAGGGTGATGGACATACTTGTGGAGGCCGTGAGACCCTGGGCGTGAAGTGATTGACAGTCACACCTCTTAGCTACTCATGAGCTCCTCGGAATGACTGCTGAGTGGTATTGCCCAGGGGTGTCACGGTGTGGCAAGGGGGAGGATGTGTTTGCAGCTACGGCTAGTTCCCTACTCAGAGGAGGCTAAATAAGTAAAGAAACAAACAGATATTCAATAATAATAATGAACCCAAATGTCTTCTGTGTAGAGAGGCAGCAGGTTCAAGGGAAAAATCATGGTGTTCGCTTCAGGGACTCCAGCAGTTCATTCCCAGCAACTCCCATTAGACAAGTGAAACTCTAACATCACAGGAAGAGTCTCCGCTGGCCCATCACACAGGATGGAAGGGGACCCACGGACAAGAAGGACCACCTATCATGTCCACCATCAGCAGCTCTGTGTTTCTGGCATCCAGTTTAACCTCTAAAACTCTGAACCCCACTTTATACTCTATCAGCAGAAATAAACTATATATTAGGCAACTTTTACGGTGATGAAATGAGAGCACTCAGCAGACCACCAGGGCCCCAGCTGGCCCTCCGTGGACGTTAGTTTCCCTCCTTCCTCCACAACCCCTCCTCATGAGAACACACGTGGCAGGTGGACTTATATCCACTTGGGACTCAGCCAGAACAACCCTTGATCCACTCGCTTTCCCAAATCCAAACCAGAGACTTCCCGACACTTATCCATGGACATCAGTTGCATCAAAACCACACTAGAGCCTTTTCTTTGGGAAAAAAAAAAATCCAAACTCCACGAAGAGAAATAATATCTGAAGGAGATGGGTGAGAGCCTAAGAAATCTGAATGTTTTACAAAGTCTCGGTTTGTTCTGACACAGGACTAGACTTGAGCACCTGGTCTAAATCATTTATACATTCACAGGGTCAAGACGCAAAGCACTTTTGGGGCCCCTGGACCACAAATTCATAAATATGTACCTGTTTAAAAATCTTTGAGTGTGAATTATTTTTCTTTTCCTAAATCCAGAGTATGTGTACCATTTTTAGATGTCTTCCCATCCAAGGAAACAGGAAAGTGAGGCGTGAGGGCCGGGGAGAAGTCCTGATCTGCCCTCACACTTCCTAGAGATGAATCCATGTCTGTCTGGTAACTAGGGAGTGTGCGGGTACCATCAGGGGCCCCTTGGTGTTCAGAACCAGTGCTGGGGCTTGTGGACAACTCAGAGTCTGATCCCCTCAGGAGTCAGTCTATAGAAAAAGACACATGGTTGTCAGAAGTGAGATAACTGAAAAAACAAAACGCACTAGATTCAGTCATGAAGGTAATTCTGTGTCTTATTGGTTGAGAGCCTGGGCTTGAGATTCTAATCGCTGAGATTCTGATGGCAGAGCTCAAATCCTACTTCTGTCATATCCACTTAGCAAGGCCACTGAATTTCCCTGAGTGTCTCTCTTTTTTAATCAGCAAAAAAAAAAAAAAAGTGTTTAATAAGAATACACCACAAGGGCTTCCCTGGTGGCGCAGTGGTTGAGAATCTGCTTGCCAATGCAGGGTACACGGGTTCGAGCCCTGGTCTGGGAAGATCCCACATGCCACGGAACAACTAGGCCCGTGAGCCACAACTACTGAGCCTGCGCGTCTGGAGCCTGTGCCCCGCAACAAGAGAGGCCGCGACAGTGAGAGGCCCGCGTACCGCGATGAAGAGTGGCCCCCACTTGCCACAACTAGAGAAAGCCCTCGCACAGAAATGGAGACCCAACACAGCCATAAATAAATTAATTAATTAAAGACTCCTTTCCCTTGTACAATTCTCACCCTTAAAAAAAAAAAAAGAATACACCACAAGATGGATGTAAGAACAGAAAGGACAGTGTGTATATAAAGCACTTAAAATAGTGAGTGTCTGGCATATAAATCAGAGCCATTGCTCTATTAACTGAGATACATCAATAAAAACTCACCAGGAGCAAATGAGTTAAAAGAGAGAGAGAAAGAGAATAGCAAAAGAATGAATTCTGGAGACATGAATATCTGGACATAAATCTTACATCTTTGACTTAAGACGGTCTGTGTGTCACCTTGAGCTCATTAATTCACTTTTCTGTACTGGTTTTGTAATCTTTAAAATGAGACAACAGTACCACCCTGTCCTGGTTACTGAGATGATCCAGTGAGATGCAGCAGATGCAAAGCCAAGGTAACGTTAACCAGCACTTAACGCGCGTTGGCGCCCTCTCTGCGAGAAGCAGGAGGGTCTGCCCGTGCTCACATCCGGGCTAGTGAAACCCCTCGGCACCTACCTGCCAACTTCAGCTCCCCCTGGGCGGCTTCAACGAAGGTTGCGTTCACCTTGCTGCTTGTTGCGTTGAACCAGTCAACAGTTAGGGTTGCAGGCTGTCTTTTCCCTAAATATTCGTAATATCCCTTCCACACTGAATGGATGAAAAATACATCTGAAGGAACTGTGGGGGAGAAAAGGTGACTGTTAGCACCCACAGAAAAATTCCACTTGGATATCCTAATACACAGAAGGTATAACGTTGTTCATTAAGACAGCACAGCAGTGACAGTGATGGAGACAAAGATGGTCTATCTGCGTGTCCCTGCACAGCAGGGGTGAAAATCACATGACCCGAGCAGGGAGCAGGGACAGTGCTGTGAGATGCAAATACACATCTGTCACCTGGTCGGAAAAATCTTGTAGATGCCAGCGCACACCTATTTTACCAGGTCTGGCAAGGCCAGAGTGCAGGGTGAATTGGGACTCCCGGTATTAGGTTAGACTGTATCAGGCTTAATAAATACATTAAACTGACCTGGAAAATCACTACTGATACTTCATTTAGTATCTAAGTCTACTTACTTTGGAAAGACTTAGGAGGCTCAGAAGAAATGACAGCATCTGTCAGGAGCCTTCTGCCCTCAAAAAGCCTGCATTTCAAAGCACCACCATGACTGCACAGACCCAGCGTATGAAGACAAAGATGTTTTATTTCTTGAGGTCTTTATTTTGTAAGTAGAGCCAATCTCTCATCTCTCTCTTCTACTCTTTAATCTCCTTATAAAAAATAGTCCAGTGTTGGTAAGAAAGCTAGATTAAATGATGTCAGATGGCATCTTTTAAGTTCAGAAACAAAAGGCAAAATGTCTTCTTAAAATATTACAAGTCATCTGGGACAGGAATTCTTGCCAAGATTATTGAGCTATTCTCTCTTTTCACTGGTTAGAAAAAAATTATTTTTCACATTTCTGCTAATAAATATGCAAAAAATCCTGATACTTTTACAATATTGATATAAAATTTTACAGGGTAATTGAGATAAATCTACATCAATGATGCCACTAAATTTCTATTTGCTTTTTGTCTCATGATGTGTGTAAACTGTTTAACTGGACAAGATCCACCATGAGTGGAATTGGTCAGAACATATTGTTGGAATTCCTAGGTAGAAAGAAAGATTTGTGTCTCCCTAAACATATTTTTTAGCAAATGCACTTATGGCAACACGTGAGGAGGACAAAGCATAGTGTCCCTTTTCTTTCCTGTCCCATTGGCCATTGCCCGTCTTCCCAGACAGGCTGACCCTGTAAGACATCACCTAGTGACAGAAGAGTCGGAGAACAGATGTCATCACTTCCTATGGCTTCGATGGACCCAACTTCCTAATAATACTAATTATAAAAATTGAATAAGTTTGAAGCGGAGCTATGACACAGGCATCTGACAGAGTTGCTGACTGATCAGTGACACTGAACAGGTCTGCCCGTCGTCAGCAGCGTCACTGAGGCACAGTCTTAATCAGCAAAGCCCAAAATGCCTTGTCAGCCTTTTCTAAAATAAACAGCCTTTAAAACAACGTCAAGATTGTCTTCCCTAATCAGACGCATACACTCAACTGGAGCTGTGAATGCACTTGTTTGGGCCTCGCACTTAGGTCCCTCTCGTTGGTGGATCCGAGTGGGTCGGCCTGGCTGGTCTGCCCAGTGGCTGGTCTGTGTCCCGCTGTGACCATCGGGGACATGGAAGATGATCTTTTCTGGTCTCTGTCCTCTGACCTGTTGCTGGTGGTTTGCAGTGTGCTATAACCACCGACAGGGGAGGTGGTAGATGGTGCCTCCTAAACAAAGACCCCTGTTGAATCAGTACTTCCCTTCAGAGAGGGTAAGGCACGCTGACGGCGTGTCTGCAGCTTCAGAAAGAGCCTGCAGACTTTTCACGACCACCGCAGCAAACAGAACAGGACAAACACACCTGCACCACCAGCACCACCACCACCGACTGTGTCGTTTTATTGAAGAAAACGTTGCCTCTATAGAGCATTGATTACTGTATTTGATATGTATAAATAACATTTACATAGAATCCTCCAGAAGCTTTTTTTAAGGTAGATTTTATACTTCACGGTGTACATTGGATGGATTCCTTTAACTATGCTGGAACTTTTTGCCTCATCTAAGAATTAAACGCAAAACCCAGCACCGTGACTTAACCACAGCATTCCACATACTCTTTCCACCTTTGATCCTGAAACGGAGCTTTATGTCTGAGAAACAAGTACGAAAACCTGAGTAAGGAAAACACCAGAAAAGGGACCTTATATATTTATAAATGTTTTCTGTTTCTGTTAAACTTTTTTTTTAAAGTTTGACTTACATTATAATTTGGGGACACATGGTATTGTTTAAATATTCTCTAAATTTATAACATAGACACAATAGGCCAGGTGATTTGGAGTAATGAACATCTTCGTTAGGAAATAAAACTGCATCTTTCCCATCTGCTATGGCATGCATTAAGCAAGGTACCACACAACAAAAAGCGATAATTAACGTATTCGGAGGCAGAGGATGTCTGAATTACGGAGACACTTGGGGAAAAAAATGGAGCCCCGCATTTGAATTGCTCGAATTCACAGCTGATGCTGTCATAAAGCGTCCTTCACTGTAGCTTCCTCATTTGGAGGAAAGAATCACAACCCTCTTTATAAGGCTCTCCATTATACCACATTCTGGGTCAATATTTGATGTCCATTTCTGCCTACAAAATGCCTAAGGCACCTTTTAATAAAACAGTGTGTGACAAGGACAAAGGTTTTCCTTTTAAGTATTGTTCCATTAACAAGCCATAGTCATGAGAGAAAGAGGAATCTGTGTAGGCTTGGTGTTTTAAATAATTGAAACATTAACTTGTTCATCGACTAATGGAATCAGAAATTTGCATGTTAAAATTTGTTTCACTGCACATAGTAGAGAACAAATCACTTTATTTGATTTAAATCTATAACTGTTCTGGTATACAAACCTGGAGTTTTAGTAACTGTTTCATTAACTTCTCTCACTCCTTTACCTACAAGTAAAAAGACAAATTATCACTTTCAAAAAACATTTATTTTCGAATAAGTTTGAAAAAATGTCAAATTGAAGCAATGTTCCTTTCTCCAGATTTCTTGAATGCACAAAATAGGAATATCTTACACATATCCATTTTAAACCCTTATATTCACAGCAGGATATCCTTTGCTTTTGTGGGAAAACTGAGTTTCCTAGTGGAAATCAATCTGGATCTGAAACGCGCATATCCACTTAGTGTGTTACAACAGAGAGCCTTGTAAATGAGGGTGTTTATACCCCTTTGTCACTCCTGTTTGGAATCTACTGCCCCCAACTGAGAGGTAATATACAAACTCACTACGACTTCATAACCCGTCTCAGGTTTCCAGGTCCCCAACCTAATCAGTGAACTCACAAGTTAACAGTCAATAACATCAAAATATCTCCCTGCAGAATGTTTAACTTGGTCTATCAACTTAGATTTAACTCATAATCTCTTTGCTTTTATAGTTTTGTATCAAACTACAAATTATCACTTTTTTAAAGTGTGTATTTTGCTATTTCTGAGAGAGAGGGGCAAGGGAAACGTAAGTGTCTTTATTCCTAACGTGAGAGCTACAGACAGGCTCCAGGAAACTAAAGCTAAGGGCACAGGCTTCATCACACTCCGTAATTTCTGTCTGTGCTGCTTGACTCGCTGCATGACTAAGCAGGGTTTGGTGGAGAACCTGAACGGTTAGCTGCCATCACATCTGACTCAGTTATTACTCTTATTTGTCAATACACAAGTTTGTGAGTTCATTAATGCATCATTTCCGTGTTATTGCTTTTGTAATTTTAAAAAGCAGAACCAATGTCAAGAACACATAAACTTACATTTCACCACCAAATAGCTTGTAGTCAAAAAATAAGACTTAATTTTATACATTCACCAATATTTGGTGATATTTGCCCATTTTCATTAAAGAATACATTTTCCAAAAATATACTGTATATTTTTCCTTTTAACTCAAAATGTGTTTCTCTTTGGCTTAAAATGTGATTTGCAAATAATGAAATCTGCATATCTCCTTAGTCTGTGCCACTACTGTAGCCAACACTGACTACACACATGTTCGCACACACACAGCTCACACACATTAAGCATGGATTTGGTCGGGGTGACGGACATTGCTTCCAAGATGCTATTTCTTGTGGGTCTTAAACCTGGACACTAGCCTGATGGGCAACTGACACTCATCCTTGCTCTGCAGGGACCCACTTTCACATCTCACCAGTGACTTACTTTTACAGACAGGTGACTTCCCTGTCCATTTCATGTCCGCTTTACACGTCCTGTGCTCAGATCCACCCGCGAGGAAGAATCCCGGATGGCAGGTGTACACTAAGGTGTAACCGAAAGTGGGGAGGTCGATGGCCCTCACGTCCGCGTGGGCTGGCGTTTCAGGCTGGCGGCAGGCGTGAGCTGAAACGGGATTTAATCCATTAGTAGTCCACTGCAGCCTTAGCATATGTGTCTAAGGAAATACAGCAAAAAAATTGGAAATGGCTATGAAATCAGTTTACCATTTAAAACTGAGAATACAGGAGCTGTACATATCACCGACATTCTGGTCTCTGCAGCTTTCAGCACAACAAAGCCTTGGTGTTTGCCAGCTCGCGCGCTCTCTCTCTCTCTCTCTCCCCCCCCTCCCTCTCTCTCTCTCTCTCTCCCCCTCTCTCTCTCTCTCCCTCTCTCTCCCTCTCTCTCTCTCCCTCTCTCTATCCCCCTCTCTCCCTCTCTCTCTCTCCCCCCCCTCTCCCTCTCTCTCTCTCTCCCCCCCCTCCCTCTCTCTCCCTCTCTCTCTCCCCCTCTCTCCCTCTCTCTCTCCCTCTCTCTCTCTCCCTCTCTCTCCCTCTCTCTCTCTCCCTCTCTCTCTCCCCCTCTCTCCCTCTCTCTCTCCCTCTCTCTCTCTCTCTCCCTCTCCCTCTCTCTCCCTCTCTCTCTCTCTCCCTCTCTCTCTCCCTCTCTCTCTCCCTCTCTCTCCCTCTCTCTCTCTCTCCCTCTCTCTCTCCCCCTCTCTCCCCCTCTCTCCCCCTCTCTCCCTCTCTCTCTCCCTCTCTCTCCCTCTCTCTCTCTCTCTCCCCCTCTCTCCCTCTCTCTCCCCCTCTCTCCCTCTCTCTCTCCCTCTCTCTCTCTCTCTCTCCCTCTCCCTCTCTCTCCCTCTCTCTCTCTCTCTCCCCCTCCCTCTCCCACTCCCTCTCCCACTCCCTCTCCCGCTCCCTCTCCCTCTCCCTCTCTCCCTCTCTCTCTCTCTCTCTCCCCCCTCCCCTCCCTCCCTCTGCTTGCCCTCCTCCTTCTCTCTCACTCCCTCTATCTATCCACCTATCTATCTATTGATATCTATCATTTATCTATCTCCTTCTCTACATATGTGTGTGTAATGTGTAGAAATTTAGAATAGAAATCATAGCTTTAAAATAAACACTTCTAAAAAATAAAACAAAATAAACACTTCTGACATACTATTAATATAAATAATATGTTAAATTTTACTAAAAGAGCAGTACTTTAAACTAAACACATACACATTAAAGTGTATTTTAAAATATGCTTTGATTTTTGTCCAACGGCAACTAGAAAATTTACTGCTCAGTTAAATGAATAATTACTTTTGTTCAAAATTCGATGTGTGTTTAGAAAATTAATTGAAATATAGATCCTTATTATCTTTAAAAATATCATTTATGAGTAAATAAGGTTGTAATGTTTAGATCTCAACTTATTCTTTATAAAGTGCACAATTATGTGTCAAATAAAGGACTTGGCCGATTATTATAAGTTTACATTATTAAAATCATGAATGCAATCATTTTAAGTATCCTAATATTTTGCACTTCAGCAAACTTTCAAGGTAATGAAGACCTATTCCACACACACATACACATATGTGTATATACATACATAGATGTGCATGTGTGTATCAATATAATATCTCTATATATAATATCCCCATATATAATTTGAGTAGAGATTCAGAATAGAGATGATACCTTTGAAATAAATATACATCTGATAATACTGATATATAAGTACACAAAAATCACACCTTATATACTATTAGAAGATTTTTGTATAACATCGTACTTGTCTTTATGTCTAACCTAGTAAGAGATACTACGTGGCACTAAATTGGTAAAGGATGAAAAGTTGATAACTAATCATTCATACAACATTTCTCCTAATTCTCATGATTAAGTCACAGAATAAAATTTGGTCCTAAGTAACTATTTGAATGATCGATTCATATATAGACTCCGAAAGGAACACTTCAAACATTTCTATTAATATGCTGACGTATCACATGATCTCTAATAACCTGAGATGAACATACTAGGAGAATAATGGCACAAGTAGGTTTTCTCTCCGTGAATGTTAACTATGTTATCCACTGATCTTTGGTTTGGGGCAGTTTCTCAGACTTAAGTGCCTCGGTATCACCTGGAGGGCCTGGGAGCTACGGACTGGACCCCTCCCTCTTCTGCACTCCACCCTCCCCTGGCCCCCAGAGCCTCAGGTCCCGCGGGTCTGGATGGGATCTGGCTCAAGATTTGCATTTCAGCCGAACCCCAGGTGATGCTGCTGCTGGTTCCAGGGGATCAAACTTTGAGAAACAGGAGTTTAGGGAACTGAAAACAATCAAACAAACAAAAATAAGTTCCTCATTATTTCCCGGGCAGGTAAAACACTCCCCAGCTGCTGGAGAGTAGACAGGTCCCTGCCGACCTCGAGCAGGGGTCGCACTTACGGATGCACTCTGTCTGGATGCCGCTCCACGTCAGGTTCGCCAGGCAAGTTCGCGTTGTAGAACCTTGAACGTGGTAACCTTTTCTGCACCGGAAAAACACCATGCTTCCAACCTGGATGGGAAACCCAGTGAGGAACTGCTGAAACCAGGGGGGACCAAAACTTGGGTTTCTTATGGTGAGTCAGTGAGAACGACACACACGTGCAGTATATTCCAGTGTTCCGATATATTTGGCCCTACATGTCTATATGCCAGAAGATGTTACCTGAGCCTTCAAGGCCACATGTGAGTCCCAGTATAAAATGTGCTGGCTTTAACCTACGTCCTTGGCAGGGTGTACGAAGGCCATCAGGAAGGGGCCAGTGTGCATCAGGGCCAATCAAACGAGAACATTTTAAGTTTCAGGAAAAACAGGGAGAAGTGGCTGAAGAAAAAGGACTTTTATTCTAAATTATTCTAAATTATTAAAAGGACTTTTATTCTAAATTATTCTAAATTATTAAAAGGACTTTTATTCTAAATTAACAGGACTTTTATTCTAAATTAACAGAGTGTGCATATTTACCTCTGGCTTTCAAAGCCATCTGATCAGAGACCCCTGAAGTCACTCGATTACTTAAGGTGGTTGAAACATTGTATTTCAAGCTTCATTACTTTCCATCTTTAGGTATTTCTCCAATATTCGTGTTAATGTACTTTTTATTTAAAAAGTCAAATGAACATTGAAAATATTCAATATTGAGCATGCTAACCACTCTTAGAGTTATGAGAGATCATACAGAGAAGAGATACCATACAGGAACCCTAGACTATGGGGCCTGAACACATTTTCTTCTTCTGTTTTTGTCTCTAGAATTTAATACTATTCACCTATTCTATCAGGTCACCAAACGGGGTCTTTTTATTTGTAGCTCTTCAGTGGCAAGTCACCCTGCTTTGAGATTTGCTGTGTCAGTTCAGCAGACAAAAAATATAAAAATATGCCTGCTTTCAAATAGAAATTAATATAGCAGTTAATACTGTATAAATAAGATACATACAGTTATCTCAGTGTTAACAGTTCAAATAACAAGCAGAAATCCTCTCTGAATGGATTTTGTTTGGGCAAATGTAACTTGAATCAAATACGGTACATAAAAACATATGTTTAAGTATCAGTTTCCTTTCAACGTAGAGAAAAACATGGTGAAGTAAAAATGGAGAACCTCGTATCCTCTTGAGCTATTCTGTATTCCAAACTGTGGGGTACCGGGGTCCGGGCAGGTGTTGTGAGCAGGATCTGAAATTCACAATTAAAACAACAAGTTAGAGAACCAGGTATGGTTATTACCGGGACTCTAACACTTTTACTAACAGGTCTCATGAAATTCAGAAGATTGTGTTTTGTCAAATGTGCAAGATGTTTTGCACAAAAGTTTAAAATTAAATTGCTCTTTTTGCCTTTTTTTCAGATATTTTCTTTAGATATTAATTTTTAGTGCTTTAGCAGACTCTGAATTGCTCTGTATATTATTTTCTATATCATCAGAATAAGCACATTCTTTTCCATTCTCTGGTTTAATTTTTCTCTACTGATGTATTGGTTGGTTAATAGTATATTATCTTCAATAATTATCTATTATGATCATTTTTTAAGGATTTAATTAATTACCATCTCCTTTGGCCATATATTACATTACTCCAAATGTCCTGAATTAATTTTCTTCAAGATTTCAAAATGAGGAGTATACTTAATGCTTAGAAACAGAAGCATACAGTAGACCAACACTGATAATTTTCCAAAAAATGTAGTATTTCAGCCATCAGCGAGCACTTCAGCTTTACTATGGCTGCTCTCCACTGCTAGTGGGAAAACAAAATAGATAACTTTTTTTAAAAAGTATGTTTTCAAGAGAAACTAACATATCAGGGGAAGAAAAACATTTTTTTTTAAGTTTTTCAGAAATAGCTACAGTAAAGCAATAGTTTAAACCAAGTGGCAGTAAACATTAACTAGAAAAGGCAGTGCTTCAATGAAATTATTTCTAACACTGTATTTTTTTTGGTTCCTGAATATGTATTTTTTCCTGAAAAAATCATTCATAAATTAATATACAAAAATGTACATACACATGAGTAAATAATGTAATGACAAAGGACTATTTTTTGTAAAAAGTGTTTTTTAAAACATCTTTAGATTTCAGTGCAAAAATGTACCCCTGGTACCTCTTAAGTGCCACAAGAGCAAACTCAAAAAACCGTATTAAGCAGATACGATTTAATTTCTTAGAAAACAACCAAGGATATAAATCATTAATTGCTTGCTATGCGTCTTGTGCTCAGGAGAGCTGGGCGAGCAGAATGACCCTGGCCATCACCTTGAGTCTGCAGGAGGAAAAGAGGCTCTGAGTGGAGAATGGAGGATTCAGGTCTCTGTACCGCTGATGGAGTGACTTTCGACCACTGTAATTTCTACCTGAACCCTTTCCATGAGACAGAGATTAGGTCTAAAAATGAGGGGTTAGGTCACATACAGAGTGTCTTCTGACTTGAAGTTTCATTTTCATGTTGGAAAGTCAACAGAGCACGAGTGTCCCTGCAGCCCTCTCTACCGTGGCCAGCGGTGCAGACAGTTTAGTGGGGGACAGGGGGACAGGAAAGCAAAGGCTCAGGTGTCCCTCTGGTGCCACAGCAATAGTGGCAGCTTCCGCAAAGCACTCTTCCCCCTAAAGAACGTGGCTGTTGGTTGAGATGGGCAGGAGATAGAGGGACTGGGGTAAGAGAACAGACTCTGGGAGCAATTTTTAAACGACTCGTAACATGAACTGCCAACTCAGTTGGCACGATTTAAGAGAGGCTGCCCATCAGTGTAGCTGATTAGCGCCTACGCAGAGCATTACCTATAAGAACGTTATCTATGTGCCCACAAATGGTCCAGTTTTAAAATGAAATGTCCTCATCCCCAAGCCCCTCAGGGCTGTCATGTCATCAGTACCGATGCAGGTGGGCTGTGTGCCACTCCACGTGCCATCCGCTTGGCAGACTCTCCGTGATGACCCCACCAGGATGAAGGGAGATCTGCACTGGAAGAAGACTTCAGATCTATAGGTGAAGCTTTTCCCACTGAGTCGTCCCTCAGCAGGCGTGCCCGGGTCTCCACAGAACACAGCTGTAGAAAACAACCGAGACGTCGGTTCGCATTCTGTGTCCCTGGATTAGCTTAACCTACTAAACTTGTTTAACTAGTTTCCATTAAATCTCTAGGTATCACTATTAAACCAACAAATGATGAAAAGAACAGAATCTGCCCTTGGGCAGTGGAGTCTCAAACTGGAATTTTTACCTATTGTAACGTGGCTATAAATCACGCAGGCTCTTTTCCTCAGACTGTAACCGAGGGTGTGCATGTTGGTGATTTGCAAATGAGACCGGGAGCCGGTTCTCCCAGAGGACTTACGCAGGCATTGGGGGACCTCTCCTTTCCACACGCCACGGCCTTCGCAGGAGAGGATGGCGGGGTGAGAGAGCTGGAAGCCCTGGGCGCAGCTGTAGCTCACACTGGCGCCCCAGCGTAAATCTGATCCTTCCACTTTCCCATCCTGAACTGGAGGAGGTTGACCACACATGACAGCTGTTTCCAGAGAACACATGGGATTCAACATTCTAGAGTTTCCACCACAACCATAATGCACCCAAGACTAACCTGCGTTGCAAATGACATCTACAAAGGGCTGCATTTTTTAATAGAAGATTATTGAGAAAGTAAATCAAAATAATAAAACTTTTCTCCAATATTTCTTCATTAATTTAGATCAAGTCCATAAAAGCCAAGCAAGGTCAAAAGATATCACACTGTAAAAGCAAGTGTGGGATTAAACACAACAGTCTCAATATGTATAAGACCAAGAAAGAAAGAAAGACTGCTGTTCGATTTGTGTCTTTTTATGTTGTTTACCAGAGACAAATCCAGTCAGAACGTGGTCCCATGACATGAGTACACACTTTTGAATTTATATATACAGATGGTAAGAATTTCTCCCTCTATCTGTATTTTTTTCTTTATATAAAGATAGCATATAATTTCCAAAAGACATAGTCTGTTGATCCATTTGCTGAAGAATTAAAAACCAGTGACTGCATGGTTGAAGAAGATTCTGTAAGAAACCACTTGCCAGGGTTTTATCACAGTCTAGGAGCTTCGGGCCAGAACACGGTTCTCACAAGTGACTCCCCAGCTGGTGCTGGCGTCCACCGTTCCCACTCCAGCCATCATTCTAAGATGCCTTGTCTAAAAGCTTCCCTGAAGATCCAAGCGCTCCTAGACTTTTCACATTGGAGGAGGTTTGCCAGTGACAGTCCAGGCAGCAGGAGGCAGCAGGAAGGAAGACTCACCTATATTCTCTCACTTGCAGTTTCTCATGGGCATTCGCACGCGAGAAAGACACACAGACCCAGAACCACTCATGCACAGCCGGAAGCTGGAAATGGGCCCTTCTCTTGCCATTCAACCTTCTCTCTGTCTATTCAGCAAATATTTCTGGAGAATCCCTATGTGAAGACTGGGGGCATGTGTCTCTAGACAGACGACATCAAGCGGCAAGGCCCCCAGGTGGGAGCGGTGACGAGTGACATGGTTCCACGGAGGGGAGGACGAGGGCGGCCAGCGGGAGAAGAGTTCAGGCGGAGAGACAGGTCTCTTCTGCAAGGGGCTGGCTGGCCAGGGAAGTATTATTAACGCAACAGAGGGACAGAGACCCACACAAACATGTGAAGTCCCAGGGACCTGACAATCTATGGACAAGTGCTATCGACAAGCTCACGTGGCCGCAACAGTCCCAACACGACTGTGTGAGCTTCACTACACGTCCATGTAACACCTGCTCCACAGCAGCATCGTATCAATAACTGCAGATGGAAAGAAGGGTGGAAGACAGGGGCCCTCACCCTCCAGTGGGAGGAAACCAGGGCGCGCCCAGAACCGCCCAGGCCAGGAGGGTTGGAAACACTGCCGTCAGGGTGCGGAGGTCTCACCCGAGCCTCACAACAAGCTCTACACAAACTACCTGTCCTTCAGAGCCCTCTGAGCGTGGCGCCTTCCTCGCTAGGGCTTCCTCCTGCTCCAGCTCTCCACTCACGGTTTTTATCTGTCTGCCGTCTAATGAAGAGTCGGGCACCCCTTTTTAATACCCTCCCCTCTCCCTTCCCCTCTGGCCCAGCTGACAAGAGCCCGCAGGCTCCCTCTGGTGTTGCTGCAGAGCCCTAACTGTGCAAATCCAGCCCCGGTACAGCTGTCACCCCCCTGCCCCCCTGCTTCCCTCAAGCCATGCAGACACCTTCCGCCCGCTCTGCTCTCCCTGGAAAGTCTGCTGTCCAAGTCGTAAATCTTTCCATACCATCTCCACACCATGTGGCATCGTTAGTCTCCGCATCCAAAGCCCACAGAACATCACGCACTGACAATCTCTGCCCCTCTTCTGCCTTATTTGATGATTGGCTTCTCTCTCTGACCTGACTCTACGTCCCCGTGGTAACAGTCCCTATCATATCTGCCACAGACTTAACACGGCCACGTTGGCCAAGAGAGCAAAGCTGGGGTTCACAGCACAGACTCCAGAGGGAGTGTGACTGCCAGTGAACCCTGATGTCTCCAAGCCCTGATCTGTGATCCTGAGCATTTACTAAAACCCTCTGTGAGTCAGTCTCCCGTCTGTAAAGCGGAGATTAAAGTATTAAGAAAATGAAGTGACTTAATATTTGCGAATGAGTTTACAAGAATGCCTGGCACATAGAAGGTCTACAAAGAGGCTTGCAAAATGAAATAAAACGTAACTCAATAAAGACTTCTATATGCGTGAGTAGAACCACAAACCTTTGCAGGTAGGTTTGCTGTGATCCCACGCACTGTCTTTGGTGCAGCGGATAGTGGAGGACGTGGCAGGCTCCATGGTGTAGCCGGGGTTGCACTGGTAGCTGACCGTACTGTTGAAGGTGAAATCTGTCCCAAACTGGAGGCCATTTGCCGGCGTACCTGGATCTCCACAGCTTATAACTGGTAAGTGAAGAACAAAAGAGTCGGAGAAACACATTATCATGAAATGACGTGTTCCTGGTTTCTATTGAAGTGACTCTCCTTAAGCTGCTATTCAGAGTGGTTAAGGCATGTGTTATTACAGCAATACCCCCCTCTCTCTGTTTGACAGTCTTACTGGCCGGCGGTCAGGAGGCTGCATGTTTGGAACCGCTCGTTTCTATCCCACTGGTGTGCGGGTGACAGCTGGCACCCATGTCCAGTCCTGGGTTAGGCGTGATGAGGGGTCACACCACAGAGTCAAGCACAGAGGCACAGGCTGAGATCAGAGAACCAAGCACCTGTCCCGTTTCCCTCAGACTAACTGGTCTACAGAGAGAACAAACCTTGACTTTCTTGGACCTCAGTTTTACAATATCCAACCCAACCAGCCATTCAAAGCACTTTCAACCATATAAATAAGAAAGTGAAGAAAAATCTAAAAGTGTTTAATAATTGGCCATAATATCAAACATATGTATGATATGATATAATCCTGTTTTCTCTATGGATTAAAAAAATCAGTACAACACTATAAAATCAATTTATTTTCTCTGTCAGGTAGATGTCACTGTGATGCCCTGGACCCACCAGGACAGCAGGCCACTCACGTGTGCAGTCGGGGGCTGTACCCGTCCAGGTCCCGTTGGCGGTGCAGTGCCGCGTGGTCAGCCCCGAGGTCCTGTAGCCGTCCCAGCAGGCGTAGACCACGGAGCTGGAGAACAGGACGCCGTCGCTGCTGACGATCATGCCGTGGGTGGGCGTCCCCGGGTTCCCACAGGACACAGCTGTGAGGGAACAAAACCGGGCCGTACAGAGAGACCCGTCACCACGTGAGGAACCTGAGAGGCCAAAGGCCATCGGGGTAGCAGACTGCTCATTTATTCCAAAAATCACAGGACACGTAACCATGGGAAACTTTTCCCACATATTTTACTCTAAGACTCATGCCATTCTCTTATGGATGAGTTACAAATGTGCAAGCTACATGTTTGTATCGTCTTTTCTAAAACGCATTACTTCCAAACAGATGAAAAGATGAGTTAAAGCACTGACAATTCAAAACCACGGTGGTCTGCGATTTAACATGCTTATAACAAACAGTAAAAGTATCATCCTCTTTTAAAGGGTCTGTATGACACTAGTGACTCAGAATTGTCTCCCTCTTGCAATAGCTGAGTTAAAAAACCTGGGCAAATCAGGTCATATTTTACATCTCCAGGACAATTCACTTTAAAAAATAAGGGAGGCCTGAGAAATATGAATGACTACACTTAAACTGTTCTGTGAAACGGTCTCCTCAATGTTCCCCAGTCTATGGGCAGCTGTGTTAACCGGCTTCGGAATGGCTGCACCTTAAATCTCTCTCCAGACGACTGCAATGCCATGTACAGGCATGAAGACTTCAGCTAATGCTGGGCGGTGTAACAGATCTACACTCTGAGTATCTGTCATGTGTATTCCTTCGTCAGTGAACAAGGAAACTCAGCAGCTGCTGGGTGTGTATCAAGGTGAAGATTTTAATCCATAACAGGTTTTTTGCCTTTTTCAGTCAAACCCATTTACCATAAAGACGGTTATTTTTCCTCCTTAGCCTCGCACAATAATGCACAACAGGCAGACATACAAAGAATGTGAATTTTAATAACCACAATGTATCATGAGTTCTTTTTCTGAAAATGACCAAAGTATTTGCAAATACTCTTGCCTACTTAATTGCTCCACTTTCAAATCTAGCCTTGAGAATAAAGACACACTCTTCCTAAAAATGTGAAAGAAAACAGATTGCAAAGTAAAAGCCACTATAATGGAAGTTTAGGGAATTCCCTATTATATTATGTTAAAAAATGCACATACTCTCAGGTTGGCCTAGATCTTGTTTGACAAATAAAAAGCACACATGCTGGTGCTTCTATGCCTGTGCCCACGTCGGACATAACTAATCAATTATAACCCTCTTCCCTGATGAGTCTGGGTTTTGGACTTACAATCCCTTCGAACACAGATTGTTCAGTAGTTTCTTGGTTGGCATTTGAGATGAGATATATTTATCAATCTTGAAGCAGAGGATATCTAACATTCTCTAAAGCTCAAAAGTTCTTTGATGGCTGTGACACAAATAAAAATTTCACACTGCAAAAATCCAAGCTGTTGGCCTATTCAAGACAATTCCTCATCCATTCAAAAAATACTGATTCATCATTTCCTGTGCACAGTCACTGCACACATGTATGAGTGCAAGCCTGACAGAGCAAAGAATTATATTGATCTAATTCATAACAAAAGACACCTGGGTATATCATTATATTTTATTCTAATCATATCTGCTATTAAAATCCATGTAGCAATTTTCAAAAGTGATCTGTGAAGGACTAATGCTAAACTAAAGCAGGTCACTGTTGAAAACATATTCAACTTAATATATTGTCAGTGAAAGAATGTCCCTCATAATAATGACATCCTAATGTTTATAAAGTTCCCTCAAATATTGTATCCTATAAAATCAAATTCATGGTTAACTTTTTTTTTCCTGGCAGGGACACTTTCACTGACGGCTTTGCCTATGAAAATGAGGGTTAGAAAACAGAGTCAACATAGCTGTTTTTACATCAAGGTCTTAATGTTGTAAGACATACGGGGACTATATCACTAAAGCAAAACAAGAGATTAAATGTAGGGTCACTAGAAGGAAGACAAGATTTCTTTCAAAATTACAAGTTAAAATTCCTTTTAAAATACATCTTTTTTTAAAGTACATTTGGTTAATGTGATTCCTTTCGGTAAAAGATTATTTTCTTTTTATCAATTTATAATAAAATAGCATTATACTTATTCCAGATGCACTTTATTGTTCATAGACATCAGTACCATTCACTTAGCATGCTGTATTAGGAAGATTGCTGTTAAATTGAGTCAAATAGTTATAGGTTTGACTCTCTGATCATACAAGTTAAATAAATGTTATTGATCAATTCAAGTTCTCAACATGTAGTGTCTTCACTGTAAAATGGGTATAAGAAAGATAATTGCTCTCTGTTCTTGTAAGATTACACATACCAAGTGTAAAACGCCTAGTAAACAATCTGGTAGATTAGTAGTAGTACTAGTATTATTATTTTCATTATCATCATTTCAATCCCATTTTAGTCCATTACCTGAATAAAAGGTCAACTTTATCATAATCTCGTGGCAAAGAGGATTAAGAGTTGCCTAATGCAACTAACCCCAAAGATGTAGTTATATTTAAGCAACTTGGTAAGATATATCCATTTGAAAAGTAAGTCAATGAGCCTGTGATTAAAAGATGAGGTTGCTAACAAAAGAAAACATGGCTTAAAGTGATGAAAATATATTATAAATTTAAGTTCTTTGATGTTGAAGAATTTTTAAAACATTTTTCTTTTGTGATGCATGACTCCTCCTCTTTATAATTTATTGCAATATCCATCAGGAGCTAATGTTTTTAACAGATTCAGAGAAGGTAAATTATCAGGAGGGAGGTGACCTCGGTTAGGGGATTGAATATATAGGTCATGGCTAACCTTTGTGGCAATGAAAAAGTCACTGATAACCCCATTTTCTACAAAAAAGAATATGTGCCCCGAAGATACGGACCTACGATAACAAGGGAGAAAAAACATAAAGCAACAGATTCTCCAAAAAAGTTTTAAGACCTCTACATGTGGAGAGGGGGAGTGGGAAGGGGAGTTAGTCATATATCCTACCCATCATTTGTTGTTTTAGCGAGTGTAACACATACTATTAATTAATTATGCAGCTTCCCATGATAGCTGTACAATGCAATTTGGAAGTAGCCAGTTTTGTGGGGCATATCTGAGAAATATTTTTAGTATTGAAACATTTTAGTAACTCAACTTCTTTCTGTATACAGATTTTAAGGTCCAAGTTTATAAGGATTTTATAGGAACACTTTGAATTTCTGACTTTTGATAAACTAAATGCTATTTAAAGAGTACTTTGTATAGTCTAAGTACATCATGAAATGAAGTCCAATTAAGCTCCCCTAATCAAATAAATGAATTCCTTTATGTTTTGCTGGAATAAAGCTCATAGTGTCATATCCCAGCAACAAAGTGAGATTTGTATGGAAAACATTACTCACTCTCAACGACTTTAATTTTTTCACTTTTAAATTTGCAATAAAGTGCTTGAGATAAACCCAATATAGAATGTACAGTCTCAAGTAAATGACCATCCCTAATAGCACAGAATGTATCTAAGGGAGGTTTGTTGAGCCTTGGAAGCTATATTTCCCCACCAAATTTGGTTAACTTTTAACCAGTAGTTTTTCAAATAATTTTCTGCACCATTCTCTCCTTCTCTTCTAGAACCCAATTACAAGTACATTAAACTGCTTGATATTATCCAATAGGAAATTATCGTGCTGGGATTCTTCTTCTCCATTTTCTTTCCCTCTGTTTTTCAGATTGGATAATTTTCACTGACCTGTATGCAAGTTAACTGATCCTTCTGACATTTTTCATCTGCTAAGTTGATCCAGAAAACTTTTTATCAGATAATGTACTTTTCATTTCCAGAGTTTCCATTTGATTCTCTTTCATTATTTTCATTTCTCTGTTGAGATTCCCTGTTTCAATTCAATTTACTGTAAAGCCTTGAACATATTTTTAATAGCTTATTTAAATCCTTATTGTGTTTTTCAACATTTGGGTCATCTCAGGATCAGATTCTATCCCTATTGTTTGTTTAGTTGGTTGGTTGGTTGGTTGGTTGGTTGGACTGTGGGTCATATTGTCCTGGGTTGTGCCGATGCAGTAACTGTTTATCGTATGCTGGACATTGTGAATGAACTACTGCATGGAGCATGTCATTCCTTTAAAAGATGTTGGCTTTGCTCTGGTGGGCTTTTGAAGTAGTTATAGATCTTCTGGGTCTTGTCATCAGGTTTATTCTGTTAGCGGAGAGCTAGTTAGTCTGAGTCCTAACATGATTTGCTCTTAGTTCCAGCCTGTCCCCCTGATTTTAGGGAGTGGTACCTATTCACAACGTATGGGCTCTCTAGGCCTCCAAGAAGCATCCTGAGTGTACAGTGTCTCTCAGTACGGTATGACTTCTACTATCACAGGTCTGCTCTCCGCTAAGAAGGTCTGTGCATCACTGAGTCTCACGCGTGCTTGTCGGCCCAGCCCTCAGCTGAGTCACCTGTGAACACGCCTACAGAATTCTGGGGCCCTCCCATTGTCAGCTCCCTCTTCCTGGATTCCCGTTTCTGCAAATTCCATTTCAGTAACCTAAAACAATTTCTACCTCATCACCTCACCAAGTCACTGTACCACCTGGGTTCTGCTTCCCAGCAAGAAAAATGCACAGAGTGACAGAGGGGTTATGGAGCTCACCTTATTTATTTTCTCCTAAGGAACACAGTCACGCCCTGTCTGTTGTTTAATAACTCACGTAATTGTCTCATGTATTTTGTTGTTTTATAGTTGTTCTCAATAAGAAGGTGGGCCTACTATCGTTTAATATGTCATGGATTGACGTGGAAATCTTATTTAATTTTCATAATGTTCAAATACTTCTGGACCAAAAATTCACGGGTGTGGTATAGAGAAAAGGTTAGATGGGGTGTAATTGTAGATTACGAAGGTCATGTGTAACTTTGAGGTACTATATTATAGAACAGAAAACGAAATGTTCTGGTTTTGGTGAGAAAGACATGCTCTCATGCAAATTTTAACATTCAAATTTCTACAAGAGGGGAGGGAACTGAGAGTGAGAAAAGTTCTACTAACTTATAGTCGCACACTTCAGTCAATAGAAATGGCATCACCCTGCAAATCACAGCTGCAGATGACATTTCCCCACAACTACTTAGTCATATTTGATTTAACTTCTTTAGGGCCTAATCTTAAGATTTACATTAACTTGATTGTCAAGAGGCAATTTGGAGTCAAACATTATCTTGGATTATCATGTATACTTATCTCTATAGAGAGATAGATAGGTTTTTGACTATAATAACCAGGATAATCTCTGACTCTCAATGAGAGGATACACACACACGCATACATAGGATTGGCTTATTCACACATATCATTTTACATTATGTAGACTACATATGATACAGTTAACTATGTAAAATATAGTCAGATTAGATACATGCATATTATATTCTACTTATCTGTATAACACCTATAATAAAATGAGTGACAGTACAAGGAGAGTTGACATAGTAGGGAAAATAAAGATTAAGGGAACTTGATCCATATTTCTGGTGTTGATATTGTGTGAGTTTATTCAAGCTGATCAAATTCTACGGAAAGTGTTTCATACATGTAAAAATAGGTAATTAATTGGTGTAACTGTTTTAGACTTGAAAATTCAGTCATTGAGAAGTTTGTGTGCAAATGTTAAAGTCTTATCTGTCCGAATTCTAACTCAGTTATTTTCTAGACTCTGAACACACTCATGACATGTCAGCTCACCTTTGCTTAACACAGGCATTGCCAAGACATGACATCGTGGCTATAAAGAGCCGTGGCATTCTACTGTTATTACTGGGGTTTCCCACCATTTCCTATCATGCCTCTTAAATAGTACAATAAAATAGACTCACTCCAAAATATTATACGGAAAGTAACCCGAGAATCTTTTGCAACACAGTGCTCTGAACAAGGGCCACCAACAGCCTGGAAGGAACGTGTGAACAGAAGCCTCTTCCAGCCTGCAGGGAGCTCCCAGCCGCGACTCACTCTGCCCTACTCACAACTCCTTCGCCTCAGCTCTCACCACCAGCAGCCACAAAACACGGCAAAGTCACACAGAGAACGTCACCAGGAGAAGACAGACACCTCCTTTAGACCATGGACTTCCAAAGGGTGAGGACAGTGTCGTATGATCTTTTGAACAGTCAGGTACCTCCGTATGCCCAGCTGTGCTTTTTGATGGTTCTCTCATACGTTTGGGGGGTGAGTAGGTTAATTGTAGAAATAGTGTAAACCTGTAGGATTTTTGTGGCATGTTACTGGTCATTTTAGAGCGAGTTACCTGGTTTCAACCTGAAACGCTGACTTTCAGGCTTGAACTTACCCTCGCACACGGGCTGCAGTCCTGACCATGACCCGTTGAGCAGACACGTTCGCTCTGCCGAGCCCCGCAGCTGGTAGCCCATTTCACAGGAGAAGCGGAGAAGGCTCTTGGCCTTAAACTCATCTCCAAGCCGAGACCCATGTGCTGGGGTCCCTGGATCACCGCAAAATCCAGGATTATTTCCTATGGAACACAAACACGTATGGCAATACTCAATGCTGTTAGACTCGTTTAAAACAGGGCTGTTATGTTTAAAGGGAATGAAACTTTATGTAAATGTGTATCAAACACAGTTACAGTCATACAGCATTCTGGAAATCTCCTGAGAGATTTTCTTTATTACAGCACAGAAACGGAAGACGCTAAGAAATCGTTTCTGTGTAACTACAATCGAAATAGCTTATTAAAATATGGTTGTACAATAATTGATATTCTTTAGAAGAAATAAAATACTGGGGATGGTAAATGCAGGAATTGCTCGTTGGAAATGCTGGTGAGGATGCTGACGAGGAGATGGGGGTGAAGGTGTGTTGGGAACGAAAAAAATCAAATGAGAGGTTTGATGCTTCTGCACTGTGTCGATCTGCTGATTATGTTTATTTTGTTTATTATGTTTATTTTGTTTACTATGTTTATATATTTTGTTTATTATGAAACATTCACGGAAGAATTAAGTTGATATTTTTTCCAAACAGGATTGATTTAACAATTGACGACAGAGACAGGAAAGATGTGGAAGAACTGAGAGGAAGCACAGAAAAGGAGGGGAAAACAGGGGCAAACTGAGTCAAGGTGAGCAAGCTTCCTACTCAGGCGCTAGGGAGACTCCTGCAGAGGAAAATGTGTCGCGATAGTGTTCAAAGGGAAGGAAGATGAAGACGACGCTGACGCTCCGTCATAAAGGCGCACTTGGCTGGAACGGAGTAATACCGACTTCAGAGAGTGGCATCACTACCCAATACCTGGAATGAAGAGCTGACTGCGTCATGCCCACCTGTGCAGTGGGGTAGGGCTCCGCTCCAGTGACTGTCCTCCTGGCAAGTCCTGCTGCTGTTGCCTACGAGACTCCGTCTCCCTTGGCATGAGTAGTGAACCACGGCCCCAGATGTAAACAGGTCTCCAGTTAGGATGGCGTTGGCAGGGACCCCTGGGTGTCCACACGAAATAACTTAAGAAAAAAATCAAATCAAATCAATGAGTACATTGTTCCTGTTAAGCTGCTTTGTGTTGGTCAATGTCCCTTAGAGACTCATACAATCATCACCTATTAACAAAAACACCCGGATACACTGCACATCGCTGCAGTGCCCTGTGGATAAGAAATGCCCATTTCCAGACGACCCTCCCCCTACCCTGAAGAGTCACGTTACTGAAGTCCACGAAAGGGTCTGTCCATGAAGTGTTTGTTTGTTTTTTTATTAGGTTAAGATAGCTTTGCTTAAGGTAGAAATTGATATTTAGGTTTTCAAAAAAGAAAGTCACTCTACCTAAATTTTTTCCATCTGCCCTTAACTGTATCCTAAACAAGCAGTGTTACACAAAATGTTAGAAACTAACATAGATTCACCAAGACTATTTCCATTATTTCTCCAGTTAGTATGACAATCATGCTTTGCTTGGGGACAAAACTCGGTCAAATCTGCTTCCTCTTCCAGTTCCCATGTCTAGAGAGACCATCTAACAATTTTTCTTTGAATAGGTGGCAATCTAAAATGTTTAAGGAAAAAAAATAATAATAAATTACTGATTAATATTTTCTTCAAGTAGTCCACTCATTTCTTTATAATTACACCAAATCAGGCCCATCATCTAATCATAATTATCCTTCAAGAAGGAAAATTCTAGAATCCAGATTACCATAGGATGGTAAAGACATATCTCTCCCTTTCTATAAAGTCCAAAATTAGGGTTAGCCATGGGCAAATTTTATACCACGTACAAACAGCTAACTGGGCTGGTTTAACATCCTCGAGGGGCTGCATTCGGTCACTGACAACCCCCAAGTGATGCCAGCCAGAGGGGCAGGTTAGAAAGGTTGGAAGGCATCAGCCACCCCCTGAGTCAAAGCCCTCCCCTGAGACTGCCTTACACTGACATCCACTCACTGGACAAGAGGAGTGTACCTACGGAGTCCTAAAAAGAAGCTAACTAGAGCTGAATCAGTGAAATTGTTGGTAAATGATCAGTTCCAGGTGAAATAAAAGAAAAAAATCAGTGGAACAGTATAACAGCAAAAATAGAGATGGAGGTTAGCTGCTGAAGAGCACGTGAAAACAAAACCTCCTCTGCGAGCGTGTATTCCCAAATTCACGGTAATTCCAGCGGTTAATGACCGCAAGTGGTGGGAAGTCGCCCCTTGGAAAATGAGATCAGTTAAAACCTGGTTCCTGGAGGTTGGAGCATGCTGGCATCATTGCAACAACCAATACAACAAGTCTCACAGACACCAGGGAAGATGTAAGAGAAATCTTTGGGGAGAAAAACAAACAAAACTAATTTCTCTGAAAAATTCCCATGTGTGAAGGCACAGAAAACCAGAAAACATAAAGCTTGATGAGGGTAGTAATACATTTACAGGTGTGTTTTGTCATGTAAGCCTGTACGTTTGTTTTTGAAAGTCATCGCTCTCTTTCTCTGTAGGAATTCGTTGTTTTGTTACAGTTAGAATTTGAGACAGGTTTCCGGGTAGACTGAAAGGGCTTTGTGGGACCCTGACTTGCAGGAAAAAAGTCTCCGGCACCAATCCACTCTGAAAATGTACTGAAAAACGCCGTAATTGTCACAGGTGAAAGCGATTATCACTTTTTTCAGTAAGTTCCATTTATAATGTGATTGTCATTTCCTATTTTTTCTACCCACACAAAATGAATACTAAAAAGACAAGGATTGTTTTGTTTTGTTTCTGACTGATTTTTAAAAGGCCAAGGAGAGTGACTCCTTTTCCTTCATTTTCAGACTATGTTTTAACAAGAAAATTCTCTCTGAGCTAAAGGACAATATGATTTTTCAAGTGAAAGAAAGTAATACTATAGCTATTTGGGTAAAAAAGAAAGTGTCCTTGTGAACCTATACGGTCTAAAATGTACTGTTAATAATGTTTGGAGGGGAGCCATAGCGGCAGCCTATCTTGTCTGTCCTGAGCACCCTGTTCTTCACGGCAATCCGCCCTCCTCTTGTTTAAACCTATGGGTCAGGAGGAAGTTACGACCAGGACACTATCTTTTTTATCATGTTCACATTGGACTGTACCAGAAGCGCTGATGAGACCCAGATCAGGCCCCTCAGAGAGCACCACCCTTCCGGCCACAGACACTAGGTCAATAGATGGAGACTCCGTTTATAGCCTCTTGCCAATATTTCTGAACCTGGGTCCAGACAGATGCATGGTGTTGAGAGACTCGGGGTGTTGAAAGAGGCGCCGTCTGGAGGCCACTGGTGCCCGTTTGAACTGGTGGATTAGCCTCCCTGCTGGCCCGAAGCGGAAGACACGCAGCAACAGCAGACACAGAGACAGCCCGGTCCAGGCGGAGCCCGCGAGCCGGGTCCGTCTCCCTCTGGGGCCAGCTTTGCGAGCAGGCCAGCACCCCCGCCCCTTTCTTCCCGCGAAACTAGTGTGAGCTGCATTTGGTGATTTCTGGCCAACCTATAAAGTTGTCATAATAACAAATATGATTTGTGATGGGGTGGGTAGAGAGAATTAAAACTCAGTACCGTTTTGAATACTTGAAAAAAACCGTGTTCTGTTGGTGGTGTTCTTACAGGGCTCTGTGGCCAAAAGGACCCTCACTTACCCAAACACTTGGGCAAAGAGCGATCCCATAAGCCATTTGCCATACAGGTTAAGGCAGAAGATCCCAGCAAGTAAAATCCCTTCTTGCAGTGATAGACAACACTCATTCCATATTCAAAACTCTCGGGGAAATTCTGTTGCTCGTGACGAACGGCATTTTCCACAAAGCCTGGATCCGAGCAGTTCACCACTGCAAAGGAAAGCGCGGTGCACGTTATTCAAATGCAGCTATACGTTCATAAACAAAACAGACGGGCAGAGAAGGCAAACTCCTCCTCGTGGTTTTAGAAAGTTGGTAGGACGACAGCATGACAGCCAAAGTTTGTGAAATCCTGTACCCTTGACGAATCCCACTTCCTGCTTTGTGCCATTATGCTTCAGGAAACGTGTCAAGCAATATATCGGCTACCATAGCACCTTTAACAACACGAGGCTGACGGTCTTTAACTGTTTCCTAATAATAGGCTTCTTCAATGTAAGGTCTAAAATTCGTTTCCCTGGTTAGGTTTTTATGTTATGAAAATGTTAAAATAGAAACGGCTGAAGTTAGTCTACATATTTGTATGCGACTGTGGTACTTCAGGACAGCCTGGGACACAGTAATTAATTCCCACCCCACCATGACATGCGCTAATGCTTCAATATGTGCCTAAGTCATTTCTGTTATGTGTCTAAGGCAGACAAAAATGACAACTCCTCTATCAACACTTAATAGAAGTGTAAATTAAGGCAGCCTCTGATTTAAGCTTCTTCCCCTGTAGAAACAGCTCCGGCAGCGACAGTGGGATGGGCCTGGTTCATCTGAATGACACTCTCTGAGCCTGAGTGCCGGCTGGCATCTGGGAGGGAACCAGACACGTGCTTTCGCAGGTGCAGAGGAAAGAAAGAGCCCCAATTCTCTCTCTCTGACCCGCCCACCGCTGAATGGGACAGCTGCTGGGGAGCCGTGCTCTCTCCAGATATTTCTGGCTCAGAAGCCGGTAGCATGACAAGTTCCCAGGCAGCCACTGCACTCGGTGTCCCAGCGGCCAAAGGCAAACCCTGCCCGTCTGCACGCTGATTTCTCTCTGTCCCCAGGACGACGGGGTGGGCGGATCAGAGGCGGACAAGGGTCCCTTTCAGCGCTGCAGAATAATATCCTATCCTTCTTAAACCAATCCTGAGTTGATAGAAGAAAGACAGGTTCTTTCGAGTCAAGCAAACATGTTTACGGAGCCCCGGCAAGTATTTTGAAGGCTCCATAGTGCATTGCACCTGCAATAAAATTGTCACCAAACCCACCACAATAGCAGGCATTAGCTATTTGGAAAAAGTGTCACTGACTTGCACGATTATTTTTATGACCTGAAAAATGCCTGCATCGGCCCATTGGGCACTTAGAGTTGCATGTCAAGCCCAGGAGACACAAACAGCTCCCTTGTGTCTGACCTTCAAAAGCAGGAAGGTGTTGCCTTGGCCCGAAGGCCAAAGACGCTATGGTGTCGAGTTTGAGCTTACATCGTGCTTAGAGGACGGTCCCCAAACCACAGCAGACTCTCTGCAGTGAGAGGAAAGGACACCGCTTAGGCGACCCACGTGGAGGTGCCGAGCCTTCCTGCGCCAGGGCGCCCGGCCCATGCCTCATGCGCCCTGGGACTCCGCACGCCCCACCGGGCTCCTCCTTCCTTTAATTCATAGTTTTATATTCGGGCCCAGCTTTCCTGAACGCAGCCTGATTGTGCGGTGGGTGAGAAAGACGAAGTGCACAAAGCAAGAGCCATTATGTGTTTGGGGTCAAGAGAAGGGTGGGGCTGGAGGCAAGAAGAGAAAGAAAAGAGAAGCAGTTATCGCTCCGGTAACGGTGAGGTCCGCCTGCATCCCCCCTTGGCCGGCCCAGGAGAGCAGGGCTCTCTGAGCCCCACCATGTCGGGAGGAGAGCTGCTCAGAATTCACGACTTTCATGAAGTTGAGAGGACAATCGAAGGTGAGGTGACTATTCAGTGTATCACACAGAATAAACATTTCCAACTTGTTTACTTGGATGAATCAAAATTTAAACGTAGGATTACCAGTCACCAAAAGCAACTTACGATGACTATTTTTCAAACATATGAAAGTTACCTTTCATCTTTTATCACTAACTGATAAGAATAAAGAAATTGGTTTTAGGTGTAATGAGACATTCGGGTTTGATAAAGAAGGTTCTGATTGATTATAGTTGATTCTAGTTAAATTTCAGAGGTGGGTGGGAGTGGGGGCAGGGAGACTGAGCGCCTCCTATGCGCCAGGCACTTTGCTAAGCATTTCACGTGCACTGGCTTACTTAGAACTCATGGGAACCTAAGAGGAAGGTAGTATTTCTTCGACTGTTCATAGAAGAAAACTGATATTCTCCAGTGAACTTGAGGATTCACTACAAGACCCTGGATTCAGTGATGCAAGTTTAGTGAGTTTTTTTTGTTTCCTTTTTTATTCCTCTCTAACCAGAACAGAACCTCCACTCACCCCATATTTTCTTAATTTTCTTTATACTCGTGTCTGTAATAGCAAAGGACATATATGTTAATTCTCTGAGTTTAAATGGCCAATCCCACAAAACTGTAGATAAGAAAGAGAAAATAAAACCTCCAAACGTTTGCATGTAACACAAAAATTATTACACAAGGAAAGAAAATATTAAGTGACTCATCCTAAAACTGCCAGACTGGGTATGCTCATTTATTTCTCCTTGAACTGAATGAACTTTTTAAGCTCATTTGACACGTATTTGAATTTGGGAGACAAAGATTCAGAAAGCTCTTCTATAGAAACGGGGGCCCCTGGAACAGTAGGCATAATCTGATTCTTAGAATAAATGTGAAGACATCTGTTTTCATTCCTTTTTATGAAATTTATATCCATATAATTTATTTATTCCAGAAAGATATTACTACTAGCAAAAAGGATCCCTTCTTTTATTTATTTATTTTCCTGATCCTGTGTGTAAAGATAGAACCAGGGGGTGAGTCGCTTCCTGGACTGGAGGGTTCTGATTTATCACAAACACAGCTGGCATGGCCAGAGCTTTTCCCTGGGAAGGGCTGGGTCTGAGGGTAAAAGGTGAGTCCAGGGTGGAGAGACTTTGTGGAAACCTGTGTCTAAGTCAGCCTCACTTTAGCACAGATTTACGGGGAATTCATTCCAAAGTCCTCGTGGGGTTTCTCTTCTGCATCATTAACCAGATGCTGTACGATTACTCAGGATTCCACAACTCATTGACCTCCACAGATTAGACATCTGAGAATCACATCAAGTATTTGGGAGAAGAAATCAAGCACGACAGGATGCTGACATGAGACACAACACCCTGAACCATCTGGGGGTTTATTCAAGGAACCACATAAGGTAAGAATCAGGCCATACTGCAGTACACACCTTGAAGAATCCCTGGAAGTTTTATGAAGAGAGTAGCTATTTTTGTTAACTTTATGAGTTTCATGCCATTTTTTTTCTGATGCTTCACTGTCTTTATAAGTCTGACCTCTTTGAATTCGTGCTTTTCCTGGTCGAATAATATGCATGTAAATTCTGTGCACTAGATTGTATCTCTTAGTTCATAAATGAAGCAAAACAGAGCAATAGAAAATAACAGAAACACGAGCGGGAGGCACCCGGGAGATGAGGGGGTGATTTCCAATCCCCTCAGCACTCGGAGGACTGTTTGTCAGTCATCTCCTCCTTCATCAGACGTTTTTGAAGTGTCAGCTTTTAAAATTAAGTACTAATTTTAAAGTTCTGCTCTTCCAAAGGCAGTGTCAAGAGAAGGAGGAGACAAGCCACAGGTTAAGAGAAAATATTAGAAAAGACATAACTGATAAAGGACAGTAATCTGAAACATTAAAAAAAAACTCTTAAAACTCAACAATAAGAAGAGAAACAACCCAACTAAAAATGGGCCAAAGACCTTAACTGACACCTCAGCAAATAAGACCTACTGATGGCAAATAATCCTATGAAAAGATGCTCCACATCATATGTCATCAGGGAAATGCAAATTAAAACAATAATGAAATTCCACTACACACCTATTAGAACGGCCAAAATCCAGAGCACTGACAACAGCAAACACTGGCGAGGTTGTGGAGCAACAGGAGCTCTTATTCATTGCTGGTGGGAATGCAAAATGGTGCAGCCACTTTGGAGGACAGTTTGGGTTTCTTACAAAAATAAACATACTCTTACCATACAATCCAGCAATCACGCTCCTTAATATTTACCCAAAGGAGTTAACAACTTATATCCACACAAAAACCTGCACAGGAATGAAAACAGCAGCTTTACTCATAGTTGCCAAAACTTGGAAGCGACCCGGATGTCCCTCAGTACGTGAATGGATAAACTGGGGTCCATCGGGACGATGGAATATTATTCATCACTGAAAAGAAATGAGCTATCAAACCATTAAAAAGCATAGAGGAAACTTAAATGCATTTACTAAATGAAAAAAGCCAATCTGAAATGGTTATATACTGTGTGATTCCAACTGTATGACACTGTGGAAGAGGCAGAACTATGGAGACAGGAAAATGATCAGGGGTTGCCAGGGGCTGGGGGCAGGAGGAGGGATGAATAAGTGGGGCACAGAGAAACTTTAGGGTCGTGAAAACACTCTGCAAGATATGTGGCGGTGGTGGATACGTGTCACTCATTGTGCACCTGTCCAAACATACAGACCGTCTAACACCAAGAGTGAACCCTCATGTCACCTGTGGACTCTGGGTGAGATGACGTGTCCATTCAGGTTCATCAATGATAACAAATGCACCATCTGGTGGGGGTGGTGACATTGGGGGGTGAGGTGGGGCTGTGCATGGGTGGGGGCAGGGGGTTTATGGGAAATCTCTGTACCTTCAGCCCAACTTTGCCATGAACCTAAACTGCTCTAAAAAATAACGTCTACTAAAAAAATAAGACCATTTCTATTTTTAAAGAAAAGGGAGGAAGGTAAGAAAAGTCAAAATCAATACTGAAGACTTTAAAACACATTCTAGCATTCTTTAAACTGCGCCATAGATATCTAAAGGACCTAGTATCTATTGTAAAACACCAAAAACCATTAATAAATGATAGGCATTTAATTTCTTCTCTCTCTCTTTTTGGCATAAGTTAGAGGAAAATGAAGTACAGAAACAAAAAGAGTTTTGATAATTAAAAGCCTGCTGTTTTGAACTTACTCAATCTGTCATTTCGCCAGAATGTACTGTGTGCAGTGGACAGAGTCTCAGGAGCCGTGGGGACCTTCTCCCCCTAATTAGCCCCCGGAATGGTATCTACTTAAAGGTATGAAGTATTACACCCATCTCTATACTGACAGTGTGCAGCACAGCATTCGGAACACAGTAGGTGCTTAATAAATATTAAATTAAGTTGAGTAGAAGGGTTTGGGGGGAATGGATATAGATGGTTCTCGTACACCTCAGGCATCAAAGGCACAGTTAGGCCATAACCCTGTGTGAAGATAAACTGAACCCAAATTGAAGGGCCTTCATTTGTAACCATTCTTTCAGTTGTGCTGTTTTTTTCCTTGTTGTAGAGGACAGAGAAAACAGTTTGATTAAAGGTGTTTAATCTTTTCCTAAATCTTTGCAGCTGCCTTACCGGGTGCCAGATACCTACAGCTAAGCCTTTCCACTGCTGTCCACGTGCTCAGGGCTCCTGGCAGACACGTGGGCCCCACGTTTCCCTGTGGGAGGTGAGGGTGAGGCTGAGCGAGTCCCCGTGCTCATCACAGCCACGTGCATCACGGTACTCAGTCAGCATTTAGGGTTTGCCAAGGTGGCCCCACGTGGAAGGCAGAGGGCTAGAGGTCATTTAGAAGCCAGCTTCCTGCCCTGGCTCACACATTCCGAGATTTCCCCTAACCCCGGTCACCCCGTTCCATGGCCCTGACTAATACAATTATAATAGATAACCTATAACCTACAAGATGAACTTGTCAATGGCCAAGCTGACCAGAGCCCCACATTGTCAGGAGACCAGTTGGAGCTTTGGAACAAGAAACCAGGGGCGTCTCTGTGAGATACTCCATCCCCCTCCAAACAGGACACACCTGAAGCCTGCTTTCTGGGGACAGTGAGAACAGGGAACCTGGGGTCTCTGCTCTTCACAGCAAGTCTTTCCAACATTGAAAAGGGAGTTTTAGAGGGAAGTGGAATTAGGAGGCTTTACTTTGTCTTTGAGCTTAAGCCAAGCTCTCTGATATAGACACGTGCCAGACTCGACAGTTTGTAGCCAATTTCACATAACTGCTATTTAAAACATGCCTGGATTCCCATTCTACTATTGTTGCATTTGAATACAGCTCCCTTGGAGCCCAGTGGGAAGGTGGGTGATTGTCAGAGCAAGGGACCTCCGTAAGTGTCTGCCTTTAATACCATATTATTACCAAAAAATCCAAACCAAAACAACAAAGAACTTCACCTTCACATGGAAGGACATGCATGCGTCTTCAGTAAGAGAGAGGTTTTAATGGAAAATATTTGAAGGAGATGTTTTAAGGGAAAGTGTTTGAAGCAAAACCTTAAATAGCATGAGCTCAAACATCTAGAAATACAAAAACTACAAAGCAGCATTCCCTCGGAAATTTAGGCGTTAGTCCAGATCTATGTGTCGATTTCTAAAGAAGTGAATTTCTAAAACTTGAGATTTAAAAGCAATAAGAACTTCTCAAATATATCCATAAGGCTAGAAGCTTAGGGACCAAAGATGTGGAATATATGTGGCAGAAATAAATGAGCACATAAATGGAGAGAAAGACAAATAGAAGATGAGTAGTCTTTGAAGTAGAGAATCCCAGGGTTTTTTGATTGAATATCTGGCCAATAGCAAGAAAGAGGCCATGGAGCGATTTGCACGTTATACTCAGAAATGTTTTCCCACCACAACAAAAGGCGCTTGCAGAAGCCCTGACTCTGGAGGGGAAGCTTCACCCTCTATGCACGCAGACAGGCTCCCGGGTGTTATGATTCAGCCCTCACTAACCCCGGAGGAAGCTCTCCTACCTCGGCAGGTGGGCAGAGGGCTGCTCCACTGGCCGTTGCTCCTACACTGGGCTCGAGATGCGCCCTGCAACAAGTAGCCGGTGTTGCAGGTGAAGTTCACGACATCATTCAGGTTGAACTCGCTGCCGTTAGTGAAGCCGTGCGCAGGGTTCCCTGGGTGGCCACAGGTGATGGCTACGGAGGAAGACAGGTCCACATTAACAAGTCATCACTCTCACTTGGCATTCCTTGTTAATACATGTGCAGGTATGTTAAATGTACGAATTAAGGGGTTGACAGCTAATCAGATATGTTGCAGATTGTGTTTATATTTGGAAGGGACTATTGAGAGAAGGAATCATGGGCTGAATCCACAAGTTTTTATTATAATCGTGGAAAATAACTAGCGCCTGGCAAATGTACTTTCTTCATCATCATCATTATTATTTCTTACATCATGATAGAATATCAGGTAATTTTAAAATAAAGCAGTGAAAAACAAGAGATGCTAAATTTTTGTATTAATCGTGAGTTCTGAATTTTTTCCCCTTAGAACACACCAGCTAACTTTGTGGAACTCTCATCTTGAAACATTATAGGGACTTGGATGATAATTTAAATTGTGTATGTATAAATTAATCCAATATGAATTTAAACATCATGAAATTAGCAAAAATAGGAGTACATGCTCAAATCATATTTTCTTTGACATTCCCTATTGTATGGTCCTTTGGCACATAGCCAACCCTCACTATGTCATGTCCACAATAACAGCAATACAAATCATGAACATATCCTTCACTGGCCCTTTCAAAAGAAACACATTACAGTTGTAAAACTGGTGTTTTCCTTCTCATTTATCTTGTCAACAATTTTTTCTTCTAAGTAAAGCTTTCACCCTTGAACTGTGTACAGTTACCACAGCACTATCACAGAGAACACCTGTCACTGTCCTAAACTTACATCAACAATCCCTTTGTTTAGGAAAATAAAGAACATATTAGGAAAAAAAATTGGTTTAAAAGGAAATTTGCATAAGGGTACAATCTCTTCTAAAAATAGGAGTCAGCATTCGTCTCTCAAGTTATAAAGTTTGAGGACAATGGTTACATACAATTTCACCTCTTTATTAAAGGGACGACTGCGTACAAACTCTCTGCGTTCTTGATGAAGCAATGACAAGAACACAAAACAACACAGAAGCTCAGGGGGTGGCTACCGTGGGGCCCCTGCAAAGCCAACCTGCAGACTCGGACCCAGCACCTCTATCCTCCTCTGGTGGGATGCTGTTTCCACCTTGTCGTCCTGGGACAACGTTGGGGGAATGAATGCCTGACATCCCTCATCCTGGGACCCATCTGAGATGAGCTGGTGAGCAAACTCAATGTGGAGGGAGCCTGGAGGAGGCGTCGGAAGGACATGGAACGGGAGAAGGACCAAAGACGGAAAGGGAGGGGCGCCCACGTTCTCTCTCTTCTGACAGCTCTCCATCCTTTCTCTGAGCTTAAACGTGTCTGTGTTATGACCTAATGACAAAAGAAAACACCACGAAGGGAAGCACCCGCTGACTTAGTTCACAGGCTGTACTTACGGACACAGACTGGGGTGTGTCCGGACCACTTGTGGTCTTGCAAGCATATCCGGACGGAAGTCCCCACGAGCCGGAAACCGGGGTTGCACTGATAAACCACTGTGTCCCTGTAACTGAAGCCGTCGCCGCTGATGTGGCCGTTCACGATGGGATCCGGGGAGCCGCAGTGGCCAGCTGAAAAGCAAGCAAAACCAACAAAAACACGCTGGAGAGCTTGCCTTCTATAAAAGTACCACATTCGTGGAGAAACAACAGAGTCCCACGGTATGGCACGGGGAACTCTATTCAACATCCTGGGATAAACCAGGATGGAGAAGAATATACAAAAGGATATATATGTATATGTAAAACCGGGTCACTATGCTGTACAGGAAAAATTAACACACCATTGTAAATCAAGTATACTCCAATAAAAAAAATCTAAACTTATAAAAGTACTACATTCAAAATTAGTTTATCTTTATTGTCAAGTGACTGACAGCACTGAATGCAAACATTATTGGAATTTTTTCCATTTATATATTTTTTATTTGATAGAGTTTTCTTCAACTCATGAATTTTTCTCAACAATTGCGGGTAACATAAGTAATAGTTCAAATATAAAATTGTTAGAAGGTATTTACTCAGTTATGGTTTCTCCGTTTATTTCTTTTACTTATTGATATTTTATGTTATTTATCTATTTATTCTATTTCCAAATAAAGGCCAAAAGAAAGGAAGAGACACTTGGAATTAATATAAGTTCTGTAACCCTATTGAAAATGGGTAGCAAAGAAAAGGATGGAAGGATCTCCCGTGAGAGACTAGATTCCTGAACTATCTGTGAAATTCCAAAGGAAGGATTGATATCAGAAAATAAGTTCAATTTCAGAAAATGTCCATTTGAGTTATGTTTGAACTGATGTCTAGGGGAAACTGTCACATCCTCAGTTGAACACAGAAGTCCAGAGCTCAGGGGAGGGACACCCTGCAGACAGAGATTTAGGAACAGCTAGATTACAGATGGAGGCTGAACCCAACAGGTGGCTGAGCTCGCCTGTGAAAAGTATGTACAGCAAGGAAAGAAAGGGCCCAAAGACGAAACTGGGGTGAACATCAATACTTAAGGGGAGGAAAACAGTACTGATGTGAGGACTCTGATATGTAAGGAGGTCGCTGGCAAACAGGGTGTCAGAGAAGCTTCAGAACCAGAGGGCTTCCAAGTGGGGAAGGAAGCTAGAGGAATTTTCAGTCCTTCGTGAGTCGAAGCCTGAGCGGAGTGACAAAGCTTCTTTGCCTGAAAAAGCTTTAATCCGGGTCCTGACACTCCCCCCAGGCCCACCTGTGCACCTCCTTGTAAAAGCCAACTTTAGCAAGCACCCTGCTAAGTCACCCTACAAGAACCCTCCAGCCTCAACATCTGATCCAGTTTCTCATCCCCACCCGCCACTGGTAGGTGGGTTCAGCCAGAACCCCTCCAAGCCCTGAGGTTCCCTCTCAGGAATGTCCCACCCGTGCCCCCTCCCTGCCCCTTGGCTGTGACCCCCACGGGCCCACACGGCATCTGGGGTTGAGCCATATCTTTGTGAAATCCCATCACCCTGGTCCCTACACCAATCGCTAGGGTCCTAAAAAAAGTCTGCCTCATTATCTTTAAGGAGCGCCATGAGTATTCTTTCTCTGTAACAGTAGGAAGGTGCTGTGTGGTCCGGGAAAACTAGGAGAGGCGGGATTCCCTTCTTCTCTTTCGCTCTCCTTCCACTTTCTTTCCCTCCCCTCCATCCGTCCTCCTCTCTGCCCCTCCCGCCCACCTCTCCCCTCCTCACGTACATGGAAAGAGTATCTTGTTAACAAACTATGGAGCATTAGCAGTAACTGACATGAAAAGGATGTGAGTGACACACGGGTTTCGGATAGACAAGGAGAGTTCCTAAATTGTCCACTAAAACTCGCTCCTTAGGCTGGAGTGGCTGCAGAGCGTTTTGGGGTGGATTTCGCCTGGCCACTACCGCCCCGAATAGAGCACCCAGCTGCTGGTGCTTTACTCAGAGCACAGCAACCCCAAAGCTGAGAGCATGGCCAAAGTACTGTCAAATGACACTCAGGGTTAATGCCACCATTCTGGAAGAATTCACAACAGTACCCTCTATTTCTGTTTAAGGCAATGCAGCTGCATTGTGTTATCCTAGGTTTGAACTAGATCTGTTATCAGCAAGATGACCTTGCAGAGGACAGAGGGAGAAAACCGCATCGGTGATACGTATCCCTCTTTGAGCAGAATCTCTGCCCCAACATTTGTAAGAGGTCGGGTCAAGTTGTGCTCGATTCGCTTGATCTCTTGTCACCTCCGCAGCTTTTCCACTCAGCCGGATCCAGACCGATAAAGCTGCTTCTGACCAGAAGCCAGATCGCCTCCCCCCACACCAGGCGTGACTCAAGCAGGGAACTGGGAGGAGGCTGAATGTTCTCCGGGGTTGAAGGGAGAGCTTCTGAGGCTGTTATCCTGGAACTCGGATGCGGGCTCCCTCCCGGAGGCTGGGCTTTGCACGGCCATCTCCGTCAGATAGAGACGTGGAGCCCCACTCGCATCCCCGAGACAAGAAAGGAGCCAGAGCCGCCACGCGCGGGCCCACTGCCCGAATGCAGCCACTTCCGAGGCGAGAAGGAAATGACGTAATTTCTAGAAGCACACACAAAAATAACACACTCCAATCCTCAAAGAGAGTGTGGGCCACCTGATTCCTGGTTGTTACTCTAGAGAATGTCAAGCATTTGGGGGGTATCCTGAACCTGATCAGCACTCCAAGAGGAGGGACCCGGGCTCAGGGTAACCGAGATGCTGGAAAGGGTACATTGCGACAGAAAGTCCCCCTCCCTCTCCGTGATCTGCACAGCCTCACTCTTGACTTGGACAAACACGACTGGCTAGACTCACTTTTAAACCTCAATCATATTGTTTTCATCTAAGTTTTCAGTAGGAGCACATGCTTCAAGGCCGCACTCTCTGTTGAAAGCCCGGCAAATAAGCACTCCTCACGGCAAGGAGATATCTGTGCACCCCAGACACCAGAAGGCAAGGCTGACAGGCTTGTGTGGAAACAAAGGCTTCCAACAGCAACTCTTCTCTGACACGTGGACGCTTCAGTTCTGGGAGGAACTGGCCTTAAAGACCTAAAGAAAATCAGGGATGTCTTTCAAAAACACTCCCTTTCAGCTCAGTGCCTGAAGGAAGAATTGACAGCCTCACCTCAAACTTCACTTCCTATTTTAAGTACATGTGGATGATGTCACTTCTGGATCTGAAGCTGGTAGAGAACAATCTGTTTGTCACTCGTATAACTTTCCAGCCCTCAGGTGAGTTCCTCTTTAAAACATTCAAAGCCTTAGACCAATTATGTGCTATTCACAAATACAGAATATTTCACTTACAGCATTTAACCAAAATTTCAACAGTACCATGCTGAAATGTTGTAGAAGGGAAAAACTGTATGAGGTGGAATTTGAATTCAATGTACTCCGAGCTCTATTTCAAATTTAAGATTCTGTTATCCTATGATAATACTGGGATATGTCCTTTGTGAATTTTTTTAATGTAGCCCCAGTTTTGTTATAGACACACTATGTAGAAAGCATTTCTCTATCTTTGTAACTATGTTCAGATATCTGCTGACCGTCTAACATGTATTAGTCACTCATTAAACATTTGATGAAGTGAATAGAGATAAAGTAACTTCACATTTTCAAAGCATTTCCAAATCCACTGTCTCCTAGGTGGCTTTCCTTTATTGGCAATAATTGAATGCTGACTAGCTGCGGGCCAGCAATGTCCTTGGGGCTGGGGATTCAAGGAAGAATAAGACACAATCATAAAAGAGACGGGAGGTCTGACACAGAAAGTGCCCCAGAGTGTTTGCCCCTAAAGAGGTGAGGATCAGGGGAACTTCCCTGGTGGTCCAGGGGGTTAAGAATCTGCCTTGCAACACAGGCGACACCAGTTCAATCCCGGGTTAGGGAACTACGATCCCACGTGCCCCAGGGCAACTAAGCCCTCGTGCCACAGCTAGAGAGAAGCCCACTGTAATGAAGGGCCCTAAGACCCAACTCAGCCAAAATAAATAAATAAATAAACATTGTTAAAAATAAATAAATAAAAAGTACATTAAAACTAAAAAGAGGTGAGGAGTAGAGAGGGACATGTAGCCCAGCTGGGCATCAGACACCCTGAAAGAGGCAACATTTAAGGCCTGAAGGGTGCACGTTTGTTAGCCAGGTGAAGGTGAGAGAATGGTCCCTGAATTGAGAACTTTTATTTATTTTTAGAGTCTCAGTTAAAATGAAGACTATGGAGCTATTGGACCAAACTATGCATTTCCCAGAAGGGCACCCATTTTACCCTCTTCAGTTTATGACCTTACGTATTTCATGTCCTACATCTCCATAATTTTGGGTGCATTAAATTATTACTATTCCACTGAGTATAAAAAGCAGTAAAGAAGGATAAGTAACTCTATTAACTAGAAAAAAAAAAAAAGAATTGGGATGAGGGCAGCCCTGCACATTTCAAAACAAAATATCAACTAAATAAAATAATGTGATTATCCAGTAGATCCGACACTGTGATGCCAGGTCCCTAGGTTTTGTGTTTGTGCTTTTGTTTGCTTGTTTCTTTTTCATTAGCATTTGGCTTCAGCTTAAACAAAGATCACTAAATGTTTTTTACAGGCAATTCTGTAGCCAGTGTCATCACACCTAGGAAATCAAGGAAGCCGAATTTCCTGACAAATGGCTCCATTAAAGTGCGGACAGAAAATCTAAGTGGAAAGCATGTGGCCTATTTTATTTTTACATCAATCCTACTCGTGAATTTAATAATCTGCCACTAATCAGAGCCTGAGCGCTCTGGCTAGCAAGGAGCTAAAGAATTAGGTAGAATGTCGCAAAACTGTAACTGCATATGATATTTAATTCAATGGACAGATTGATTGATAGATACAGAGATATATCCTAAAGGAACTGCTGAATTTTCTTTTAGTTAAGTGTGAATAACCAATTCTACTACTTCCACATTCCTAGAACTTTACATTTTAATTCTCCATTTTCTCCCTGCTGAAGACAGGCATTATATGGAACGGGTAATTCTCCAACTGCTTAAAATTGTTCTTGAGAGAATCAGTCGCAGAATCAAGAATTCCATGCTGGGATGGGTATTTTCCAGTTCTAGTCAGGTGACTCTCTTTGTTTCACACACTATATCGTTAAAAACTATCATTCAAATTGGCCTGTTAAGACGAAGTGAACAATGGAATTGGAATTCCATGGAATTTCAGAAAAATTGAGATTTCATACCTGTGAGTGGGTCACAAGAGTCTGCAGGTTTCACCTCATTTGCAAAATGACTCCTCTGTGAAAATCACTGGCCTTTAAATTTATGCTACCTTAGATATAACGAAAGCTGTGTTGTTTATATTTACTATATTTTAGTTATTATGCTTTAGTTAGATGTCCCAAATAGAAAAGAGAATCTCTTTTAACGGTCTTTCTCGAAAACTGAGTTAGGAGGAATAAAATCTACCAAACTTCGCTAAAACACAGAGTGGCGGCCAGGTTGAATGAATGCCAGTCGCCTCTCACAGGGAGAAGTTGCCTTGGGGCTGCCATGAGCCAGACCCAGGGAGAAAGAGGGATGGGCAAGGGGATTCTCAGTTTCCTCCTGGGTCGAGGGTTTCCCACAAACTCGTCCCGCGTGGGAACTGGAGAAGGCAGACGGCGGCCCAGCCGTGTGGGAGCCCAGCTCACGGTCTCAAGCACAGAGAAGCCACCAGCCCGCGGCCCTCACATCACGCAGCCTGGGCCAGCACACAGGGCAGGGGGACCAGCACTTCCCGCGAGTAACGCGTTTATCCCCCAGGGCAGGGCCTCAGCAGGACCAGCCTCTCCAAGCAGTGGTCCTAGAACATTATTGTCCAGAGTGTACACGCAGATGTTTTAGTGTGTGTCGTACAACGATTCTGAGTAGCAGAGTGAATCTTCTGAAAACTGCACCCTGGATGAATGGAATCCCTTGCGCCCTCTGTCCCCATACCTGCCGTTGCATCCCTGCTGTCTGGGAGTCACGTGCACGTACACTGTAGAGATGGAGTCCCACCCATGGGCAGGGTTTTGCAGCAGCTAGCTGAGCTCTCTGGACTGCGCATCACTGTTTCTGATGCTGCACTGATCACGGTCTGCAACCTGACAAACCGCACTGACTTTCAGTGGTGACTTTGCTGAGTGACAGACACAGAGTGTCAGATGTCAGCTGTGCCTAACCTCACAACAAAGGCAGAGTCTGAATGCTTCTTTCAAGTATTGAATACTTTCAGGGAACGTGTGTTAGAGTCTCTTACAATTACCTAGACTCGTGCAATTTCAGAAGCGAATTCTGTGATTTGGGAATTTAATACAGTTCCACTGGTGCCATGGAAACCTGCTCCTCCAGGGGACCTGCTGGGCGCGTGGCTCCCAGGTTACAGGAGTTCCCTGTGCTGGGCATCCTCGCTGCGGGGCCTGTGCGTCAATAGGAACTGAATAGCTGGATCTCTCTCCTGTCCTAAGGCCACACTCTCTCACACTCGCACATACACACAAACACGTCGCCCCCCACCCCAGAATTCCCTATTTTAAGGTCACCTTCTTTTCACTGTGCCAGTTTGTATCAGTACAAATACTAAACATTGGTTTGGGGATTAGAACTGAATACATTCATACATTTTTAGAAAATCTACAAACCAAATATTCAACCTTCATGTTTGCTTTGTTATTATTGGTACTTATTGCTGAAAATAAAATAATAAGCGTTGTAAGTACGCTCTACCTGCAAGAGAATTAGAAATGCAATCTGCTTCATTCTGCCCATTCCAGTGATAACTCCAGCTTGGGGCTAAAGGCAGGGGTATTTGGCAGTGAATTCTAAAGCCAATAGCAAACACCGCTTGAGTATTAACAAATGGTCACGAAATGTCAGATGGATCAGATCCTCTTATGTACAGGGAACACGTTTAAGGGCATTAAACATCGATGGATGGCATTTAAATCTCCAGATGTGTGCATATTAAAGGAACGCACTTGAGTTCTCACAAAGGAGACTTCTTTTTCTGCACGAGCAATTTTGAGGGGTAATGTTGAGCAACTTTGTGGAAGTCCGAGAAAATGTAGTAGCGCAGAAAGCACGTGAATCTTGGCAGGGATCGGCCGGTGCGGTGTGATGGGCTGTGCAGCACTCTGTGCCCTTAGTAACACCAACGACCAGGGCCCATCCCTTTGCCACAAAATACATTTGTATCACATCTCTGTTTGACACACCCTAGCCAATGGCCATTATTTTAAACCATATTTGATAAGAAAATTTCAGGCCAGTACCATGATTTGGGTAGTCTCTGGGGCGTTCAGAAATCTTTCATCTGCCTTTTTATTAATGTAGTCCCTCAATGTACCACACTTTTTACCTCTATCACTTTGCACACACTGCCCTCTTGCATAAAACTTCTTTCACATTCTTGTCTGCCTGTAAGATGTCATATAACTTAATCCAAATCCACCCTGTGTTTGCAGTCTTCACAAACCCTAAAGGAATTACTGCCCATTAATACTCAACACAAACATCTCCCTTATTTTAGGTTTCCCTGCGGAAGGAGACTCTATCTCCAGGACCATCTGTTTACAATACCTACATGGTGAGGGTTGTTTTGATTTGAATTCAGCAGATAGAAATAGAATTTCTCCTACCTATTTATCTCCACTCTGAGACTGTGAGTCCTAAGAGCGGTGTCATGGCCTCTGCACCAGCATTAGCCCCTGCCTGATCTAGAGGGGGTGTTCGTGAAAGGACGTGAATTCTTTCCACGATCACGTTGCCATATTAGCACCGTCCCTCAGCATCATGTGACCACAGAGAGCCCCAGCCCGGGATGTGCTTGGTTCAGGCGAACCATCAGGACCTCCTGCCTCACAGTTCTGCACCTGTGCAGCTGCTGTCTGTTCTGTGGCTCTCATTTCTGGGATGACCCTAGTCCATTTCTGTGTGTTGGAGTCCCCTGTTCATCAAAGTGGCTCCCTCCCTGGGTATGGGGAGGACTTTGCGTGGACCTCTCTCCTGACATTCATCGATCTCAACTTTTTATTAAAGATACTTGGTTTTTATCTTATTTATTCCTTTGATGATAATTTCCTTACAAGAAAAAAGAACCACCTCCTATTTACCTTTACATCCTGTGCAATATTTCCTGAGGAACTGAATGAAAATCACTAGATAATATTCAGAAATAGAGACAGAAGCACTTGTGGCTGGGAGGAATATTGTGACATTTATCTGCAAGCCACTGATAATGTAGGTGTAAAACGTGAAGATTAGCACTGAGTGTTTCCAAATATTTTACCTTCCCTGACTACCATACAGCCTAAGTTTTATACTGCAGATCACTTCTGTACCAAGATCAAGGAGGGAGGGGTTAATCTTTCTGCTCTAATATCCTTTTGCTGCAATATAAGCATTGTCATAATCACTTGTTTTATTAAAAATTTGTACGTGGATCTATCATCAAATACAAGGCATTTGAATACTTTCCAGTTTTATTCCCTAACAACTATGAAAAAACATGGTCTCATGATATCATTTTGAATCATGTCATTTAGCTATTTTAGCCACATGAATGTGTCGCCATGATATCATATTTACAAAAGAATTCGTCTCCTCATAGGTCATTATAGCAAATGCAAACTTACTTCAGTTAATAGCAAAATAATCTAATGAAAAAAAGATAATGTTCTTTAGGTGGGAAATGTCTCAATCTTTCACTGACGTCTTGAGTAAACAGATTAAAGAGGTAACAGAGGGAAAGACATGATGGGTTATTACGTGTTGAAAAAGTCTAAATGATATAAATGGTATTAAAAGATTAATGTAGCTTTCTACGATAGGAGACCTGGATTACAAATGTACAAGCTCGTGTAGTCGGTGTGCTCTGTGTCGGGTTCAATGCGAACTACCGCAGGGAAGATAAACAGAAGAAAATAATTAAGGGAGCATGGGGACAGTAAAACTTCCCTGATGGACTGTAAGTTACCTGATATGCAGACACGGGGTGAGCCTTCTCAGTGCTTAATTCTCCAGCCCAGGGAGATCTGCAGCATTGCACAGCACAGATGGTAAATCAGAACAAGTCCGGGGCAATTCACAGCACCCTGGGAGAGCCCAGTTGTAAAGCAGGGATGATGGCGTTGATTAAGTGTGGGCTAACCCTTTATAAAAATGTACTCTGATACACATAATGTATTACTTTGCCTAAATTTTAGGTATAATTATATTTGCACACAGGGTTGCCCAGCTTTCCTTATTCTATCTTTTCTCAAAGATTCTAGCTTAGAATTCAGACTAGGTACCTGTAAACACAGCAAAGATTAGGTTCTCAAATGTTAGACAAAGAAAATCACCCGTCATCTCCTTAAACCCAGCTCTCCTACTGTTAACAATCACAAGACTCTCACTGTGGCAGCGTCTGTGCATACGCTTGGCCATTTCCGCTGCAATGATCATCAAGGAATCCGGCGTATTCTTCCCTGACGGAAACCACTGGAAATAACCATCGTACCACAACTAGAAATAAGCGATCCCTGCTCCACATGAAATATAAGGAAAATCTCAGGCAAAAGCGTTTTTGTTCCAAGATACCTCACGCACAACTTGCAAAATGTTTTTGCCCAAGTATTTTGCATTGTGATGGAGAAAGTACGGTGGGTGTAGGATCAATAAAGCTGAGTCTAATGGAGCCCCAGACAAAACCCTCCAGGTGGCCAATCACCTTCTATAGGAAGTCTTCATTGCATTTCTGGACAGATCCCGCATGTTAAAAAATAAATAAGGGAAACTATTTCTTATATTGGGTCTGAAAACTATTTTCCTGTACATAGCATCTGCTATTTCAAACCAATGAATGGAGCTGTTTCACCAATGTCATTAGCAATCCCGGTCCTTGCCCTTGGCAGATGTGTTTAATTAATTTTATTTTTGTTTCTTTTTCTTTTCTTCTTTCTCCCACCAACTATTTTAAATATTTGAAAATAGATATTAATTACTTCCTAACTTTTCTCTCAGCAAAACTTAGGATCACAAGTTTTCCAAACATTCCTCCAGTGTCATGGTTACCAGATCCTTCACCACATACACATTTCAATTCCTCAAGAGCCCATGTAAACTGTCTCACAGAACTGAAATGATCACCCCAGATATGGCCACCCAGGCTCACGGAACAAGATGGAGACTAGTCACAAAACAATATCAGTGTCAGAGGCATCTCTTCGCACAAACGAGCCTTCCATTGTCCAAAACACCCAGTCCTTCTGTGTGTGCTATGATTTCATAATTTTCTCCTCACCATGTACATTGAGTTGATTTTGTTTTTTACTTTGAGTAAACTTTTACACTATTTCCATTATTTTCCTATGTCTAATGAAATCTGTTTGGCCTACCATTCGATTTGAAGATTCCCTGAATCTGTCCTCACATATTTATTCTCTCTTTCAGCTAGCCGTGTTATGCCCTCATCCAGGAGCTAAATAAATGTTTTGGAAAGGACTAGAGTGAGGAGAGAGAAACAAACACCTGGAAACCTCCTTCCCAAATCACAGCAATCCACTGAACATCATTCATGTACCGTCCCTCAGGCAATCTTCTTTTTTTTTTTTTGCGGTATGCGGGCCACTCACTGTTGTGGCCTCTCCCGTTGCGGAGCACAGGCTCTGGACGCGCAGGCTCAGCGGCCATGGCTCATGGGCCCAGCCGCTCCGCGGCATGTGGGATCTTCCCGGACCGGGGCACGAACCTGCGTCCCCTGCATCGGCAGGCGGACTCCCAACCACTGTGCCCCCAGGGAAGCCCTAGAGTACTTCCTTTTAATGACATCCCACAGGAGCCAATGACTCGGCCAACTTCTCCCTGGTACCCGAAGCTTGCTTGGATGGGACTCTCCTGGCCAGGAGACTCAACTGTATTTGAAACTCTCAAGTTCTCTTTGATGGACTCCTTCTCTTTCTTGGGGTTCCAGTGTCTGATATAAAAGATTCTCTAACCTTCATATTCACATCATAATTCTTCTTTACAGAAAAGACAGCATAAGGAGGAAGCTGAGCCCTTCTGCTTTCTTTCATCCACTTCCTTTAACACCCACTCTGATGAGTGAACTTGGGTTTTATTTCAAACGTCACTTATGCATGGGCCTTACATTTCATGGTCCTGAATACTTCTGTTGTTCCCAGCTCGTGGCATATCTGTCCTTCAGGACATGGCCCTTCAAGTGTACTTCATTCTCTTAACTGGATTCATTGTAGACATCTGGTGTAACTGTCTCTGTTTCCTTGGGTAATTTCCCATTTCCTCCACATTGGGGTGATTTGTTTCTTAAAGTCAGAGTTTTGGGGGTTGTTTTGGTTTTTGAGGGTCCTGCCTCTTCTCTGTTAGAGTTGAAGTCATGGGATCATATAGACTATTTTTGCAAAGTGTATGAATTTCTGGAAAGTATCCCTAGCGATTACCTCCTTCGTCACTGTGAGTCATTTTCCTTCCATGACTATATAGTTTATCCTCACAGGGTCCGCATGAGCCTGAAGGTTACCCAAGGTCATTTAGCTTGGTAGAAACCCAGACTTTTAAGACATTCAAAACCATGGAAACATACAAAGGAATAATTCAAATGACAAGAAATGGAAAGAAAATAATAGTGGGATTGGTAAGCAAGAGGCCCAGGAACCGTGCAGGATGGAGAACAAAATCATCCATGAAGAGCCACTTAGGTCCTAAACACCCTCTTGGTGCAGGTGCCTTGGGGTGGGGAGTAGTCTAGCACGAAGGCTCATTTCTCCTCCAGTTAACCACAAATTTCTCTTCATTGGTCAGAATTAGCATAGTAGTATAACGGCCTTTTTAATTGTATCTCTTTTTTTGAGAGATAAATATATTGGTGAAGTAGTACAAAACTTAAAAAACTACTTACATAAAAAAAACAACAACTACTTATATACCCTAATGTTAAGAAGCCTGTGTTCTATGGTCAAATTGCTTAGGTTTAATGCTGTTTTTGATGCACATTATTGGCTTTGCAACGTTGGGCAAATTCCTAAGCTCTAAGTTTTGTTTCTTATCTGTAAGTAGGAGTACTGAGCACTTACAATACGCCTAATGAGAGTTCAATAAGACAAAACTCAAAATGCACATTTTCAGTCATCAATAAATAACACCACTCAAATTACTATATCCAAACAGGGCATCTTGTTAATGTCTGGATTATGGAGGAATCCAACATCTACTCTGTCAGGTATCTGTGCCAGAGTTAGGATCACAGCCCCTCTTCCCTTTCCCCTTCTGAGCATTTTATAATCTTCTCCAGCACAGACATCACCTCTGTTCTCCACCTGCTGGCTCTTCTCCCCACATTCTCTGCTGTGTCTCGCACAGCATTCTGGGTCCTGTGGCCATATATTCCTGCTGGGTTACACTACATTATCTACCCAACAGCCACCGATTCTTCAGGAAGAGAGCTATCCTTCACTGCCATATGCTGTGTATTACGGATTTTACCCCTTCAAGTCTCAGTGGTAGCTGGGAGACTATGTTTACAAACTTTTAAAATCTTTAAATTTATTACACATTCTTTACTCATCGGTTTATAAACATGTGGCTACGCATCATTTCTCACCCTTTTCTAATTGTGTCTTTTTTCTTTTAAATACTTCACGCCTTTCCAGTTGTATTATTCTTTATATGCCGTGTCCAAGTTCTACAACACTAATGTTTTATACATTATAATCGGACATTTTTCTTCCTCTTTATTTTCAGTTTAAATTCCTTCTGAGCACTCCCTCTTCCAAAAAGTGTCTAAGCCATATTGCATACCACTGAGGCCATGACTTTGAGCTTCTCCATCCAGCCAACTATTCAATATGCATTTCGTCCTTTCTACTTCAAAGTCCTCACCTTCGGTCAGAAGAATGCCACACAACAGGTGAAGGTTTATTTGCAATCAGTAAGGCTTGAGCTGGTCCCATGATTCAACAGTTACATAAACTAAACTTGACACTTAAAGCCCCTGAGGCTACCACTGCCCTACCTTCATCCCATAAGGCACTAATCAAATGTAAATTGCTATTACTTTCCATCTTACAATTCATAGCGGAGATGCAATTTCTTAGATCACCTAATCCCCTTCGAAGGCACCAAGTTCCACTGCAGTTGACGGAGAAAACCTACCCCAACTGCAGCTGCCTTACGGAGAGCACTACTCAGTGGCCAGTCTCACAAGAACACTTAGGAAAGCTCAGAAAATCCCAGAAGCACTCGGCTGAAAACTACAGTGACTACACTCAGCAGGAATATACACACACACAGTATTCGAGCAGCACTGATCTAAGTCTTGTACTTATCTGAAGGAAGTCATTTCATGGATAAGCCTGAAAACCTCCTTCTTTCGTCAGTTGCATTTTTCTGGGACTGCTACTTTACTTTCATCCTCAAATTCTCCTGAGTGTTTCTTCAAATTCTCTCCAGTGAAAAGAACAGATTATTACTATTTAAAATTTACTGGTCCTGGCTTAGTTCCTAAAGCGAGCCTAGCCCACAGAGGTTCAGAAGCTTAAACCTTCCAGCTTCTACTGCTCTGGAATGATTACAAAATTACTGAGATCACAGAGAGAGTTCTAAAGGACTAAAGGCAGTTTACATATTTTGCAAATTACTTGGAGATCTAAAAGGAGCATTAGAAATCACTGCGCTCTAAGCTGCTTATTCAACAATTTTCATACACTTATTCAGAAGATTTTTCCATGGAAAATTTTTCAGCCCAATTTTTAAAAAAACTGTCATGCAGAAAATGTTAATCCTTGGGAAAAAGAAGACCAAGTTGCTATGCACACTTTCAATTTTAAATAATTCAGTGTCCTTATATTGACGGACATTAATATCACATTAACTTATTAACATACTTTTTAAAAAATTTTAAAAGGTAACAAAATGTATAATAATTTTGAAGTTTATTTTTGTGCATTCTAAAATCATGATGGCATTTGAGTGTAGTGACATGCTCAGCAGTCTATAAAATAGTCTTTGTGTCACTTAAGGCAACATGTGACCTGCATTTATTGCTCAGATTTTTTAAAAAATCCCTTTAGATACTTAAAGAAGAAGTCATATTGTAAAGTGCAGCATTAAAAACCCAGGTAGGCGGGCTTCCCTGGTGGCGCAGCGGTTGAGAATCTGCCTGCTAATGCAGGAGACACGGGTTCGAGCCCTGGTCTGGGAAGATCCCACATGCCGCAGAGCAACTAGGCCTGTGAGCCGCAACTACTGAGCCTGTGCGTCTGGAGCCTGTGCTCCTCAACAAGAGAGGCCGCGATAGTGAGAGGCCCGCGCACCGTGATGAAGAGTGGCCCCCGATTGCCACAACTAGACAAAGCCCTCGCACAGAAACGAAGATCCAACACAGCAAAAATAAATTAATTAATTAATAAACTCCTACCCCCAATATCCTCTTAAGAAGAAAAAGAAAAACCCAGGTAGGATTTAGTAACACTCTGTCAGAGCATTTATGGCAAACAGTGCCATGCTTTACCCTGCCATCCTCTATTTTTAAGGTTTATTTGAGTTAAACAAGTGCCCGATGATGGATTAATTTACCCAGACAGCGAGTCTCGGGGCCGCTCCAGAGCCCATTGGCCAAGCATTCTCTGACGTGAGAACCCACAAGTGTGTAGCCTGTGTTACACGTGAATATGGCTGTGGCACCATACACTGTCATTGTTCCAATCTTGTTCCCATTGGGGGGAAAGGACAGGCTTCCACACGAGATCACTAGAAGGAAAACAAAAACAGAGTGAATATTATGTCAGGTCTGCAGACTGCTCTTTTGTTTAAAAACGACAAAATCTTCAGTCTTCATTTTCATTAAGAACACGGGCAGGGGTGTCACCTAAGGGTGAGACAGACACACCACCTAGGAAGCTTAATTTTTCTTCTCTTATATCCTTGAAATGAAAGCTTGAAAGTTTAGGGTGGAATCCAAAACATCCCTTCCTTTACCCACTGCTATTTTTTTCATCCTCACAGGTAGCTAAACTTTTCTTGAGTAAACACACAGTATACAAACATATTCACACACAAGCAAATCAGTCAAATGAGTTGGCTTTCTGTCCTCTTTTCGGTCTACACCAATCACAAGAATCACATCATAGTTACCAGACACCTATGTGTGTGTAGCAGGAATTAAGAAATGTGGGTGGTCTTTCCCAAAGTCATCAGCTGGTACAAAGTCATCAGCAGTGAGGAATTAAACCCGGGATGCCCACTGCAGCAGAAGGATTGAGTTCATGTTTTCTTTCGTTTACTTGCATAAGTTGTTGGGATCATGAACTCCATAAAAATGCTGACTATATAGGACATGTGCAAACTTTCTGAAAATTAAAAAAAAATAAAATCTAGACCTTAAGTGATTATAGATGTAGGTACCCAGTTCACACGTGTGTTCAGCATTACTGACCGTGACCACTTACACCCACACGATAACTCCAGTTGGGGAGATGAATGCAATGGTCGCTTTCATTATAGATACTTGTTATGCCACCTGACTCCCTGCACTCTCCAAATCCACAAGTTTGAGCACAAAGAAATCAGTAGAATCTCAGGGGAGGAGGAAATCATAAAGTCATCAAGGCCAGCTGTTCATCAGAGGCTGAAATGTGTTTTAACAGGTGAGAATGGAAGTGTTTGAAAAGCTCTTCTAAGAAGAGTGATACAGACTTCCTGATGTACTGAGTGAGTTCTTATGTGTAAAGGGCTTAGGGCAAAGCTGCCATGTAGCTAAAAATTACTGAGCCCTTATTAACAGTAAACTGATAGGAGGCAGTGCAAAGTCATGATTAAGAACACAGATCCTGGCTTCAGGCTACCCAGCCAGGTTCTGCTCAGCTCTGCCAGTTCCTAGCTCGGTGGCGCCGGCCACCTTCTGTAAGTCTCCCAGTCCTCCTGGTTCATCTCCTAAAGGTTAATACCAGCACCTGCCAGGTAGGGCTGTGCAGCGGATTCAAAGACAGGACTGTGGGAGCACCTAAAGCAATGCCTTGCACCTGACCAGGGCTGGGTCCCGGTTCGCTAACAGTGAAGCCCATCTCAGGACCTATTCAGGGAACTGAATCCAAAGTCTGAAGACCTTTACTGGTAATTCAAGTGAAGAAAATTTTATCATTTAGACCAGTCTTTTGAATTAAGCTGATTTTACTCCAAGACACGTAATCCTGGTTCCATTTCAGACGGACAGACAGACACAGCCAGGAAATGTGCGTTCTAGGGGCACTGCTCACCAAAAATTTGGGAAGTTCAGCTCTAGCGTATGTCATGATCAGAACATTATTGTTGTTGAGGGAACCATGAGGAGTTCTTAGTTCGCAGGATTGTTAAACTCTTACAGGGTCATATCTTATGCATTTAGTGATACTGCTAACATGTTTGCTCTACCAAATGTCAATGGATTTGAGTCGGATTTAGCTTTTTTTACAATTAGTTATGAACTTTTCATTAAGCCTCTTCTCAAACATAGTATGAACTTCACCCTGAGCTATGATATTTAAAGATCCACTTGTAGCCATTCAGGATCATTGGACCGTGTTTTGAAACCTCAGCTTTTAGTAGGAAGTGCGAAATAGCAGTGAGGTCTGAGCACACCTCCTCTCAGAAGTCTTGACACACCGTTAATGGTGGACTAGCAGAAAGGCTGACTCTCTTCTATTCTTTTAGCCTCTGTTCAAAATATCCTGGTGACGGAACTATTTTAGGCTTGTCCGCTACTAAGGTTCACTAGACTATAAAGAAGAACTAATGGAACAAATATTAGCTTTTCAGCAGCTGGATAATGGGGTCTCGGTCGTAGAGATTTGATTGGCAGTAAACCCAACATGTTAATGAGGTAGGCAGCACCCATCTGAAAAGCTCCCCTAATTGAAAGGGAAAACCCCTCTCCCCTAAAAAACAAACAAACAAAAACCTGTGTCAAACATCCAAGGGAAAGCTTTATTTCCGTGTTCTTTTCTCCCATCAAGTTTTCAAGAATAAAGTCAGTAAGTTTGCTGTTTTCTCTTCTGTTAAATATATATTCATACGCACAGTCAACTGTCTCCTCTGAATTCTCAGTGTGTCTTGCACAGAGGATGTGTGTCTTGGGCAGAGGATGCTCAGCTGAAGACACTCAGAGTGCCCCCAGCTCTGCCCAATTTACTGTTGATACTGTAGTATTTTCTCATTATTATTGTGGATTCTAAGCTTTGCTTCACCCCCCTGAAAAGCCTCTTTCCTTCAATTCTACAGTTATAGTCATGTTGAAATCCTCTACTTTGAAAAAGAAATCATATTGAGACAGTTCATTTCTCAAACCTGTGAAGTCAACAGGATTATGGATGTTATTGTCAGCAATACAGATATTATTTGTGAATGTGACAAATAAATAAGGTCAAGAGTAGGTAATTTCAAACATGTTCTCCCTGGAAAAAACCTTGTGAATATGCAGTTAGACAGGAGCAGCGAATACATGACATGACACACATGTGAATGGGGCAGTGCTGCCAATCGTGAAGAAAAGGTTCAGAGGACATTTGATAGCTATTTTTAAGTATGTGAAGGCATGCCATGTAGACCAGAATCTGGAATTGGATTAGTAGGCCGAGAGAGAGTGCCAAGGTACATGGATCAAGCCAGAAAGAAGGCCTCACTCAAAGTGAAAATGTCCATGTGAAATCATTGTCCCTGGGGTAGTCAGTGTCACATGAGTTATTTAATACACTTACTTGTGAGTATATTTTCAAGAAAATTCACATTTAGGTCATTCTAAGTGATGACCAGTGTCCACACCAACACAGAATGGAATAAGAATGTCCACTCTGGGGTCTCCTATGGTACAGATGAAATGTGCAGGCTGAAGGATAAATACTCCCACGATACTGTATGATCCACCCAGGCAGAGCCCCAGTTATCAATACAAAGAGAAGGCAATCAAAGACCAGCCTGCCGGCTCCACAGCTTGACCCAGGTCTAACTTAAGAGAACTCTGAACTAAGCAGTTAGAAAAGAGGTACAGGTCAGAAGTCAGACAATGTTCTTTGGATATCTATAATACAGCAAAATTCCAATGTGGCTCTCTAGGTCCGTGTGTATAACATTTTAAATGCAAAGATGATTTCTTTTGGATTCATGAATTTCTGTGATAAACATTTTCCTTAATTTTTAAAGCAGTAAGTCAAAAAATAAATACACATAACAAGAAAATTGCAACAGGCTCCAGCTTTTACACAGTCCTCGTGTTGGGGGGTTATATGGGCATCCCCAGACATGGAATTTTAATTTTGCTTTCTTGTTTCTTGAGGGATAACCATTGATAGTCATTCCTCCTCAAAGATGGGTGACTGCCGAGCTAACAGTTTCAAAGTGAGACTAAGGTCTCCTGTCCTCTTCACCCCTGGATACCTGGGCTCTGTCTATGGACATGGTGGAATATCCTAGAGTCAGAATAACACAAACTCTTCAAGAAGTGGCGACTATCCCAGCTGACTTCATAGTTGTTATGGATACGCTTAGAAGGTGGTCAAAGGTCATCTCTTCATCTGGAGCTAACTGGACAAGCAGAGTGGGAGCTCCTAACATTTCCAGCCCCTAAGCAGGTAGGTAACCCAAACAGTTAGATCCAGGAGATCCTGTGGACTGGGCCATTCTTAGATAAAACATAGGCAAACAACAAAATAAATAAAAATACAGCTCCTTAGCTGTAACAATGATTTGGATGACAATACATTTGAAGATTCTATTGGTTCAGTTCCAATAAAATGTAGACCTGGTGTTTATTCTGTGAAAAAGCCACCACAGAGTGGCAGATTGGGCTCACAAAAATGTGCTCCTTATGCACTGAAGGACTGAGTCTCCAAGTCACATCTTGAGCTTCCTGGTGGGGACAGATGTGGGAAGGAGCGAGCTCACTAATTCAGACTCTAACATGGAGAAATTCAGTACCAATTCAGTGACCAGACAACAGTCAAACCAGGACACTTTGGGGAATGATTTGGGAACCATTAATAAATAAGCTTCAGGCAGAGCTGTCCAGGGCCTGGGGGTGCTGCCCACTTGGATTATGAGCTCGCAGAGGTCCTGACCCTTCCTGATTCGCCTTTGTGATGCTGGTGAAGAGCTTTAGTGGGAGCTGCATTACCGTTTGTTCCATTAAAAGTGGAATTAGAATGATTATCACAGACAGTGAAGCATTATTTCTTTTGTCCTTTTTCCATTTTTCTTCTGGTTTTTTCTTACTAAGCTGTGTATTTTATAAATATGACACTAGTCTAACTGCTTGTTTTTGTGCATGATAATTTCCTGTGAACAGTCCCACTAAAGATTGTATATTAAATATGTCTGAATCAAACAGTGCTCTGAACAATGCTAATATCGTTACATTTTTCTATTTATTCATATTTATTATGAAACCCACTCAGAGGCTTAACTGCTTATCTTGTACCTACGAGAATAATAATCTCCCTTTTCAAGACAGTCATTATTTGAGAACACAATATCCTTAGCATAAATACACGCATTCCCAAGATCCTAATTAAAAGGTCTGAATAGTTAGTGCATGGAATAAGATTGATCTTTTAAAATACAGGCCTGGATTTGTTTTTGAGCTGATTTGAAATATCGAGTATTCTAATATTTCAACATTTGTAAAATATGATTGTCAACAAGAAAAAGACAGCATTTAACACTTAATGCAGCGGTCATATATTTAAGTACGTCAGACAAAAATACACGTTCATGGGCTTCCCTGGTGGCGCAGTGGTTGGGAGTCCGCCTGCCGATGCAGGGGACACGGGTTCATGCCCCGGTCCGGGAAGATCCCACATGCCGTGGAGCGGCTAGGCCCGTGAGCCATAGCCGCTGAGCCTGCGTGTCTGGAGCCTGTGCTCCGCAACGGCAGAGGCCACAACAGTGAGAGGCCCGCGTACCGAAAAAAATATATATATATACACGTTCATTGTTGTAATGAAAAGAAATGCCACCGGGTTACACTGTTTATCTATAGGACAATAGATTACAGTCCCTTAAAAGGTGGATGTCATCGCTGTCAGTGATTCAGGATGGCCTCGAGGTCAGGAGCACACCTGTTACTCACCTCTGCATCTCGGCCTCTCCGCCCCTATGCTCCACGTGCCGTTGGCGTGGCACTGCACCAGCCTCTGGCCCTCCAGGTAATACCCGGGGCTGCAGCTCAGCACCACCTGGGCTCCATACTCATTCAGGGATCCTGACACCAGTCTCCAGGTGACATGTTCTGAGAGCTGGGCTTCAATGCCAGGGCAAGTGACCGCTGGAAAGAAACACACTTAACATCATCACTTTGTTCTCAAGGGGTCAGACCAGGCCTGCTTTCCATGGTAAAGGCCTCCTGTATGAAACTCACCGTGCTGTACAGAAGAGATGCCATCACCTGTTATTTGCTGTTTTCTCTACTACCCACATAGCCACACAAAAACGATCCCATATGCAAAATGCATTCCACAGCCTCATGGCAAGTGCACTGGAAATCTTGCAGTGGGATTACATGTAAAGGGATAAATCACTTCCACAAAGTCTCGAGGTTCATTGAAAATGATCATCAGGTAAATGTAGGCATGAATAGAAAAATCTTACTTCTAATTTGTCTCTATCCTCTGAGAAACTTGAAATGGTAATTGAGTAACTGAAAACCAGCTTAGACCAAGAAAATCAGATGCCCTCATTCCCTTCCTCCCTACGTAATACGCTCTATTACTGGATTTACTGGCACACAAAATCCACATGCACACACACTAATACTATACAGAAAAGTGGTTAACGAATCTTAAAGGAGAGAATCTATTCATGTCCTTAGGAGGTGAACTAGAATTACAGTAGCTACTTAATAAAGAGCAGTAGCAACACTTTTAATAACAGTAGTAATAGCAGTAGCCGTAGTACAATACTACCGGAGTGGATTTAAGTAATTTATGACAATGCTGAAAATATATGCAAGGTTTGATATATGTGAGTTTATATATTTTCTGAAGAGTACAATAATATTTAAAATTCATTTTACAATGTTAGGAACTAGAACTCTACTTCCCTAAATATGAAGCTACATCAGCTAATAACCTTCACAGTCAGCTACCCACAAAGTTGACCAGATTGATTAATTTATTGATCCTGGAAGAATTAGCTAAAGAGACCACTTTTTTTTTTCAGAATAATATTAATAAATACATTTTACTTATAAATTCTATGCAAGTTCATTATAATTGAATCAGACATATCCAAAATGTTACAAAAATCCCATTTAATCTTCTCTTGGTAATTTTACCATTACTATGTGCAAATAAACAGAAAAAATAGGCCTTTTTGGTATTATTGCAATAATAATATCAACAAGGTTTAAAATGTGAAAAGAATTTTCTAATTTAAAAATAATCCTTAGATCTAGTTCTCATGTATTTTTTAGGTAAAACAATTATCCAAAATTTATATGGATAGTCAAGTGTTTTACCTAGTGATATAAATAATTTTTTTTTCTAACCAGATTACCTTTAGAATTTCAGGCATGATTGCCATTTCTGAAAAGACTTTAATGTCTTTAAACTGACAAATTCATAACTCAATTTCAATCCTGCTGCATATTTCAAATAAAATCTGGGACTTCTCTGGTGGTGCAGTGGTTAAGAATCCGCCTGCCAATCAATGCAGGGGACACAGCTTCGAGCCCCGGTCCGGGAAGATCCCACATGCCGCGGAGCAACTAAGCCCGTGCGCCACAACTACTGAGCCCATGCGCCTAGAGCCCACGAGCCACAACTACTGAAGCCCGCACGCCTACAGCCCGTGCTCCGCAACAAGAGAAGCCACTGCAACGAGAAGCCCACGCACCGCAACGAAGAGTAGCCCCTGCTCGCCGCAACTAGAGAAAGCCCGCATGCAGCAACGAAGACCCAACGCAGCCAAAAATAATAATAAATAAATTTTTAAAAATCTAATTTAAATTTTCAAATAAAATCCATTTCTTCAAAGCTGTGTTTCTAGAATTAACTTGATGGTTTTTAATCACTGAACTATCTTTTATAAACTCTGTTTCTGCCAAGAAGGTTTCAATGTTGGCTTACACAGTGGAATCAGAAGTTTTCTTCCGCTAATATCATCCACAGCAGTGGTTTCCAAATTCTGCGTGATTACCTCTTTCTTTATTTTATTTAAAAAATTTGGGGTGGGGGAGGGCTTCCCTGGTGGCGCAGTGGTTGAGAGTCCGCCTGCCAATGCAGGGGTCACGGGTTCGTGCCCCGGTCCAGGAAGATCCCACATGCCGCGCTGAGCCTGCGCGTCCGGAGCCTGTGCTCCGCAACGGGAGAGGCCACAACAATGAGAAGCCCGCGTACCACAAAAAAAAAAAAAAAAAATTTAACATCTTTATTGGAGTATAATTGCTTTACAATGGTGTGTTCGTTTCTGCTGTACAACAAAGTGAATCGGCTATACATATACATACATCCCCGTATCTCCTTCCTCTTGCGTCTCCCTCCCACCCTCCCTCTCCCACCCCTCTAGGTGGTCACAAAGCACCGAGCTGATCTCCCTGTGCTATGCGGCTGCTTCCCACTAGCTAGCTATTTTACATTTGGTAGTGTATATACGTCCATGCCACTCTCTCACTTCGTCCCAGCTTACCCTGCCCCCTCCCCGTGTCCTCACCTCTTTCTTTATGAAAATAGAATTTGGTTTCCTTTTAATTATCTGATTCTGGTTTAATTGTTTGCTTGCATCTCTGTCTCCCTGCTAGGCTCTAAGTTCTTTTATTGTAAACATTATGTCTTTTTACAGTTTTTTTTTTTTTGAGAATAATGTCTGACAAAGTAGGTGCTGGTGACATTCTAGTCTGTGTGTGTGCTTTGAAGAGAAACATGCCCCCCCCAAAAAAAGTGCTATGGCAGCAAAAACAAAACACAACAGCAACAGCAACAAAAAACACAAAGAAACTGAGGCAATAAAAGCATATGGGTAGAAATTGAGAGTAAAAAGAAAAATGAGAACTGGAATAAATATTTATCTAAAGTCTACCTTGGCCTACTAAAGGAAGAGAGGGGAAGGGTGGAGCTTTCCAGAAATTTCTGCAGATGTGATTTTATTTGATATTTTCAAAGCTGCCCCAAGGGGGAGACCATACAGAAATGTCTGAGTTTGAATGACCTATGATGTTTATTTGGGTGGTAAAATGCAAGTTATGTGAACCAAGATGACAGGAGAAGACCAATCCCTCCAAACTGTGGTCAGTAGATCCCCACTTGGTGAGTTTTACTACATGCAGGTCTGCACTCATAAAAGAACAAGGCAAACAGTCCCCATAAAAGGATCAGCCCTGCTGTGTCCTGCCGATCAAGCTGCCACAGAGAATGCGCTTTGTTGCTTGGCCCCGGGAACAAGGAAGCCATAGTCTTCCTTGTACCAGCTCTAGGGGCTTTGTGTAGGGGGAAGAGACCCAGAACATTCTGCACGCCCCACATGCCTACATGATCTCCTGACTGCATTCTGGGGGACAGTCCAGCCCCCCAAGTCAGAACCTGAAAACTGTTCTCATGTGCTCACCCCCCAACCCCGAGTCACTGTGCTCCCTCACCCCCCAACTCCTCCAGCCACTGCCTCCCCCCACCTGCAAGTCGAGCTCTTAACTCCACCTGCATGTCCTTAAAGGAATTTCATAAAGATATTAATCTCACTCCACTTCTTCATTAAAAACCCAAAAGTTTCCCTCAGAAGCTCAGATAAATTGATAGTATGATATGCAAAGTATGGTAAATATTTATACCTTAAAGAAAAACATCACTTTTACTCAGATCCAAGAGAATAATACCACATTTGATATTATTTGATATTATACTTCTGAATATTGATTCAATAGAAATACATGACTACTGCTAAAATTGGTTCTATTCTGTGTTCTCCTTGAACTGTCCATTCTAGAATTCCCACAGAAACTTATTCTAATATGTTTTATGTTTAAACTCCTTTATGAATAATCCTATTATATTTATCAATAGCAAATTGTACTGTCATTTTATTATCAATGTATGATTGATTAACAATACAATAATTTTTCATCTATTTTAAGCACAAAAAGTAGCATTTCTTTGGGAATACACCAGTTAATGAATGACATAGATAAGGCCTTTTTACTGTTCATGCATTACTGATTATTAGAAAGACACTAGGTTTGGTATTGATTTTATTACTAATTTTTACTTTTTATAGATTTTTATTACAGGTATTTGATTTATGTTAAGAAAGTTTAACGTAAACAAGGAAATGGTAAGGGAAATTGTTTTGTTACAGCGATATCTCTCACTCATACTTAGTTATACACCAAATATCACCACTATCAAAAATCGTTTGATAGAAACTGTTTAAATTGTCCTGGAAACGAGGAGTTAGAATCCACTAGACCTGTAAACAGAAAGCCACTGGCTTTGTCTACATCTGCACCAGCGCTTGGGACTCTTTCCTCAATTTGGTGCTCTGGAGGGTTTTGTGTTATTTATTTTGTTTTCTGGTTTTGTTGGTGTTGTTGGTTTCTTCCTTTTTTTTAGATATTCAGGTAAATTTGTATTGAAACATGTAAATAGAAAGTGCACAAATTGCTATTATACAGTTAAGTACACTTTTATGTAATAAACACACCCCCACCTGACCAGCAACCACATCGAGAACTAGAACTGCACACACACTCTCGCCACCAGGCACACCCCCCCTGCCCAGCATGCACACTTCACTCAGGGGGAGAAAGAATGTGAACCAACTTCTAATGACATTAGTGACCATCTACACACTGTAGATGGTGGACCAACTTCTAATGACATTAGTGACCATCTACACACTGTAGATGGTGGACCAACTTCTAATGACATTAGTGACCATCTACACACTGTAGATGGTGAACCAACTTCTAATGACATTAGTGACCATCTACACACTGTAGATGGTGGACCAACTTCTAATGACATTAGTGACCATCTACACACTGTAGATGGTGGGACCTGTTTTAACCCCATGTGAGTGGAGCCACGTGCTCTTTTACTTCTGACGTCAGTATTATACTTTTGAAATTAACCCATGTTAAGCCATGGAGCTAGAGTGCTTATTTGTATCTCTACATGTGCTCCATTGTATAAATATATACGATCAACGTATCCATTCCTTACTGATGGCCATTGGGGTTGTCTCACATTTTTGGCTTTTACAAACTGCAGCTTTGAGCATGTCCTTAGGTGAATATCCTTACGCAAACCTGTAGGTATATTTCTAGGGAGGGACTACTGGCTCATAAGATATTTTCAGCTTTAGGACACGCTACCAAACGTTTTCCCAAAGAGAATGTGTCAACTTACCACCTTTACCAGCAATGTATTAAGAGTTCCAGTGACTTAACATTTCTGTTGATGCCAGGTCTCCTGTCCTTTTATTCTATAAAGTTATACATTCTGATGTGGGATGTAGTGGCATCTATTTGATATTCTGCATTTTTCTCACTGGAACTCTTTACACAATCTTTGTTTGATACACATTCTTCAAATATCTTTACCCTTTTTAAGTTTGCCTTTATCAGGCTCTCAAACATATGTTTTGAAGAATAACGGTACTGAAACTTAATGCAGTCCAATATATCTACTTTTTCCTTTGTTATCAGGTTTTTTTGTGAGCTTGCAAAGTCTTTACCTGACCCAGGCTCATGCAGGTGGGCTGGTGGAAAAGGGGAAGCTGTATTTTCATAGAAGCTTTATGTCCCACCTTTCACCTTTAGCCTATAATCATCTTGCCTTGATTTTGTCTATGCTGTGGGGCGGGGATCCAGATTCACTTTCCCATATGAATATCCAGTTGAGCCATTTACTGAAAAGATCTCTGTCTTTTCCCTCATTGGGCTGCAGCGTCACCTTTGCCGAAATATCAACCAATATGGTCCTGGGCTCTGTGTTCTCTGCCATTGGTCTGTCTTCCCTTGGACCAACACCACCCCATTTTAAAGCCTGTGCCTGTATAATAAAACCAGGGTATCAGGTGTGCTGTGGAAATGCGCTGTGTGTGAGTCAGGCCTCTCTCTGTGAAGAAGTTTGAGAAGGATTGAGAGGAGGCACGCCCTGTGCTGGAGAGTCTGCTCGGGCAGCTGGATCTGAAGGAAGAGTGAATATGGAGGTTTCGGGTTTGGAAATAGGTCTCCTTTCACTTTCCCCTCTGACAGATCCTGGAAACAACTTGCATACCTTAGGGTTACGCTTCCCCAGTTTGAGGTCACTGTAGACAAGGCTCTGGAGAGTCCAGCCTCTGCCACCTGCCAAGACACAACTGCTGTGACTCTCCCCACCACACCTGTTCCACCAGGTGCACTGCCGGCTGCCCCCTGCTTCCTGCACCCAGCTCTCTTTCGGGGGAGCACCCTTCCTTCCCCCAGTATGACACATACTCAATCTTAAGTCATATGTTACAGCAAATCGTTCTCGATTGGATCAATGAGAGACTCAACATGCTCACAGTGAAGGCTTTCTCTGAAAGGATGCTCTGAGGGAGAAGCCCCGTATGAGCCCAGAGGACTGTGGCTTCTGCTGTGCATGTATGTGAGCGGGAGAAAGCATGGTACATGCACCAGGACCTCTCCCCCCCCACACACACACACAAGGACACAATCCCGGGATTCCCTGGAACGTGGGCTTCAGACCTCAGTGGTGAAAAAACCCCAAGAGGGATGCATGTGAGGAGGGTCGATGGGGTGTCTGTGGCCAGTGAGAGTACAGATGCCTTCTTCTTCTTTTACTCTTCTCTGTAGTTTCCAGGTTTTCTACACATTATTAATGGCCAGAGCAAAACCAATCAAGTGATGGCCTGATGACCACTGAGAGCATTGTATTTCAAGAGAGAATAATACATTTTAAAAATAAAAAAATAAATTTTAAAAAATAGGCTGGAAAAAAGTGAAAGTTGAAAAAAAATTTTTTCAGAACAAAACTTGAAACAGTTAAACTAAGTGCCAGTGAAAGAATCTGCTGCCTTGTGACACAAAAATATATGTACACACACACATCACACACCTATGTACATACACACACATATATAAACATACACACATATACACATATACAAATTATGTATGTATGTATCCATATTATTGTATAAATACAACACATAAATATAAAAGATTATATAAATCAGTGCATACAAGTTTAACAGGGGATTATTTAGGAAAACTGGAGTGCTTCTGTTGGATTCTTATTTTTTAAAATTTCTTCCCACAACATCAATACTTTGAGGGGAAAAAAAAAGAAAAGAGAACAAAAACCCAGGCTACAGGAGGAAAGCAGGTATATACCACACTTAGGGAGCTGCAATGAGTGTGTACATAGAACTGAATATTTTACTTGATAGAGACGTTTTCATTTCATGACATCAGACATAACAGAATAAGGCAAATCTGAAAAATGAGTGGAATGATAGACTACATGAGGCTGAGCGAGAACCAGAGCAGAGATTCAAGGGGGTCATCACTGGAGGAAGACGGGAATGCGCGGGGGCCACCAGGGAGGGGGCAGGGCCCTGGAATCTGCGTCTGCAGGGCTCTTGCTCTGTCCAGGGCCGGCCCTGCCCCTCAGACGCAGCCGCAGTGACCGTGTGCGCCTCCCTCAGGACTCACAAAGGCAGAGGCAGCAAAGCTGCCGTCAGAGGCAGCAAAGCAGCCTGCACGCCACTGCGCTGACAGTTTAGAGAAAACACTTCATTCTTCCTAACAAAAACCTCTCACACTAGAATTCAGGGTTTTCCCTGTGCACCTGCCCAGTTGCCTGAAGTCACGGGTGGCTACTAGTACTGCTGCTTCCACCGGCTTGTATTTGTTTAGTGTTTTCAAAAATAAACACCCTGGGACTTCCCTGGTGGCGCAGGGGTTAAGAATCCGCCTGCCAATGCCAGGGACATGTATTCGATCCCTGGTCCGGGAAGATGCCACATGCCACAGAGCAACTAAGCCCGTGAGCCACAACTACTGAGCCTGCGCTCTAGAGCCCACGAGCCACAACTACTGAGCCTGCGTGCCACAACTACTGAAGCCTGCGTGCCTAGAGCCCGTGCTCCACAACAAGACCAGCCACCGCAATGAGAAGCCCGTGCACCGCAACGAAGAGCAGCCCCCGCTCGCCACAACTAGAGAAAGCCCGCGTGCAGCAACAAAGACCCAATGCAGACAAAAATAAATAAATAAATTTATAAAAATAAATAAATTAATTAAAAAAACACCCTTTTCACATTGTCTATATAAATGTATATATAATTTTACACTGAGTGACCTTCACAACAATACGGGGAGAGAGGGCATGGGCGGTCCTGTTACTTGTATTTCATGGAGCAGCCAGTAAGCTGGGCCCCCCCCACGGTAAGAACCCCGACCTGTGCATCTCTGAGGCTGCCATTTCCTCCACAGCTTGACAACCGCACTTATTCTGTACATGACTAAAACAACTGGCACCAATGAAAGCAGTGAGAACTCTGGGCACACCAATATATAAGTAATGAGAATTTTTAAAGAACGTTTTAAAATACCGGTCCATCTGGAAAATGTAGCAAAAGAAAGCGTTTTGCTTACATAAATGTTATAAACCAGTACTTGTGACAGTTGTAAGTGAATCTATCGCAGGGTCCAGTGTAGTGAAATTAAATGTTCTCCATAACAAGCAGGTTCAGCTGAGTCGACAGACTGCTCCGTCTGCCAGTTTACCTCATATTCCTAACTTTTTAAAACAGAAATATAGATTATCTTCTATCACCTTAAAAAAAACACAACTCTAATGGAATAATTTTCTTCTATTTCAAAAAATTCAAGAGAAGATGTGCGGATGACCATTCCCAAGTCGCATGGTTAACAGAACTAAGGGCTGACTCGGGTGACGACACAGTTTTGTATTAAAAATCCCTAAATACTCCTCCTCAGATCAGACTTACTGAAAGCACAGACAATAAAGTTTCTTTGCAGAAAGGATGCAGTTTCTCTATCTTGTGAATGTTTCAAAGACAACACAAAATATTTCACATTTTACTTGAGAGAGGTTGGCTTTTCATTTTACCGTGAGCGATCCTGATTTATTAGTCATCCTGTCAGTAGCAAACCAGACAGGCTAACGGTTGTTTTGTATAAGATATTCAGACAATGACAGCATTGCCAGCATAAATAAAGCCCTTTGGCCTCCCTCTCATAAATGACAGATACTGCTCATAAATCTCTGTGATATTCTAATCAGCCCCAAGATGCAGGGATGCAACTGTCTTTTCTTTGCAATGCAGCTATTCCCCCATCACACTCAATGTGGGTAAGTGCTTTTTATTACCGTTTAGTTCAAGCACATTTAATTAGATTGATAAAATTATGAGCCGACGCCATTGGAGTAAAATGATTCAGCCAGCCTCAGAGCTACTTGCATTCACAACCTAGCGCAGCTTTCAGTGTGCCATTAACGTCTGCATCACTGGCTGGGGAAGGGCACAGCTAGTCTTAGTTCTGGTGCATGGGAAGCGGAAGAACAAGCTGCTTTGGCTTCGGTAAATAAGGAGCATAAAGCGGGGAAACCCAGCGCACCGTGCTGACTTCAATGCATTCCATGCCGTCTAACTTCAACAAGCATTCCCTGTGAGGAAATGCTTCCACAAGGGCTGGGTTGAGATCCTGGAATTCTTAAAGGTAAACATTCTTTTTAAATGAATGTTTTTACCTCAGAGCTTAGCCAAATGATTAGCATGATTAGCTATGCGTTATTTAGAATAAGAGTAGGTAGACGGATAGAGTTTTGAAGTAAACTTCTAGGGTGTAACTTACAGGCTCACCTGAGAGACATCAGCATTTCAGAGGCACAGGCTTAAAAGGTCAGGAGACTTTAGAACTCCTGGTTCCTTCTCCTCCAAGACTCTTGACTGAACCTAGACTCTCATAACACTTATCTTCCCAGCATCCTGGGATTGCCAGACTTCTGCTTATTCTTGTGATGACTACCTTTTCCACTTGTGACGTTTCCAAGCCCTTATGAGATCGGACATATTTTTCTGCCCTGGGCTCCTTGTCATTTTGCTTCTGGGGTCAGACAATAAATATACACTATCAGAGTCGCATCACGGGACACTGAAATAGCGAACGAAGCCCAAACACCAGCCGTGAAACCTCATTTCAACAAGACCCACATTGAAGTAACCTCATCCACTCAGTGATACTAAGTGGCAAATACTGTTCAGAATTTTTTTGCAAATTCTATAATCTAGGTTCCATAAGAAATCTATTTCTAAAATTACATAATACGGCTGATTTTATAATTACACAAAATGAGTCTAAACCAAGCCCTGGAAAGGATGAAAACAGTACTTCCAATCCGAGTGTCTGTGTGTCTGTAGAAAGAGAATGAGAGAGGGAATCCCACAGTGATCTTGCCTTTCTGACTTGGGGGCGTTTTCGGAACTAACTTCACTGCAAGTAGCTTTAGTTCATTACGTCTTCGTTCAAACTAGTAATAAATGGTCTTCCAAGGGGCCTTAAAGAGGAGGGGCCTCCACGCAGCTCTTGTCCCCAGAGGCCATGGCCCTGCACTGAGCGGCTGTCAGGTGCTTGGCAGAAGAATAAACAAGGAAAAGAGGGAGAGAAAGTTAAATAACGTCAGACCGCGTCACAGAGAGTCTCACTCACTCATTCATCCTTTCAGTCACAAATCTTTATAAAGTTCCACCATGAACCAAAGTTACGCCCACCCTTGAGCAGCTTCTGTTTGTTAGAGATGAAACGTGGAGAGGGATAACTCATGCAGTCCTGTGCTTAGCGGCCACAGAGAACCTCAGTACCACAAACCCTGTATCTACCGTTCTTCAAGTGTTCTGTTCAAACTTTACTTTCTCATATTTATCGGGCAGCCAAGGGGAGCCCTCAGTTCACAATTCTAACTAAAATACAGAAAGCTGGATGAACTCGTGTTCAATCTTTGAAAGTGAAATAAAATAAAAGAGATGGGAAGATTATATAGTGGGCCCTGAAAATAATGAACCAAAAACACATCTGAAATGACAGACTCTGGGTCCTTTAAATAGCTTAACTCCCCCAAAGCACTACAATCCCCAAAGACGTCAAAAGTTTGCACAATTGTGATCTACAGCCTTAAAACACTTTGTCCCCACAGGACGTACGACAGTGAGGTTTGTCACCATCTGATGCTCCCAGAAAGCGGGAGCAGCACAAGCCCGCCCTGCAAAGTGATGCCTCGGACGGCCAGGAGGTGGACCCGGCCGGCGCTCACCAAGCCACTCACCGCTTCGTGGGGGTCGTGCGGCACCCGGAATCCATGAACACCTGACCCTGAGGTGCTCCGTTCCCCGGCACAGGGGCAGATCTCGGCAGGCTGCGGACAGGGTTGGATGGCGCGGAGGGGCACTTCCCCCTGGGTCACCCTCCCGTCTTGCCGGCTGAGGAATTAAACCACTCTTTGGTCTAGGCTGTATTTTCAGAGCTGATCGCAGCCTTGGAAGACAGAGGTAAGTGTCTCACATCTCACACTTATTTTTGAGCTTTACTATATACCTTCAGAAATGCATTTGTAGTTTGCACGATGACTATGCATTTAGATCGGGGTGGCCTGGCCTTCCTTCATCAGCTTTGCTAACATCTTAACTGAAATCTCTTGTCAATGCACAGTATAGGCAAGAAGGACCCTTAACAGCAGCTGCACGTGCAGGACACAGTGGTCAAGCGCCACGGGGCCGGCGGCAGAGGGCCTGACTCTGCCATGGGCCTCCCTGCAGCCCTGGGTGGTCACTCACGCCTCTGGTCAGTAGCTCCTACCTACGGGATGGCAATAGTAACAGTGCTTCGAGTTTGTTACAGGGACTCAAAGATGGAACCCATGTGAAACGCTCTGCACAGTGCCTGGCACAGAGAGAAACTCAACAATGCTGGTGCATAATTGGTCTCATAACACTGTGGTTTAACAATATGATTTATGATTAAATGACTCTGGTCCGGGTGTTAAATGAAAAGAATAACCTGAACTATACCATGAAAATAGAAATAGTTAATAAAGAAACATAAGTACTGTAAGGCTATTTTTTGAGGGACTAAGGGGATAAATATATATCCCCAACATTTTTATAATATTATAATACAAACACACATATATGCAAGCACATATGAAAATATGTATGTGTATAATTTACTTATGTATGTATGCACATGTACATGTGTATTGTATATGATTATATCTATAAATATATTACATGTAGATGAGTACAGACATACATATGTGTAAATAGACAGATAATTTATGTGTAATCTCAGATGTTCTATGATTGGGCTATTTACAGGTTATATAAAGCTATTTCATATTATTTTAACTTGCTCCTTCTTTCCTGAAACGTATACACATTGCAGTTAATCACTTAAAAGTACTCATGGAGCGCAGGGCATAGTAGGTCCTTAATAAATTATTAACGACAAACTTGCTTCTCTAATAGCTTTAACTGCAAAAGAAAAAGGCCTCTACATATTGGGATTTCAATGTTGATTTTGTTTGTTGTTGGAAGGTAATCTTAATGGTTTTGTTTTCTCCTGAATGCAGAGGACGTGATACATATCTACTCATCATTTGTCCAACTAGTAGACATGGGACATTTGTACCAATAACTCTCCCTTGCTTTATTACGGCTCTATTATGGCTCATGTCTTCAATGATCCAAATCCAGTCTCAGTAAATAATTAAAATGAAAAGAAACGAGGCTCACACATCTGCCTTGGAGATTTGTACGACTGTGGACCGTATTCAAACGGAAACAGTTATTTATTACCACCTTCATTTTAGTAAACCCGAGGGTGAAATGAGCTAAGTTTATTTACCATTTCCATTTACTACTTATCAAAGCTGAAGTGTTTCTTATCTCTTGAGGTTCAGTGTACTGATCTACATATTATTCAGTTGGTAAAGAAACTTATGAAACTGTCATACCAACATAGGAATTGGCCTTTCGGAAATATACATCTCAGAAGTTAATAGTAACCAAATTTTTTGACTCAGAGGTAAAGTTTTATGCTTACTTGGCTCAATTTCTTTAATTTAAATTAAGTGAAAAAAACAACTCCCCCTCAAAAAATTAAATGGATTTTTCCAGCCTTTGAACACCAGGGAAGTTTAATGAACTGTCCATTTCTTCCTTTTATAAAGTCTAATAAACAATGGGGAAAATATTTGAAAGTTTGAGATGATACTCAGAAAATTTAAGGTCGATTTCTCATTTTATTATAAACGTTATATTTTCCTGTCCTACTGAACAGGTAGCAGTCAGTATCAAAAAAGGTTTTAAAATGCAAATTGATTTTTCCCATTTAACAATCATTTAACTGAACATACTATATATTTCTCAGCCTGGGAACCTCATTTGTATGTAAAAAGCAATTGTGTTATTTAATTTTTTTCACTATAACTTTAAAGCTGTTGTACATCTAGATGTGCATTTAAAACAGAAAAAAAATCAAATATATGTATAAATTAAGCCACCTTACGTGCTATAATATTATGCTTTATTTAAACATGAAGTAGTTCTCTTAATTGATGTAATATTTGCCTTTGAACTGCCAAAGGCCTCTCATTCCTGATTTTTCCAGAAAATTTTAGACATAAATATACGTTGTCTTTGAAATCATTTGGTTCTGCTACGATCCTCAAACAAAAGGCGACTCCCTCCCCGACCATCAGCTACTGAATACTTTTTGGAATGAATTACATGCTAGATTAAAGACGCACCTTTTTTTTCTGTCTCTGGTCTCGGTTTTATAACATATAAGACAAATCATGAGAGAAATCAATTCCAAGAGGCAGAACAGCACAGAGATCAGGAACAGGGCTCTCTGCTCGGGTTTCCTGGAACCAAATCCTGACTTGGCGACTCTGTCTGTGAGTCTGGCCACCTTAACCCATCTCCTCCTGGTTTGCATCTAAGTGATGTGTGATACCAAAACTGCATTCCTCATAAGGATTAAATGGGTTAATTTGTGTAAGGCTTTGGGAATCCAGCCTGGAAGATATAGGGGTCCAAGACTAGTCTTACATGAGCTACCATCCACGTGGTGTGAGCACCTAAACGTCTAATAGTCATCAGACTCATCCACCAGCTGGGTCACGTTCCCAGGTTCTCCATAATATCTGCCTTTTGGAGAAGTGAGTTCAAAATAAAGAGTTTGCGAATTTTATCTTAATCACCATGAGAACTCTTGGGAGGATTTAGGCAGCGAAGTGTCATGTTGTGATTTTCATATGCTTAAAGAGGAGTCGGCTGCTGTGAGAGGAGATTGTGGGGATCATTTCATGGGTGTGGGTGGAGGTGACTTGGCGTGCACGGAAGTGACCTGAGTGGGCAGATGTGCTTCCTGGGTGGAGGTGACGGGACTCGATGTAATAAATGTGGGACGGGAGGAGGAGAGACAGTGAGGAGGGGCTGAGGGAGTGTCCAGACTGCTGTCCTGAGCTCCATCCCCCCCTGCATGTGGGTAGCCCAGAGCATCCTCAGACGCACGGCCTGGCTTCTGCTCCTGTTCTCTCTTCTGTGTTCTCTTTTGCCGCAATCTCTGGGCGTCTCTCAGGACTGTGGGGACTCTCGTATATTCTCTCCTTACACTAACCCCACTTACCATGAGATCTATTTAATCCTGAAACTACCTCTTTGTGGCCAGTGGAATGCACAGCCTTGGCTCACCACAGCGCAGCGCATCCCTAGGCAGGTCCTGGCAACGTCACAACCACTGTGCTTTTGTGACGCCCAAAGCATCAGTACCGAGCCAAACGATCACCGCACAGCTTCACCGGTGGCAGCAGGGGACCTCCAACAGGGCCCTTCGACTATAACCAAACACTTCTCCAGACGCTTTTATGACATGACCAATCAAATGTATTTGGTTGCAAATTGTGAATTTTGTATATCTCAGTTACTTACTTTGTATTAAGTCAGTAAGATGAAGAAAACAATACCTTCTCCAGAGGACTACTGTTATCATTGAATGATGTAACACAGACAAATGTTTAGAGTTACCGTTCAGAAAGGTGGTTCTGATTATCGCTATCATCCCACCAGAACAAGCTCAGTCTCTGTGGCAGCGCCGTCTCCTCCATAAAGACTGACCCGGGGCTTCCCTGGTGGCGCAGTGGTTGAGAGTCCACCTGCCGATGCAGGGGACACGGGTTCATGCCCCGGTCTGGGAAGATCCCACATGCCGCGGAGCGGCTGGGCCCGTGAGCCATGGCCGCTGAGCCTGCGCGTCCGGAGCCTGTGCTCCGCAACAGGAGAGGCCACAACAGTGAGGGGCCCGCGTACCGCAAAAAAAAAAAAAAAAAACTGACCCCAGTCCAGGCACACTCGTTACTTCCTCTGTGTCTGTCACCTCTCCCCACAGTGTTTACATCAGGCCATCTGTCTAAGGCCCTGTGCAGATGAGCAGGCGGATGTCCTGGCAGAGCAGGGATGAGTTAGGGTGTGTGCAGGCCTCCCCCTAAGAGCAACTCCCTGGTTGCCCTGTGCCCAGAGGAGAGCCCTCACACACTTTACTGGTGGAATCCAAGACACGTTGTCTGCTTCCCTGTCTCTGAAACTCTGCTTCTCTCTTTCTCTACCCTCAAATCAGGACTTAAAAAGCTATGCTGTGCTTCTTTTTTCTCACAATTGTCATGTAGTTAACCCTTGTGTTGAATGTCTATGACGCCAATCCACTTATTGGCCGCTGTAAACCACCTGCTTTGGAATTCTGGAGACCAGCCTCCAGATGGCAAATAAGCATATGAAAAGATGCTCCACATCAAATGTCACTAGGGAAATGCAAACTAAAACAAGGAGATACCACTACACACCTATTAGAAGGGCCAAAACCCAGAGCACTGACAACAGCAAATGCTGGTGAGGGTGCGGAGCAACGGGAACGCTCATCACTGCTGGCGGGGATGCAGGATGGTGCAGCCACCTTGGAAGTCAGTTTGGCAGCTTCTCACAAAACTAAACATACTCTTATCATATAATCCAGCAACCATGCTCCTTGGTATTTACCCAAAGGATTTGAAAACTCATGTCCACAAAAACCTATACACGGATGTTTATAGCAGCTTTATTCATAATTGCCAAAACTTAGAAGCAACCAAGATGTCACTCAGCAAGTAAATGGATACAAACGGTGGTTCATCTGACAATGGAATATTATTCAGCTAAAAAGAAATGAGCTATCAGGCCATGAAAAGACATGACAAAACCTTAAATGCATATTACTAAGTGAAAGAAGCCAATCCGAAAAGGCTACTGTGTGATTCTAACTATATGACAGTCTGGAAAAGGCAAAACTATAGAGACAGTAAAAAGATTAGTGGTTGCCAGGAGTTGAGGGGTAGGGATTGTCTCAACAGTGCCTTACTGACTCTCAGGAATGCAATAATTATTTGCAAAAAAGAAAAAAACAGGTTAAAATGACGGCAAGGAAAATAAAACGTATGGAGGAAAGTCGATTAGTTTTTGTAAACATTTATATGTTCATACCTAAAATGTTCAAATAATTTTAACATGACCAAAACACTATACACAAAAACGTCAATATATTAATATTATAATAGAAGCCCATGAGATCTATTTTGCAAATATCTTAAGAGCAAAAATATTGTATATGTAAAAATACTATGTAGTTTTCAATGTTTAGAAACTAAGCAGTTAGATTATTTCCAATTTGAGGCAGTTTTGTAGAGCAGCAATGAGACTCTTGGTATAAATTGTGTGTGTGGGCATGTACACGTGTGCGTGTGCGTGTGTGTGTGTCAACTTTCGTTCTTTTTGGCTTTGTGTTATGGACTTGATTATTATTTTTTAAGACGAGTCTGAGAATGAACCCAAACTTTTGACCCTTTTAAGAATATTATTACATACTGTAAATAGCATTCCAGAAAACCCACCCCACTTCACAAATCAGTGATATATTTATTGAGCATCAGTGTGTTATGCAGAACGGGTGATAAAAAAATAGACTGGGCGTTGCCTTGAACCTCACGGAACTTACAGTGAGATGGGAGATGCAGAGGAAGCTCGTGTTGAATTACGTCTTAATGTTTTGTGTAGAGTGCTTCATTTCTCAATATCCTCTTAACTGCATCCCTCCAAAGTGAAAATGGCAGCACAGTCAGGATTTGCTGTGTAAATTTCATGGTCTAGGTGCTGATGGAACCAACATGATTCCATATGACTCACCTTCAAGACTGTAGAGCTTATGGTAAATGGTCAGAGTGGCTGATATGGAATAAATTGGCGTTAACATGACCACACTGCCAGAGACGAGCCCTCACACACTGTGGGAGAGGACCTCGCACTTTGGAGCCTAGAGTTCTCACCAGCGCGTTCTGTTCCTCTTTAGATCTGCAAAGTCGGGCATGAGCGTTAGAACACTTACCTTTACACGTTGGGGGCTTCCCCCTGTTACTCCACAATCCATCTTCTTGACACACAGCTGTAGCCTGTTGACCGGCGTCCAGCTTAAAGCCCTCGTTACACTCATAGGTCACTTTACTATCCAACGTGAACTCATTCCCCGTGAATGAGCCGTTTCCTGGGGACTCCGGGATTCCACAGGACACAGCTGAAAAGAAATGAAGGAAGCACAGGGTTATTCTGACAGATTATGAAATTTTCCTCTTTTCTTTTTCTATTTTTCATCTCAAAGATGTATAAAAACTGTTAGATATTTGCATTTCTCACGTGTGTCATAAGTATGCACATTTCCAAAGTTGTAAGGGTCTTAAGAGTGAATGGGAAACAATGGAAAATGGGTCAAAATACAGTATCTTTAAATTTATTTTTCCAGAAGGTATGTCTGATAGCTCTCATGCAGTTTAATCACATGGACACGCCTTACTATATGGCCGTGGTCAAGAGAACAGTGTGATGAATGCTACTTTATTTAATCCTAGAAAGAAAGCATAGAATAATATCTCTACCATCACAAATGTATCACCATATTGATCCCTTGGTTTCGAGACTTCATAGGAATCAGAGCAAAGAACGGCCCACCTCAGGTCTCAAAAACCTCCCCCAGCTTAAGTCTTCCCGCCCACCAACTCGCCAAAGACTCATTTTCCTTAAAGCACCAGGAAATTCTGTTAAACGGCAAATATTACCTTAGCTAAGAGCATCAAAGCATCCATTGTCATAAAATGTATTAGTTATAAACTATCTGTCAGAAAACAGGTCTGCGGAACTAAGGAATTAAGGGGAGATCTTAGAACAGAAGGCTCAGTCCTACAGAGATACGCAGGCTAGCTTTTACATGAAAAGGTCAGGCAAGAAAGGGGTGTGAATGAAAAAGAAATTTTTAAAAACTAGTAAGATGGAGGGAGAGGTCAATATGAGCACTTCCTTCTTAAATTTGCTAGCTCTGATCCAGACTTATCTGCTACGAGATAAACAAACAAAAACAATTCTCAAGTTAAATAAGTTACAGTAAGGAACACAGAGTAATGCAAGGGGATAAGAAGGAATTCCCAACAACACACCCAATTCAGGCGCTCTTGTCAAAGGGAAGCTCTGCAATCACTAAATTAAGGATCTTCTTTTACTCAATCAAAACCTAAGATATTATGGATTTTAAGTCATCATGGGTTTTAAATTTAGATTATTTAAAGATTTTCCCACAGATTACAATGAGAATATACACACAGTATGATAAAGCTGGAAGGATTGGTTGAAAGAGTTTACATAAAAATACAATTTACAGGTAAGGAAGAGAAAGATAAAATGACCTGCCTGGGTTAGCACAGCTACCTTGTTTAAAACCTGGGGCCGGGGACTTCCCTGGTGGTGCAGTGGTTAAGAACCTGCCTGCCAATGCAGGGGAAATGGGTTTAAGCCCTGGTCCAGGAAGATCCCACATGCCGTGGAGCAACTAAGCCCGTGTTCCACAACTACTGGGCCTGCGCTCTAGAGCCCGTGAGCCACAACTACTGAGCCTATGCTCTAGAGCCCACGAGCCACAACTACTGAGCCCACACACCTGGAGCCCGTGCTCCGCCACAAGAGAAGCCACCATAATGAGAAGCCGGTGCACTGCAACGAAGAGTAGCCCCCGCTCGCCGCAACTAGAGAAAGCCCGAGTGCAGCAAAGAAGACCCAATGCAGCCCAAAATAGATAAGTAAATAAATTTATAAAAAACAACAACAAGAAAAAGTAACACCTAGGGCCGGAGAACGGACCTGATTCCCAAGTGAGACCACCTTCTGCTCTACAGGAGCCCAGGCCACCTGTGGTTCAGTGTCAGTTTTTTGGTTGTTGTCTTTGTTATTTTTTCTTTATCAAAATCTTCAATGAATGCAATGGGAAATTATCAGAGGAGTAAAAGAAAATGTAGTGCTGATAAAAATCAAACTTCTGGGAAAAGCCAAGCTCTAAAATTTCTCTTGTGCTTAAATTTATGATCAGCTATTTCAACCACCTGAAATATACATAGTGTGTGTGTGTGTGTGTGTGTGTGTGTGTGTGAGAGAGAGAGAGACAGAGAGAGAGAGAGAGAGAAGCATAATAAAAATTTGCAAATGGAAAACAAAATAACATAGACATATGGACATCATTTTGGACAAAGTATTGAAAATAATTGAATTATAACCTTTGGCTTTCCAAAGCCACTGCTTTGCCAAGGCAATGTATCAGTGTGAAGGCTGCTAAGTATTTTGCAAAATATTCAGCTCTAATTACTGAATGTAATAAATGTCCTTTACGATCAAGATCTCAGAGTATTGCCTGCCAATGTCTTGTCTCCTCACCATTTTCTCTGAGATTTCGCTCTAATAATCATTTGTTCATTCTCGCAAACCTTAATTTCTCTGCCACTCACTGAAGCGTGCCCAGCGTCCTGCTTCCTTACAATTCTCATCTGGAGAGAACACCGAATGAAATGACATTTCTCTGGCAGGTTAAATGGGAAAGATGACATCCATTCTACAAGCACACAGGAAACCCTACCTTGAAAGGATTCAGACCCAGGAGGCCAAAACAGAACAGCTTTATAACTACTTCTGTTAAATCTGGAAGCTTATTGCACAAGTGAACCCTGATTCCTAGGACTTAAGAAGGTCCCACTTCATGTTGTCTGATCAACAACTGGGAATCTTTTTTGGCCTCGAGCTGTAGGTTTTAGATCCTAGAGTGTCCTAACATCAGGCTATGTGGCACAGCTCAAAACAGAGGTTGGCACTCTATTAAAAATGGAATTCTTACACTTCTGATTCAATGAAGAATAGATGGAACAATTCTCATAGACTTATAAATTCAGGCTTATGGGATGAAGGCAGTTTTCTGCTAAAATCCAGTATTCATTCATCTATTCATTCATCCAGAAATTCCGCATGATAACTATTACATGGCAGATATTCCTCAGATAATTTTTAAACGTCAGTTAGCTAAATGTATACAACTTTCAAGACCTGGAGAATTTTCTTACTTTTGGCATAGCTGAAGGGAGTAAAGTTTCTTGTGTTTTTGCTTGTTTTGTTTTTTATTGTACTAACATAGCTTTATATTGTCTGACAACCCAGACCAATGATCACATCCTCATATCATGAAATTTACCTTCTGTTTGAGAGTACAGGTTTTAAAGTCAGACATCTGACTCAGCTCTAGCCTCTGGCATTCGCCAGCTCCATGACCTGAGTTACTTAATGACTCATTTCACTGCTCTCAGGCTAATAATACTCACCCCAAAGGTAACTGTGACGACTGCACGAAGTAATGTGCACAACACCACTAGCACTGTACTGACACCACGTAGGCACTCAGTAAACGACAGAATATTAACTTTATGTGCACGCATCTATACACACGATTTTTACTTATTTCTTTTGTAAATAAAGATATGAATTGCAAGGAACAACTCCTTTTAATACATTTGTTAAAAGAGAGCAAAATGTAAATCAGAAGGAAGCTGGTTTATTTCTATCACATATCTCATGAGAGAGTTGTCATTTTGGTTTCAAATAAATGGAAGAGACACTCCAATTTCCATTGTTGCAGCCTCCTTTAATAGTGCAAAATCCATGTGGGATTTTTTCTTTTCATATTTAAGGCCTTAAAAGGAGCAATTTTTCTTGTCTCTGCAAGTTTAAAACACTTCTCTTATTGTTTCCTACTTCTTTCAAATACTTGTTCTCCGAAACTTACAATGGCTCCTTCTTTCTGCTGCTCCTCAGAGGCTCCAACATCTCACCATTTGCTTTGCTTTTCTTTTTTCTTTTTTTTTTTTTTTGTTTCCCCTTCAAAAAGCTCAGTGATTCCTGGGCTTGAACTATGGCCTTAGACTTGTGATTCTCATATCTTGACATCCACGTTATCACCAGCTGCCTACTGAATTTCCACTTGGGCTCTGCCCACGCCTCAAGCCAGATTTGTGCATATCCTAGGTTGGTAGCTGTCCCTCACACAGCTGTCCTGACAGACTGCCTCAGTAAACCGTTCTCCCAGTAATTCGGTAAGTCGAGCGAGGTCCTTTTTTTTTTTTTTTTTTTTTGTGGTACGCAGGCCTCTCACTGTTGTGGCCTCTCCCGCTGCGGAGCACAGGCGCCGGACGCGCAGGCTCAGCGGCCATGGCTCATGGGCCCAGCCGCTCCGCGGCATGTGGGATCTTCCCGGACCGGGGCACGAACCCGTGTCCCCTGCATCGGCAGGCGGACTCTCAACCACTGCGCCACCAGGGAACCCCGAGCGAGATCCTTTGATTCAGCAGGAAGTAGGAGGGTTCTTTCCTCCTACTGCTCTCATGTGGTTGACTGACAATCGTTGTCTGAATATTTAAAAGTTTACTTCACACTCTCTTTTTTCTCATTTCCCATTACCAGTATCCTAGTTCGCATCCCCATTACCTCAAAATGGTCTATCTTTCTGTTATCTGGACCCCACTTGCAGGGCTAGGGCAAACCCAGAGGAAGGCCACCCATAACAGTATAAAACAGGGAAGAGAATGAGTGTCCTGAAGCAGGGTTTCCTGTGGTCTGGTTAAGGTAAGAGCCACGTTAGGTAACAAGGTCTGAAATGGGGCATCCAGGAGGTAATCCAATAGGTACCCAGATGGTAATCAAAAAGACAGAGCCGAACCTCAAATATGACAGGAGCATTGCCACGTGTGAAGGGCCGCTGATCAGCTCTGGAGCTGGAAATGCACGGTAAAGAAGAGGATGTGGTGAGAGGCGCAGAAGGGGGTCTGAGCTGCAAGAAAACACGGCAGCCCTCTCTCACACTCTGCCTCAGGCGCACGGAAGGAAAAAGCCAGTTTCCCAAATGGTGACCTGTGAATTGCTGAGGGGTCTTAAGTATACACTGCAAGCATATGAGAGTTTCTGATTAAGACATATGTATATATGTGTGCCTTTATATATGTATATGCACATATAGTCAAAAATTACGAGAATATTCTAGATTGTCTAGATTACTATCTATAATTGGGTTCTACTATGTATCAGGGCTTGCATTTGCTCTTGTATTTATAATCATGTTGGAGCCAAGTAATTTGTTATAATCTAAGGAGAAAAATGCCAGAGGCAGACAATATAGAAATCATGGGCCTGCTTCTAGTGAAAGCCAAATGACTTTACAGCAGGTAATAAAAATATAAGCTATATAGTTGTTCATATGGTGAAAATGATAAAAAGGTTGATTCTTAATATTGTATGTATGTGTATATAACTGGCCAAGTCACACTTTTCTTAAGCATAAAAGAGATTCCGTAAGAGATTAAACCTGAGGTGGCATCTGTGTTATAGTGAAAGGCTCCCTGCAGATGCAAACCTAGAGTCGTCCGTGTGAACACTGACACCAGTGGTTCTCGTGGCCACGAATTCCTGCTCTGAAGTCCATTAAATTCCGCAAATATTTTAACAGTTATCATCTTGGCTTAAGCATTTTCACGTGTAAGATGAAGAAGCTGAACTACGTCATCTCTACAGCCTTATCTCTAAATGTTCATGATTCTACCCAAAGTCTCCCTCAGCACACACAAGACAGACGTGTCTGTCCTATACTCCATTCCCTTCCCTCCACATTGCTGTACAGCGTGATTTCTAAACCATCACAAAATGAGTATGGCAAGTGAAAGTACACAGGAAGATCCAGCTCCCTCTCACAAGTTTTCTGAATTTGTGCGGTATTACCTAAGCGCGGTAGAGCAACAAGCGTGTTCTCTGACTCCCAGCAGGCCATTATTTTACTTTTGAAAGTCAACACAGAATTATTTTGTTTAACAAACATTTTAAAACATAGATAAATGTTTGCATGGCTGTTAATGGTGTCTAACCCTGTATTGGGGTCCAGTTCTGAACCATCTGAGATCCCATGAGTAAAACGGAGTTATTATTAGGGCGCCATCTTTAAACAGCAGACATTCCATTAATCACTCAAGCAGACCCAAGGTGACATTTTCATGATCGGCCTAAGGAGGACCTCGGTAAAAGTGGCATTTGCATATAATACGGCTCAAGAGTGTGTCTTGTAATAAGCACCTCCCAGGGGACAAAAGCCAGGAACACTGTTGGATTTAATCAATGAGCCTTGCATACCTTTGTTAATGGGTCAGAAGAGACCACGCCCTCAGCTAATGAGTTAGTTACACTGGCTTCAGGCACGAATAGTGCAAGATGGTTTACAAGCATTTTGAGTTTGATTAGCAAAGAGTTATCTAATCCCATCAACTTGTTCTGTAGAAACTACCAGTTTCTTTTTAGTAATAATATAGATGATATACAAAACGAATAAATAAGTTCACATTTAAAACAATATTTAATAGGGTATAAAATTAGGCTCAAAAATGTCTGCATCGCAAAGAACAAGTCATCTCCGCCACTGTCTTCTAAACAAAACTTCATCACCATTTTCAGCGCGTTGGAATCATGTAACATAACGTGATCATCCCAAGGAGAGCATGGAAGCCCCCATGAACGTTTATTTCAGGGAACAAGTCCAGGGAGACTTTCGAGGCCATGTTGAGCATTGTTAGGTTTCCAGGCATGTTTTCAGGACACAAAGCAAATCTAAACGTCCTGCGTAGCCTGGTCCACGTCTTTGCTTCATGCCCATCACCCAAAGGTGAGCACTGGTGTGGAAACATTACCACTGTGCACACGTGGATGTGGAATGAAAGCTTGTGCCATGATTTCAAATCAATCTCAACTTAAAACGCTATAGGAAACAAGGCTGAGAGTTGAAAGAACATGGATTCAGACCTAGGAGAGTCTGAGTTTGTTATTTGTCTGTTTACGACTTGGAAATTTACCTGACTTATCTGAGCTTTGATTCCTCATCTGTAAAAGGAGAAACATCAACGTTCCTTACAGGCTAATGTGGCAGAATGTACAGTATAAGCCACACAGCAAAACATCAGGCATGTTATCAGGACTCGAGCTCTCTTTCACTATGAAAAAAAATAACTTTCCTTCAGATTTAATACAAAGGGAAGCATTCTTCAACTCTCTAGATTAGGGTCAACTAAAAACTAAACAGTATGAAGGAATGTTTTCCCTTCCATCACAAATACAGAGGAAACATTTGATAGTGAATCCCTCAGATCCCTCATGCCACCATCAAGAGAAATTAGGTGGTTCTGGGCCAAAAGTGGGGGGACCTGGAGGGCGATGCTGGCTGTGCCTGGTGCCCCAGTGCCTCCTCAAAGAGCCACACCAGGTTCCAGGCTCAGGAGAATCAGCACCGAGCACCGGAGTCAGAGAAGCATCCACACCAGGAGGAGGTGGGCTCAGATGAAGTCACTGAGAAATCGCTCACCTGCAAACAACATTATCACCTTTATCAGTAGAACACCTAGCATTCCTTGGTCAACTACACAATTCCTCCCATTGTGACAAGTTCTTTTACTTGTATGACCTCATTTAATCTCAAAAATACCCCAATAAGTAAATTAAATTATTATTTTTTATTACTACTATGACGGTTAATATTACTTGTCAGCTTTACTGGGCTAAAGGGTGCCTAGGAGCTGGTCAAACATTATTCCTGGGGTGTGTCTGTGAGGATGTATGCAGACTAGATTAGCATTTGCTTCTCAGAGGAGTGAAGAGCACCCGCCCCCATTCGGGTGGGCGTCATCCAATCCTGAGGCCTCAGTACAACCAGAAGGCAGAGGAAGGCGGAATTCCCTCCCTCTGCTTGAGCTGGGACGCCCAGCTTGTCCAACTCTTACGTCGGGGCTCCCGGCACTTTCCCTGCTGCCCCTCCCACTGGATTCCCTGGTACTTGGACTGAATCACACCACTGGCTGCCTGGGCCTCCAGCCTGCAGACTGCAGGTCACTGGGCTTCTCTGCTCCATCAGCAGCAGTAGGGGACCTGGGCTTCTCTGCTCCGTCACCATGAGGACCAGCTCCTACAGTAAGCCGCCCCTTGTGCACATCTGCGCACACCCTACCGTTGCTGCTTCTCTAGAGAACCCTGACTGATATGACAACTAAGGAAAATGAGCATTAGGAATGTCCTGCAAATTGCCCCAATTCTTATAACTAGTAAACAGCTGTGTCGGAGGGCATCTCTCAGGGTATCTGATGCCAAAGCAGGTATCTCAGCTACTGTCCTGTACTGTCGCCAAGGTGCCATCTGCTCTGTTTCAGTGTATTCATATCTTTTTTATTTTCAATGTCCAACCACCGGCAATAAATAAATAGATGGATAAATAAATAGGTCAGAATACATTTTCAAAGTGTAAATCTGAAAATATAAAGGCCACGTTGAATTTGAGAATTACTGATATTTCTGGACTCTTTTTTTTGTTTCTGTTTTATTTCCCTTGTCTTCTCTGATTTCCCAAACACTAAGCAACATCTCACGTGATGCTCAGCCAGCATCCAATACACCATTAATACTGGGCTGAAGGCTGAGTGAGAAAATCATAATAAGAGAGGTGGTAAAGGGCTGGAATCACCTCCAGGTCCGTGGGATTTAACAGGTCACACTGTTTTTATTTGTTTTATGGGGACAGGTGTGAAGTCAGACACTTTAGAAAGAGCATTTACTAGCATAAGAAATATCCACCCATTTGTCTTGAGGGATAAAGGTGAACACTTCTGAAAACGAGGGCAGACAGAGGGAAGTAATGGCTTGTATGTACAGACATTAACTCAAACAGATGGGCAACTTAAAAACACAGGCAGTTCTGAAATGGAAAATGAAGAAAAACAGGATTTGGTTGAGAAGCATCTTTAGCTGCTCTAAACCTCTTGAAAATATTTAGTACATCGTAGCCCAAGGAAGGAAAAAAACCCAAAAAACACTTAATCATTTGAAGCAAACAGAAGAGCTCTGGAAAGGAAGGGATGCAGTACGTGGGCAGACAAATGACTAAAGACAAAGAGAGGCTCTGACTTGGCAAATGCTGCCTCTTGGCCGTTTCCTTAGGGGCAAATCCATTGCTTCCGCAAGGCTGTAGGAAGCAGCTGATGCCCACCCCTCTGCTTTGGAGAGTCACAGGAAGGCACAGGTGTGAACATTTAAAAAGAAAAGGGCCACTTCTTAGGAACAAAGAAATAAAACAAAGTTCCATTCAATAAAAAGCAAGACCCTGGGGACAGAAGCTGAAGGAAAGCAGTGACACTTCTGTGTGTTACATGCCAGCTCTGACCCAGTTACCTCTGGTCACTGCCCCACAGAGATCACCCTCCTGTGGGGATGGGACCCTAATGCACCTTCAGTCTGGTGTCATGAGAACTCGCCAGGGATCAGAACACTTTGTTTATGGCGGGTTTTCATGGGATCTGGAATCCTGGGGCATATTTCATCTAACTTGGTAGGTGGGATGACAGGACAGGAACCTGCTCTGGAACCTCATCAAATCATTGCACATGCTGCTCTGATCAGGGACAGCTCCCTTAACCTGTTTCAGCCTTAGCTTCGCCACCTGCAAAATAAGGACAATAAAGACCCTTGGAAACGGCTGCCAGTGCTCAGCTCAAGTTAGTGGGACAGTGCGCACAGCATCAATCCACTGTCCTCCGACTTTCATGAGTGAAACAGCAGAGCCGCAGAGGAGAGCAAGGTGCCTGGCAGAGTGTGGACCATTAAATATGTTTTTAACAAAATGAACTCTGTGGGTCTAATAAATTCTTAAAACTGCTGACCTGAAATTTTGGCTGCATTTTACTAAAAAAAAAAAAATAAAGAACACAGAAAATAGACAAGCAATAAACATGTGATGCAACTATGAAAGGTTGTTAAGAAGGATGATGGAACTAAGGAAACTAGGCAATTTCACTGTAAAAAATAATGTAAATATTTTGTGACTTCCGTTTTCCCCTATATATGTCCAGAAAGAAAATCTCATGACCTTCTGTCACTAATTTCTCCAGTTTTTCACAATTTGCAAACTTTCTTGCCCCAAGATCCAAACACTGCTGCTGGAGTTGATTCAGTTCTTGCTGCTGAGGTGGAGAGGAGAGGGGTAGGGATTTCACGGGGCAGAGAGGGGATCACACGTGCTGGTCCATTTGGGCTGCCACAGCAGAGACCGCATACCTGGGGCTTGAACAACAGAAATGTGTGATCACACAGTTCTGGGGGCCAGCAGTTGGAGATCAAGGTGTCAGCAGGATTAGTTCCTTCTGAGGGGCTTGAGGAAGACTGCTCCTTCCTCCTTGGCGTGTAGATGGCTGTCTTCAACCTGTGTCTTCACAAGGTCGGCCCTCTGGGTCCCAATTTCCCTCTCTTATCATGACAGCAGTCATGTTGGAGTGGGGCCCACCCTAATGACCTCATTTTCACTTGGTCACCTCTGTAAAGACCCTTTATCCAAATACAGTCACATTTTGAGGTCCTGGGGATTAGGACGCCAACATATCTCTTTTGAGGGGGGCACAATTCAGCCCTGACACCTGTAGCAGTCAGACACGCCTGAGGTGCGCTCTGCCTGGTGTCACACACCTAACCACAGGGCTCTCCAGGCTGTATGCCTTGTGCACAGGGCTGTTCTTCTGGAGGCTATTCCTGTAGTGTGGTTATTACTGTATTTGAAAGTTGAAGATGACATCACCACTGGCCTAATTTCAAGCTGTGTTTCTTGCCGATAATACCATTTATGTTAGAAGCCTTACTGAGGAAAGCGATTGATGAGAGAGTGGAGCCATACGCACTCATTCGTAAGCTCACATCGATGCCAAGTATGGTCCAGGCACTGTGCAAAATGCTGGGATTCACATTTAGACAAAATCCCTCTCTTTAAGAATGGGGATTGTTAACACGTGTTCCTTAGACACCTGCGCCAAGTTTACCTGGGGTGCTTGTACGATTGCAGATTCCAGCTCCTGGGGACCCGCTGAGTCAGATTTGGGGGGCACTTGGAAGTTAGGGATCTATACGCCAGATGGTTCTTGTGAACTTTGAAGAACCACTGGTCCAGGAGAAGCAATCTACAGACACACAGGACAAAAGGCAGTGGCGAGGTCACAGCACGCACAAGAGGGTGCTCAGGACCCGGGGTAGGGGCACCTCAGTCCCCCAGAGACAGAGAAGCCTGGGGACTTGATGAGGAGCAATTAAAAGGCGATCGGCAATCCACATACAGACGAAGTGCTCCGATGTCTCATTTTGAGTATTGTGAGAAATCAGAGAAACCTATTCCCAGCTCAGTTACTTAAATATTATTGATGTTAACTAGACATTTGTAAAATCTCTGCTTGAAAGCACGTCAACAAGTACTTCCTGAAGACACTCACTGATGAAATTATGTTTCTATCCTGTAAGGTTCCTTTTTTAGGGGTACCTGTTAGTACCTGGCTCCAGCGTAAAGATTTCATGTCAACTGTTTCATTTAACCCTTCAAACATGCCAGGTGGGGGAGTATTCTTATCCCTGCTCACAGAAGAAGCTAAACCTCAGTGAACTGTGTTGCCTGTCCAGGGTCATGGCGCCAGTAACTACTGGGAATGGGAGGGATCCTTGCCTAAATTGGGAGATTCTGACTGTGAAATGCCCAAGATCTAATCACTCAACTCAAATCCCATAAGAAGATCATGAGCAAATGGAATAAACCTCAGTTTACAATATACTTAGTGGGATTTGGCAAATTTTTGGCTTTATGAACTATGTGGATTCATAACCTAATATATTAGAATATAGTTGACATAATGACTATAACCTGTATTCTCACACATACATATTTTCATATATATCATAACACGTGATTTGTTTTGCTTTTTTTTTGCGATACGCAGGCCTCTCACATTGCGGAGCACAGGCTCTGGATGCGCAGGCTCAGTGGCCATGGCTCACGGGCCCAGCCGCTCCACGGCATGTGGGATCTTCCCGGACCGGGGCACGAACCCGTGTCCCCTGCATCGGCAGGCGGACTCTCAACCACTGCGCCACCAGGGAAGCCCCCTGTTTTGCTTTTAAAATGATTTTAAAAACATTATTTTTAAATTTCTAAAAACACTGCACTATTATCATGTCACATAGAAGCTTGAACATTTCATAGAAGCAAATAAATATGTATAAAAAAATCAAGACAAAAGTCATAACTTCTTATGCATTTTATGCCCATAGGTAAAAGTTTTTGAGATTTACAAAATAACTCAAGTTTTATACCAGAACACCAAACATATCCTCTGAACTTTTGATAATGTTGCTATTTTTTTAGGTTACAAAAAGGACAATTTTCTTCTGAAAGATGCCCTTTCAGTGGATAGAAATAATGTTCACAGAGGGAATAGTCATAGTATAGTAGAAATAATGTAGATTTTGGAATCTGAAGGACATGGGTTCAAATCCCACCCCTGGTGTTTAGTCCTGTGTTTCTTGAGTAACGTCGCCTCTGAGCACCAGTGTCCACAGGATTAAAGAGATAAGAGGACGCATCCCCAGCTCAGTCCCGGGCTCACGGCAGACCTACATGCACCTCCCCGCCCAGCCACCCATCTCCTGCCTTATCCATACCCTTTACACTAGCAAATATTAGCACATATCAGCAGAGTGCAGGCGTCTATATCTTTCCATCTTAAAGTTCAGACTTTACGAACAGAGGCTTAACCATGTCATTTGTGAGAATGATGGTTTTCCCTATGCTTCATTGCCTGCAAAACGTAAGCAAAGCATAAACAATACACAAGATCAAGTCCAAGCCAGAGCTCCGACTCACCAAGTGCTCTGAAAATCACGGCTCTGAGATAAAGAGCTACATGGGAACTGCTCTCTCTGTGACACAGGAAACTTGAAAGCCAAGCCCTGTAAGGTACCACTTTAACTGGATCTTTGAGATAATACAGAAAATTTCAATTCTAAATTTTGGCTTCCCTCCAAGATGAATAAGATTAGTGTATTGATACGGGAAACAGCTGCTGGGCAGAGTTTCTTGGTTGAAGGCAGGAAATGAAGCCTGAAGGGCAAAAGATATGCCTGGTTTATCGAGGAGGATAAAAGCCAGTACAGGTTTTCTGAGAGAAGTCATTTCAAATGTCAAGGAAAGGGAGAAAAGCTGAAGTTCTCTGAAACGATGCAACACATCTGGCCTGCTGTGTGTTCTTCCTCACAGGTGATGGGCAGTGAAGGGTCCTGTTTGCTGCTGAGTCCTGCCCGGGACTGTCTGAGCGCTTGAACCCTCTCAACAATTCTCAGAGCTTGGCATCAAAGATCCTGTTTTACATGGCAGGAACCAGGTTTAGGGAGATTAGCACTCCCTGCCCATCACATGACTATTTTTCTCTCCAGTTCTGTGCTTCTAAGATGTCACCAGCAGAAAGTCAATGAAAATGAGAAAACAAAGCAGATTAGGGCACAAGATAAGTCATCTTCAATGGAAAAAACAAAAAAATCAGAGCTTCAATGGAAAAAAAAAATCAGAACTTCCCTGGTGGCGCAATGGTTAAGAGTCTGCCTGCCAATGCAGGGGACACAGGTTTGATCCCTGGTCTGGGGAGATCCCACATGCCGCGGAGCAACTAAGTCCTGCAGCACAACTACTGAGCCTGCACTCTAGAGCCCGCGAGCCACAACTACTGAAGCCCGCGCTCCTAGAGCCCATCCTCCGCAACAAGAGAAGCCACCGCACACTGCAACGAAGACCCAGTGCAGCCAAAAATAAATAAATAAATAAATAAATAAGAAAAAGAAAAAAGAATCATTCTCAAATACCTGTCATTAATTTACACTTCTTCTTTTTTCATTCAAACACTGCCCTGACACATGTTCTGCTGGGGCCTAGGGCAGCACATTCGTGGTCACATGACCCGCACTGGGGGCCCCAAAGGGCCTGACCCCACCCCTCAGCTTTACACCTCACTCATTTACTAAAAGGCAAGTGTTGCATTTTTAGTAAACATTTCAAAGTATTATTTTGCACAATTAAAAAAAAAATAAACTAACATCCTAGTGCAGTTAGAGAATGTGTAAGTTGTTTCTGTTCCTCTGTCAGCATAAAAGGAATGCTGTTCAAATCACTGAGAAATACTATACCCACTCCAGAAGGATAACTGAAATATTAAATAGTATATTGTAATATTAAATATATAAAATGTATAAATATATTAAATAAATATCAAATAGTAGGCTCCCAGTGCCACAAAGGGGTATTTGTCCATTTATTTATTTGTTTGTTTCCAGTTTTCAAGTCCCCTATCTTCAAATAAAATAATTAAAGTAACTATAAGATCAAACCTTTGATTCTGATAAGAGTCTCAAACTATTGCACCATTACTCTTGCATCAGTAATTAGATGGGTTGCAGGCTTTATAGTTGCTGTTGACCCAATGTGATCTTCTCTCAAAGGGTGTCAGATACTACTTGTTTTCTGGTGGAGCTATTTAGTTTGAAATTTATTGCAGCAGATAATTTTTTAATTATATATTTTTTCATTTGATTTGCTCCTTATGGAACCTACAAAGTCAAACCTCCTCTCATGAAAAACAAATAAGGATGCACTCAGTATCCTGAACGAACTTAAACTACTGCCTCCTTACTGATACTTTTAGAAACGGTATCTTCTCTGAGCACAGGTAATGGAAGGCCGCACCTCAACACTGATTTCGTTAGCCTGCTTTTTCTCACTTGTCCTAATTTCACTGAGTGGTGCCTCAATATTCCCAGCAATCAAAACCAGAAAACTATTTGTCATTCCGTATTTTTCTCTCTTCCTGACCCTTTACATTCCTTCACAAGGGCCTGCTGATTCTGTTTTCTAAATATTTTCAACACCTGTTTTCTTTCAAACCTATTTTCACTGTATTTATCAAGGTCTTCATCATGGCTCCAATGCGTATTTCTAAAATTTCTAAGCACCCCTGTAATTTAGACAGGATTCTGTCCAATCATCTACCACACTACTAAAAGATATTTCCAAAATGCAGATGTGACTGTGTCTTTTTTGCCCTTTAATAGACTGACGTCAACCACAGGAGAAAGAGTAAAAGCTATGTAAACTCAGTTGAGGTCTCCCACAATGGCCCCTACTTGCTCCTCCAACCGCATTTCCATCGGTGCTACCCCTTCAAATCCTAACTCAGCTGTCCCATGACGGGAAAAACATCCTGAAAAAATACCTTCTGCTCCATCTCTATTCAGTGTATATCTTCTCTTGCTTAATGTCATACTGAACTGTAGTTACTGATTCATGAGTCCATCTCTCCTAACGGACCATCAGAACGCTAAGAGTTGGGAGTGTGTCTTGGTACCTGCAGTGCCTAATTCAGAGGTAAGTTTGAATTGAAATAAAAATCATGAAAACAGCTGTATCATCTTTAATGCTTACATTAAGTTTTAAACCTACAATTGTACTCTACAAACACAGACATATGATTAATGTCACTTTGCCTCTGTATGAACATGTATATATAAACAAAATGTCAAAAACTTGTACAGAGTATACCCTCTCTATAAACATGGACCCTACATCTACTTTAATTTTTGGAACAGTGTGCTTGAGGTCTATAGGTTTCAGAGGTAAAGCTTGTACCTTTATCCTTATAAATGTGCTACAGGGAAATCCTCATTTCCCAATTTTATATCTAATGTGAATATAGTATCTTGGGCAAGAAAATAAAAGAGTTTGAGCTGTCTTGAGAGGGAATAGTGTGATGGTATGCATTTAGGTGATGCTTTGGCAAAGTCTTTTTCCCTTATAGAATTCCAAGAATTTTAAAGAAAGAGTTCACCCACTCTTTAATTTCATACCCTACCATTGTGAACTGCCAGCAGTTCAGGACCACGTAGATGCTATCATCCATCTGTATCTATTAACTCTCTTTGGACCCAAAAACTACTTTGAAAAAATTATCTTCAATTATCTAAAAACTGAAAAAAAATTAATCTAAATACAATTTAGATGGTTGGTACAAGGAGGGAATTAAAAATCCACAAAGGCTCATTCTGACTATATTGAAGGAGGCCAATGTTTTTCTGTAAGTTAGATGAGTATTTACATTATGGAAAACTTCTGTGTTCTATAAGTAACAAAAGGAAAGCGAATGATTAATGCTAAACAAATCAAGTTTCCCATTATTAAATACCATAACAATTACACATTTATATTATGAACTGTATTAAATTCAGTTCAATCAGCTCTAAGGCTCTTCAATTGTAAGTAAAACACTGTTAAGGTATAAATTGCCAATATATATGTTATATAAGCCTATTCTGTTTAAAATTTTACGATGTTTTCTCAATGGCCTTCACCTATTGGAGTAAACATTTTTACTATTTATCTTAAAAGATTTATTTTTAAAATGATGAAAATGCTTGTGTAGCTGTACCAAATAATTTAAAGGGTTTAAAAAAGCCTATTTTTCACCATTTTTTTAATTTTTAAACATTACAGCCTCACATATGATGAAAATATTTTATACATTATTGTAATCAAAATGCTACTTTACACAAATTGGAAAGAACTAAGAGAAGACTAAAGAAACTGTTCCATAGAAAATGAATTTAAACACCTAAAATATAGATTACTTAGAACTGGTGTCTGCAAAATTTTGTTTTTAGTATAATTTCTTTTGGCCAGACACATTTTGATTCAAACGCTGAAGAGGCAGGCAGAAGATCTGGATTCTAGACCAACATTTTTATGATTATTAATAAATCACTTAACTTTTATGTGCCTCAGTTAAAAAAACATAAAAATAAGCAAATTAAACTAGATTATTTTTAAGGGCCCTCCAGGTTTTACGGGTCATAGTTTATGAAACAACAACAACAAAAAAAAAACAAGATCATATTGACTCTCCAGTTATCAGAATGGTTAACAGAAAGTGCAGAAGACTGTGGATTTATAGTGGGAAGATGATGCTTCTGAAATATTTTATAATTTGAGAACACAATCACATCGGGCATTTATATTCCAATTTACCACCTAGAACATGGTGTGTGATTCTAACATTCCACGTCCCTGATGGCATTACTTTGGGGTTACGTGCAACACAGAGAAGAGATACACTGACCACGTTCAATCAAATCCTTCAGCTGAAACTGCAAAGATTCCAGAAGGATCTGGTTTTCAGTGCTCTATTTCTATTTCTGAGTCATTTAATTCAGCATCAAATAGTTCTGCTGAGCCAGAAAATGGGGCAAGGAGAGGGAAGTGGAAACTTATCAACAAGACACATCCCAGGCATTCTCTGGTTCCTTTTCAACCATGCAGCAGAAGAGCAAGCCATCCCTCCATCGAGTCAACAATGTTCAGAACTCCTCACGTGTCAGGGAGATAAACTAACGTCTGCCCGGACTGTCATTTCTCATGTGTCTGTCTTGTCACATGACAGTCTCTTTCCAGGATCTTCTTGGGCTTCTACCCTGAGAGCAGATTCCATTTAGGGCCCTGTCTAGGGACTCAACCTCTAGAGGCCAAGATTTGGGAACTCTTGCCAATCCTGGTCTCAGTCATTTTCCTTGTTCAGTCCACAATGCCAAGGACATGCAGCCCACAGGGCTGCTCTCTGAGCAATGGATTCTATGTCATAGGCAGAGAGTAACAGAGCATTTAAAGAAAATGAGAAGCATTTCTTCTTTTGAAAGAAAAAGTACTCTTCTTAAAAAAAAACATCAATCCTAACGAAACAAGCCTATTAGATCTTCATGTTTATCTTACATTAAAGAAGAAAATCTGGAGGTACAACATAAATGATGCAGGCTGGGTGTCTGACTAACTTCTTGCAGTTAAAGACACATACAATAATTGTGATAAATATCTATTATTGTCTCATAGAGCAATACCAGAAAATCTAATATCTAATGAAAAAAGAGAAACAAGGAAACCAATATGAGGTTTCATTCATAAATTGCAATTAGCTTTCAAAGACCAATATATTTCATTATGCATATAAATCTCGATAAGAGAAAACTGAAAATTTCATGACTTCAAAGCCTTCAATTAAAATTAAAATGCCTTATTTGAAAATTTGATTTTTTATGCATATGAAAGATAAAATGAAAAAAAAAATCATGAAATATTGAAATCAACTTTAACAAGTCCTATATTTAAGTGACCTAATGAAAATGAAATATGCAGTGTGTGGCTCAAAGTATGAGTTTTTAATCTAAGAAAAGGGAAAATGAGCTTTAGTAATTGATTTTCTTCTAATTAATACAACTGTCAAGAAAAATTATTTTGAATCTGAGTTGGATAACACATTTTTAAGTTTCAAAATGAAATATAAGTATTAGAATAATTCTACCCAGCATCTGGTGAGTGTTCAACCATTCTACGAATTCAGGCTATAAAGCTAAATCAAGCTGAGTGCAAATGTCAGAAGTGTTTGCACAGTCAGCAGAAAGTTTAATTTGTACTTTTATGAACTCACATTCATTTTTTCCTTACCTTTTAACCATAATCACAGCTCTTGTACATTTCAGAGTGTGATTAAAATAAGAAAAATAAATTGAACTCAAGTTTGGGGATGAAAACACACATTTCTTACCCTGGCAGAGTGGAGCGAGGGAATCCCACTGATACATGCCAACTGGATTTCGTCTACAGGTTGCGTTGCTATGGCCAATCATCCGATATCCAGGCTTGCAAAAATAATGCACTTTACTTCCAACTTCTCCTGTAGTCCTATTCAAAACACCACCATTCTTCAGGGTGTGGGTCAAGCTGCAGTAAGGTGCTATGGGCACACAAACACACATACACAAAACCAATAAATAAATGTTGTATTTCCCTTGATAAGAGATATAAATGAAATATCTCTATTGTTAAAATAGTGGGAAATCAGCATCAACACGGAAACTTGTACTCAAAGCATCCTCAGACACAAAAGTGCTGGTGAGGGTGTGGGGCAACAGGAACGCTCATCATGGCGGGTGGGGATGCAGGATGGCGCAGCCACTTGGGAGGACAGTTTGGCAGCTTCTTGCAAAACTAAACACACTCTTATCATATGACCCAGCAATCACACTCCTTGGTGTTTACCCAAAGGAGTTGAAAGCTTATGTCCACAGAGACACTTGCACACAGCTGTTCATAGCAGCATTATTCAGAGTTGCCAAAACTCAGAAGCAACCAAGACGCCTGTCAGTAGGTGAATAAATAAACAAACTGTGGTCCATCCAATGTTTCTTTTTATTCAGCGCTAGAAAGAAATGATCTATCAACCCATGAAGAGACATGGAAGAACCTTCAATGTATGTGATTGAGTGAAAGAAGCCAACCTGAAAAGGCTACAGACTGTTGATTCCAATTTTACGACATTCTGGGAAAGGTGAAACTCTGGAGACAGTGAAAAGATCAGTGGTTTCCAGAGGCTGGTGGGGGAAGGACGGTAGAGCACAGAGGATTTTTCAGCAATGAAACTACTCTGCATGAATCCATGATGGCGGATACACGTCATTTTACATTTGTCCAAACCCGCAGAACATCCAACATCAAGAGTGAATCCCAACGTGAACTACGGACTTTGGGTGATAACGATGTGTCAGTGTAGGTTCATTAACAAATGTGCCATCTGGTGAGGATGCTGAAAATGGAGACGGCTGTGCATGTGGGAAGCCAAGGAGTAAAGTGAAAATCTCTGTAACTTCCTCTCAATTTGACTGTGATCTGAAACTTCTAAAAAAAAAAGTCTAAAAAATAAATTAATGAAAAATCCAGAAAAATCTAGAGCCAAAGGTCAAGTTTCTTAAGTTTGAAGTTTAGATTATCTGCGACTGTTAATCAACGTGATGATGGAATTCTAACTTTCTGACCAAAAAAAAAAAAAAAAAGAAAAAAGTATCATTAAAATGGAGAAATAGAAGAATATAACATTTTGCAATCAAGGCCATTAATTTTTTTCCTTGTTGTTGTTAAATGGTCTTGAGAATTCTTGAGAATTGTAGGATGACGCGGACAGTTAAGCCTCTTTTTTTTTTTTTTTTTTTTTGGTATGCGGGCCTCTCACTTTTGTGGCCTCTCCCGTTGCGGAGCACAGGCTCTGGACATGCAGGCTCAGCGGCCATGGCTCACAGGCCCAGCCGCTCCGTGGCATGTGGGATCTTCCCGGACCGGGGCACTAACCTGTGTCCCCTGCATCGGCCAGGGAAGCCCCAAGCCTCTTTTTAACATATGGGATTTGATTACAATCTTTGAAGAAAATGCACTACTTCAGGTCAATGAAAATCTTACAATAGCTTTAATCACCACATCTGTAGGGAGACTTTTTAAAATTAGAGACAGTCATTTGTGAAAATCACAGTCTTACCTACGCAGAAGGTAACATTTCAATGGCTAAAAAGCTCTGCATCTTAATTTACACATTTAGAGAAAGAAACTCATTTTATTCTTACAAGACCAGTTTCACCGCAGCATAAAATCGTATGAACTCCCTTCAGATGAGTAAAACAATAAATTAAAGAAAGCTGTGAAGTCCTGGAGATCCAGGGCTCCTTTTGCAAGAAGAGGTTTTAAATGTACCACTTCCCTGTCGGTGTCCCAAATAGAAAGCACACACACAGGTCTGAATGCTTAATGTTGAACCTTCCCTTAGAAATAAGTTCAGCAGAAACCTTCTGAAGCCTTCACATCATTGCACTGCCCAGAAGCGATGTCTGTGTGTCTGGCCTCGGTTGTCAACCATGTTCCTGTGAGAAGCATCCTCAGAGAACAGTCTCAGCTGGATGAGGTACCATTTCATTTTTTTAATGGACTCATTTTTATTAAGTTAAACTCCACTAACTCTTATACGAAACTCTTGTCCCATTGGCATACCATTTTCCATGTTCAACTGTTGGAGATTAAATGTTGTAAGTTTTGAATGAACCAAAATATTTAGTTTAGGGAAGGTATGAGTATAATCAGGCACCCCAGCTACCAACTACCCAGAATTATTGTGCCAGTAAATTAAAATAATAATAATAATAATGATGATGAAAAGCAGGAAGGCCAAGCCGACTGTAGACCCTGCTCCAAGTTCAGAGATAAGATAAAGTCTGAAAGCTCCTGAAGGGGCAGTGGGACCACACGGTGCTTAGGGTGTCACCTGTGAGCTTTGTCACAGTTCAGTCTGTTAAGAGAGAGAATCTGCAGGATGACTGTCTAACTCTATGGGGTCCAATAATTATTTTCTTTCCTATTGACTGTGTTTCTTCTATCACCAGGCTGTCAGGATATCCCTTCCTTCCTAACTCATCGAGAACAAGATACAGAGGGGCCCAGAGCGGGGAGACACGGCACAGCAAAGCAAAGGGGAAGATTAGAACACGGGCTCCCACCTGTTCGACTCCTGGCTATGTTAAGAATTAAGAGGACCAGGGCCCAATCCTTACATTCTGCTCGTGGTGCGTTGGAAAGGCAGGTGAAGGAGGGAGACACTCGAGTAGGAATCATGATGGAAGACAGCGGGCAGAGTTGGCTATCCTGGGGTTTCTGGGTGGATGTCAGCCAGTCTGTAGTTCTGACTCTCCCATTACTGAAGCTTATTTCACTTACTCTCACTTATTTCATTTAAGGGCCATTTTTTGCTCAACACTCAGCAGTTTATTGAATTGACTTGAACCTCAATGGACAAGCACTTGCTTTTTGTTGTTGTTGTTTTGTTGGTTAATCATGTAGATCAATTATATTGCTCTTAAGCCTGACGACCAATGCTTCACACGTGTAAGGCAAACAAAGGCTTGTGATGCAACACATGCTTATATTATGGGCCGCAGCTCCCTTGCCCACAATATTACAGTTCAGGGATCTTCACTGAATCACTGCTCTGAAATTACTGGTGATGAACTGCTAGCAGAGGTCATTGACTCATCAAATTTTAAGTGAAAATCTGTTCAAAGATCTATCTGTATCTATATCTACAGAGAGATAAATAGATAGGTCCATTCACAGAACAACAGTTTAAAGCCTTCTCCAAAATTCTCCTTTTTCCTACTTTCCCAAAACTGTTTAACAAAGAGAATCTTCTTGTTCTATAAGGAATGAAAATATCCCTTGAAAGACAGAATTCAAGGTATAATCACATCGCCAGGCTACTAAGTAATTTGCCACAGATAAAACAAGATAAATTATGTTCACCATTATTTCCCCTGCACTGTCCATTTTTGCTCATTGGAAATAAATTCAAACAATTCTACAGGTCTGAGTATTTAGTTTTCAGAACAAGGAATTTGATGAACACAAATCCAATCACTGCCCTAATGCTCGCAATACCCATTCGAATGAAGCGATTTCAACTGTGAGCTCTTTGTTGATAAGCTTTTTGAATGGCTACTTTGAGCAAAGGCGGGAAAACAAAAGTCTGAGCATATTTTATTAAACATTATAGAGGAAGCATGAGTGAATTTCATGCCTCCTGTCCTTACATCAAGAGCTATTTCAAAACCCTGATGCTTTTTACCATTTCATGACGTCTACCAATCAGAGAGAGCTAAAATATTCTTAAAACTACTTAAGACCTTTCGCTGTTCCTCCCTCAGGATGTTCCCATCACTGAGGATGTACTACAGACATTGGAATAAGCAACCTCTGGGAGGTACACTGGTCAATGAAATGCACAGAGTGGGCATCTCCCTTGGGAAATATATCTCAATTGTTAGCACGGATACTGTTGAGTGAGACACTGAGAAAAGGTGAGATATTTTTCTTAGTATTTAAAATATCTGAGGAATTTAAATTGTCTGTCTACTGCTTTTGTAGGGAAGTATAAACATTAGGTGTCGGGCTGGTCACATTGACATACCCAGGATCTAATCTCTAATAAATGTATTAACTGATTTAATTAATATAAAAAACTACTGACAGAAAGTGATTGAAATATATGGGGAAGGAACAAAATAATTTAAATGTTGACAAGGAAATATATACGTAAACATTTATTTTGTATATGTTTATATGTGTGTGTGTATATATCTATATATCATGTCTGCATAAAGATAAAGAGACATACGAATATATAACCAATAAAAAGACATACTGTTAATAGTAAGATGTTATTATTACTTATACAATTAAACGCAGGGACTTCCCTGGTGGTCCAATGGTTAAGAATTCACCTTCCAGTGCAGGAGACATGGGTTTGATCCCTGGTCGGGGAAGTAAGATCCAAGATCGCACATGCTGCGGGACAACTAAGCCCGTGTGCTGCAACTAGAGAAGCCCACGAGCCACAAGGAAGATCCCTGAGTGCCGCAACTAAGACCCAATGCAGCCAAATAAACAAATAAATAAATAAATTTAAATTTAAAAAAATTAAATGTAATATGATTATCTCCTCCTGGTTGTCTCCTTAGCCTTTAAACATATTTTAAAACTAATTTATATTATATTACTTTACTTTGGGGGGAAATATCTTTGCTTTCTGTGGCATGCAATTCAATAGTTTATGATTTTAGCAACAAAACGTTTTAATAGTAATCAACAGATAGTTTATTTTCCCTAATGTAGTTTAGAGATATCACTCAGAGTAATTTCCCATCATATTATTTCTATTGAAGTTAATTATTCATCTTCAGAAATTAGGTTTATACTATAAATCTTTATATATTGTGATTTTTTAATTTAATGCAGATCCTTTGTATTAAATATACTTTTATATTAAATCTTAACCTCACTTACTAACCTGAATAACGAATCTTGAATCCTTTTTTACTGGTTGCGTGATCAGTGGACCAGCGGAGATATAACTGATTACTCTTGCTTGTAAAATTTGACTGTTCAGTATGGTTTCCACTCAAGACCACTAACAGAGGACTTTGACCAGAAGAGCCTAAATGAAACAGAAAAAACAAAAAAGTTATGATATGAATTAGCACCTACAAAATGCAGACTACCTTTAGCTTTTGATTAAATTGGAGTCTAGCTATACGATATAGAGCTATTTAGTTCCAAAGGAGACAAAGAATTCCAAATAAATAAAGCAGCAGATACATTCCCTGTTAAAAAATAATAATAAAAGAAACAATAGCCAACCAAAATAACTTCAGACATATATGCTACTAATACATAATACTTAAATCGAATAAGAAGTTACCTATAAAACAGCAGTAGTTTAAAAAATGAAAATAGTTTTTACTATTATTAGTATTTACAACATTGAATGGATGCAGGGAATGGAAATTTTCATGCAATACTAGTGAAAGTGTAAGTTAGTATAATCAATTTGGAGAGCAATTTGGTAATATCCAATACAACTGAAGGTTTTAATTATATTTTTTATAAACACCAACATATGTGCACAATGTTATGTATACAGCAAAACGTTTATTCCAGCATTTTTATGGCAAAATTTAGATCCTAAGTTGTGGTTTGGGGTTTTAAAAAGGTATTTAAAAATCTTTTCAAAGAAATTCTACATAGCATTTAAAATTAATGAACTAGATAAACATGTATCAGTGTAGGTAATGTTTAAAATAGCATATTGACAAGTGAAATCTGTTTGCAGATAAATATAATATGATAGCAATTGTGTAAACATTCAAAAGTGTGCAATATACAAATTGTATGTGAGTGTGTATGTGTGTGTGAGTGTGTATGTGCAGTCTCTGTTACCAAGATGGAAGCTAGCAAGTTCCTCACAAGTGAAGGCCACCATCTTTCTTCTGACACCTTTTTCTCAATTGAGTTCTCTAGTGATTAAAGTCCTATTTTGTTTTTAAATTGAGGAATAAGCACTACTGGAGCCGTAGAGAGCAATAAACTCTTGGGTTATTAAAGCTTAAAATCAACATATTCAACTTTTTCCTTTTTTGGTCAACTCAAGAGCTATAAAAGAGCCACTGTCTTTCAAAAAAACAAAACAAAACAGATGCAATGAACATGACGTTTACTTCAACAAAAATGCCAATGCTTAAAAAATTATTCATATAAAATTCTGACCTTTCATTTTACAGAGAACTCTTTGACGGTGAAACACACCTAGTCACAGATCTCTGGTAATTCTGACAGCAACTGCTTTGATATTATCTCTATTATCTATTTTGCTTATGGTTTATAATGGGCTTGATCTGTCTATGTTTTGGGAAGATCACATTGTAAATGCTTCAGGCATAAATTATTGGTAATGATTTTGCTCCTGAAATAAGAAGACGCAGAAGCACTGCCTGCTAAATTTCAATTCAACCAAGGTGAAACAAAGGAACAGGCATACATTTAGAGTGATTATGTCAATACATATAACTATATACTGCATGTATAGGAATATGTAAGCATACACACACACACACACACACACACACACACACACACACAGCCCCTGAGGTTAACTGCTTGTCTGTACTTTTTTATGACACCTAATTGGCCTTAAGATAGTTTCCCGGATTCCTCATTGACAAAAGAAGCCCATTTTTGTACGTGGCTAATGCGTTACTTCTTCCCACCCTAAAGACTAAGAGGAGAGTCTTCAGTAGCATGTGTCCGTTTTAACGCACCCTTAAAAACCCTCGGAAAATGAAAACATTACCCTTCAGTCCTCTGTTCCTATGTATATAAGTATGAGTTTAATTTCCAACTTAGCAGCTCATCTTTGGAAATACATAAATTGATTCATTGAGTGTCTATCCATAGAAGCAACTTGACTATTATGATTCATCAAGTCACTAAGAGGCATATAAACACACAGAGAATCAATTACAGTAATTTTTTTCACTGAATTGATTGTTATTTATCTGAACTCAATGACAAATCCATCAGAACATGTAAAAACCCTGTTATTATGTACAGCCGTAACTGTATCATGGTCTGATATCCTGGGCTATGATAATGCTTCTGTACAAAGAAAAATTATTAACATCAGTTCCATTTCAAATTGACAATTCAACCACATAGTATGTTTAAGCATAGCATTGTTATATTAAAAGTTCATTAGAATTGTACAAAAATGCATGACTCATGTTGAAAACAGTATTAGCATTTGTTCAGTAAACTATTTTACTAATCTAAAAAAACTGTACATTAAAGACTCCTATAGCATTTATCACCCAGAAATCTCTGTGAGCCATTACTTTTATATATTTCTAGTAAAATAATCATTTAGACTGATTAAAGTACTTTTAGCCCTCTTAAATTTCCTAAAATATCTTCTAAATCAATATAATCTTAGAAGAAGGGAAAGGAAGATCTTTTGAAATCATCTACTTCAAAGCCCCACATTAAAGAATTAAAGAATGATTGAAGTTAATTCAGTACATTTTCAGGGTGTGTCACCAGCATCCTAATGGTTTAAAAGTTGCAACATTAGGAACGGCATGGAAATGTTTTACCTACCGCTTGATCTCTGAGACCACACAAGCCCAAGAATAATTCATTTTCTGTTTGGGGGAGACGTAATATACTTCAAGAAAATATTCAAGTTCTTGCATTACAGAAACATTATAGTGGCATCCTTATTACATTATGCATAGGTCACTGGTATGTGAACAAAGTTTAAAGAGACTTACCATCAAATACTTCCAGTGCATCAAACTGCTTTTCACTTTGGAAAATGTCCACGAAGATGGTGATGTTGTAGTTTGGTTCCACTCTGATGCTCCACGAGCACGTCTGGGAGTTAAAATAGTTGCCTGGATACCCTGGACTAAGGATGACCCCAGAAGATTCTGTCCGGACTTCACTGGCTGGACATTGTGCTAAGGAACAACGCACCAGTAAAAGTTTTCCTTAACAAAATGAATCCAACTTCAATAGGGTAGTTTCTAACCCTGGATATACAAGCTCATGAAAGAAAACAACAACAACAACAAAGCAATCCTACTGAGATGTGACCAAATGTAATACAGGACACAAACAGAACAGGAGAGCAACATTTTAACATCACCCTATAATTTAAAACATAATTATGTATAATATATATATGTTGATATACAGATGAGATAGAAGAGATTGATAGATGATTGATAGATAGCCATAGATGGATAGATAAATCCTATTTAACTCTAAGGAGACCAAGAGTCAAAGAGATGAAGTCTGTCAACCTGATCCTAGGGCAGCCAAGCTGAGGTAGCTGCCAGCTTGAGAAGCACTGAACCTGGAAGTTTTCTTTACCTGGAGAAGGTGGAGAAGCCATGGTCTGGCTCCTGCTGACCTGCCCTTGGTGAGGGAAGGAGGGACCCCTGACATAGGGACAGTTCATACCATACGTGCCTTTCACTCCTCATCCAGAGTCCATAGACCATCCATTCAGGCTATGACTGAATTGCCCACACACCTCACTTAACTCAGGGCAGGTGCCTTGTGGACTCAACCGCAGGATCCCAAGTTTTCAACTAAAGTGTAAGACCTCACCTTTTCAATGTAATATTACAAAAACATTGTGAAATTATACACGATGATAATAAAATTATATTTATTTCTGCCTTTGATTATATTTTTAATTATATTTAGAACAGTAAATTTTAAACATTTGATGTGATTGCTTGGCACTGTGATAAGAGATGAGTCATATGGGACACCTGAGTTTCTACTGTGTAAAGTGGGAGTGATTTCTAATGGGTTAATTTATCGTGCATAAATCATTGAGATAATATGGACACCTTCACACAATTTTCCCTCTCACTTTTTTTCATTATTCAACTACTCCAAGTTAATCACAATAAAACTAATCTGTGTAGGTATGAGTGCAAAAGAAAATCACCAAAGTCTCTTAATCAGTCACTTCTCTCACTGGTAATTTAAGTATCCTACAGAAACAGTTTTTGAATAGATTAAGAGAAAATTATTTCTGTTATTGGTGATGGTTCAACAATAAACAAAGATGTACCAAAACTATTTACAAAATGTTTAAAAAGTTAAATGATCTGCTTTTCCTCAATCGAAAAGAGCTTCTATCAATGGAAGTGTGTCTTATTTGTTGAGTTATCTCCTTTTAATTAATGAAATGTGTATTGTTTATGAATACATTTCAAAACCCAAACAGATGAGAAAGTTTATATGTTTTGATTCAAGTAATGGTTAAAAAGAGTATTTTCCCCCCTTTTTTTCATTTAACTTAGTATTCCAATTGAGACGTATCTTAAAATTTAGAAAATGTTTAGGGATAAAATCACCGAAGATGAAACCTTTCATAGAACCCTTTTAATAAATGTGTACTTTAGGTAGATTTTAAAGTATACTTACAGTGTTAATTAATAAAAAATAATTTAAACCAAAACACATAGACCAAACAACTTAGTTTAAAAAGTATCTTCTGTGTTGATGGTAAGATCACTCTGTAAAATATATTACGGCCTTTCAGAAATGAACGTGTTGATGTTAATAAAATAAAATAAGTTAGAGTTTTTTCTGTCTGCATGTGTGCAGGGCCTGGGGTTTTAGGATCTCCTGGGACTTGTTTTGAATTTACAATAAGAGCCAGAGGTTGGCTGTAACTAGACAGCAATAAAGCTCCTCCTCAGGGTTATAATCAGATCAAAAACATGCAAATGTTTTTCTTAAATCTAAAGCGCTATGTGCGCAGACAGTGTTACAACATCTGACCACATGCCTGCCTGTTCCTGACGTGAAGATGCTACAGGGCACATGTCATTGTGTGTTAATACATGGGAGAAGTAGTTAACTTGCATCTCTGTCCTGCGATTTCATCACCACAACCATAGCTATTAGACAACACTGGGACAGCAGACCACCTGGAAACAAGAAACCATCCACCTGCTGAAATGCACCTGGAGAGCTGAGAGCACAACCCAGGGTGTGATTAGAGCTCAGACGCAGATTCTTAAACACAGCTATTCTGATTCCCTGTTTCTGTTTTTTAGAGAAGATAAAATGAAAACATCAGTGAGATTATTTGCTTCATTTCTTTTTACGACCCTTCACAGTATTTCTTTCAGACATACATACTGTTTTGAAGAGGCACTGAGTCTGTCTCCAGGTGAGCGGAAGTGCCTCCACTCCTGTGTTTCTCACGCCCCCTCCCACGTGCCCATCCCCTTCCCTTCCTCTGGAAACTGTTGCTAGGAGCAACCCCCATTGACAGTGAGAAGGTTTCAGAGACCGCAGGCTCCCGTAAGCTGAGCCCTCTGTGCTAAAAACACCCTGTTTCCCACGGGGGCTATCGGAGACTTCCCACCCCCGGGAAGCATCTGCGTCAGGGTCCTGGCAAAGACACCTCTGAAGGAACGTGCTGCTGAGACAGCGGCTTGAGCTTTGCATCCCCTCCCTCTGCGCAGTTACTCCTTTAGCTTACTTTTGGAGAAAAATGCAGTGTGAGCCTTAAAACCCAAAGCACCTTGCGGAGCTTCAGCAAAAGTAATGGACTCAAACATTAGGATTTGTAAATAAGATTAACTCTTAAGAGCACGTCTACGTATGAAAGAATTGTGATACGGAGAACTCTGTCACCTGGAGATGTGTTACTGTCACACTTATGCTTCCCGAGGAATGGCCACTCTTTGAAGGTCACTGATGGTCTTTAGTGTTCGTTGATAATGCATGTTTCCCATTTTTAAAACTAATAACCATTGATGGATTTCCATGGTTTATGGGATGAAGCCACCTGACACTGAAGACCTTTTACAATCTGGCGTCCTTTAGGTTTCCAGCCCACATAATGCCATTCCCTCAAACACACCCTAACAGCAAGCTGCTGGGGGCCACCCCCTCTTTCCTGGATGCCCTATGTCCTTTTACACTTCCAAACCTTTCTTACTGCTTCTCTTCACTTTTTGAAATGCTTCTCTCTTCTTTTTAACTTGAGAAGAGTCACTTTCGTGATAGCCTTCTATGCTAAAATATACTTGGCTTCTGTCCCAGGTTCTGGCACAGAGCTCCCCAAACCCTTGGAATTTCCTGAGGGTTGGGAGTGTCTTTGAATTGAGTTAAACTGTGGGGCACTCAGCTGGTCTCTAAAGAAAATGAGAGAATTGCTTGGTGGTGTTGAAAAACATTCCAGAGCCTCATTCATTTTTTTTTCTAAATGAAGGTAAGTATCCACAAGGTAATATTTATCTGTAAAAAGTGTGAACTTTCAGAACAATTTATTCCCATTGTTCCCAAGGAACAATCAACCACCCTAAAGTGGTGATAATTTTCAAAGCAGAACTTCTAAAAGTGTGGTTATGACATTTGAAGAAGTAGGACTCATAACTAGTACAATTTTTCATCAAGAATTTATTGGGGAATTGGCCCCCACTTGAGCCCAATCAAATAATAGAAAAGTACTGGAAGAAAAATGACAATTAAGTGCTTAAGTGTTTAAGTGTTTGATAGACGACATCCGAGTCCCTATTTCCTTTCTTAAATAATGAGGTGTTTAGGGAATGACAGCTAAGATAACTCAGTTCATTCTAAACAAATTTACTCCTGAACTGAAACAGAAGAGAACTAGGTCATCCTACGTAGTAATTCCTGTAAGTTCAGTAGGGCCTGGGGACCTCCGGGCTGAGTACAGGGAGCCTATCTTGTTAGCTGGACACTCTCTGCAAACGTGTGAGCGCGGAAGTAATTTAGAGAATGATGCCCCTGTTGTGTTGATCTACTCTGTTCCTGGATTGTCATGAATCAATTTCATTTAAGTGAAAACCAGGTTAATCTTGGGGAGAGACAAGAGAACGGAGGCATGTTCCCTATTTTTAAAGTAGCATATGTTAAATAAACATTTATACCTTTCTTCATTAATCAGCTAAGACCACCCTTGCTGAAAGTCACCTATTCTGAGAAATTTAAGGCTGTGTTTGGTGGAATTAAAATCTGCCTTCAACATGTGAAGATTTACCTCAGTTAATTTTTATATAAAATGGCAAAAGATGAAACTTTCATACCCACCCCCTCCACCACCTTGAGAAAAGAATCCTCTGGAGATCACCATCGCTGAGGTAACGTGGTCCTGACACACTGGTTTTCCCGGGAAAAAAATGACATCAGTGTCCTGACTTAGCGCCCCATGCGACCCCCTGCTTCTAACAGAGGCAGCTAGAGGCAGGGTTTCAGCGGCACCGCAACCACAAGGGTCCCGCAAGTGTTTAAAGCAAGAGGCAAAGGGTGGGGTGCCCCCTCCTGTGGAGTTTCCCACACCCACTGGCTCGCATGTGGGTGCAATTCCAAAGTACATTTTTCTCAGAAACAACCTAAGTCACTTTGGTTAATTAATAATAATTCATTCCAGATTCTCTTCAGGTGTTGAAAATCGTTTCCCTCTATAAGAGTGACTGAAATTCTGCCTCATTAGTAATGAAAATGCACAGTTACCAGATATTCTGGAAGAATCAATTCATGGGCCTGAGCATTTGCAAAATCAATACTATTGCAATGCAAAGAAAATTGCCTTTCATAGGGTGGATAATTAACATTATAAATCGCTTAGAATTAATTTAATATTCACTTCATCTTTACACCAATCCCATAAATGATGCAGATAAATGATCCTCATTACACATGATGCTCAGAAGATTAGTAACCAAGGTCACTTGATAATCAAATCTAGACTCTGGGTCTTCTCTTCCTAAGTGTTGGCCCTTTTAAATGTTTCACTATCCCTAATGAATGATAATATTCAAATTCCCTGAAAGGGGAGAGTTCCATTCTTTAAAGGACATAAACATGACTGTGATTTTGAAGTTACAAAATAAAACCTATCTTGGAAAGCTCTTTGACAGGCAACCAGTCATACTTCTGACTTATATTGAGACATTTTGGCTTATGTACGTCTCTTCCAAATCTTTTTTTCTTCCAATAGTGCTTAAAAGTGGTGCTTTAAGTAATGTATTTTAAGTGATCTAATGCTATTCAAATCAATTGAATCAATAGATTCAACCTCGTATTTTGTTCTGCTATTGTATATTATCTGTTATTGCATACGGTCTATACAATTTAAAGCTGTAAAAATATGAAATGTGTGCATTTATTGTATGCAACGTATGTGCATTTCAATGTCTAGACATTCTACAGAAAAAAATAGTAAACACTAATTTTATGCATGCTAAAGAATTCAGAGGGAAGTGTAGTAATGCCTGCAATTTGCCTTGAATGTATCAAAAATATAGATAGATTAATGGATGGATAGACAGATAAGAGAAACGTGACAAAGGATATGTAGTAAACATTAATGGTGGAACATAGGCAATGGGTATTATTTTTAAATTATTTCAACTTTGCCATATGTATGAAAATTTTCCTGACAAACTGCTGGGAAACAGCAAGACTTCTTATTTGATGTAGGTTTGATTTATTTTGTGGAGCTACCTAAAAGCAAGGGTAAGATATTTCTGTTAGCCGGTGATTTTAATTGCAACGGAATCATAACACAGAGACAAAATCAGATGCATACAAAGAAATTCAGACACATGCAAGGAAGTCCAGACCAATACAAGTTACACCATGTTCCGTGTTGAACAAGCGTATTTGTAGTATAAACTTCATACCTTCACACGTCGGGAGAGAGCCTTCAAACTGCAGTTGCGAGCCGAGCATACAGGTCAGCGTGTCCGTCCCGGACAGCGTGTACCCAGGGTGGCACTGGTACTTCACGGAGTCTCCTGAAGGAGCCAGCACAGCATATACTTGAAGATTCTGTCTCCAGGACACACGGCGTGGGAATGTATTAAACACGCATGCGGCTTAAGTGAGTGCGCAAACTGTTTCTGAATCAAGATCGGTATTCATGTGTCGTCTGTTTAATGAAATGGTGCCATTTTCAGTTCTTAATTTATAAAAATGCCACCTTAAATGTAACCAGTATTTCTACAGAAATTATGTAGCAGATTTTCCTTCTTTGACTGATGTGTCTACGTTCATTTCCCTTTGCCCATGACTACTAAAAAAAGAAAAGGAAAGAAGGAAGGAAGGAAGGAAAGGAAGAAAGAAAGAAAGAGAGAGAGAGAGAGGGAGGGAGGGAGGGAGAGAGGGAGGGAGGGAGGAAGGAGGGAAGAAAGAGAGAAAGAAAAGAGAAATAGATGCTTGGGATTTAAGGTTGTACAACAGAATGGCTTTAATGCATCCAGAGAGGGCTATACAATGAACTTGGCCTAATTAGCACAATGTTCTCATTAACTAAGCCCTTAGGAGTAGAGCAGAAATTAGGTCACATGGTTTGACCACTGGTCTGAAACAGGGTGTGACAACAGGACAGAGTATTTGTAACTGAGACAGAGAAATCCTGCATCACAATAACTATACGGCAAACATACACCACGGCTGGTTTCCTAATGTGACCTGATGATTATTTAATGAAACAGATCATTAATATAAAATGAAAAAACAGAATCTCTAAATATTATCATTAAATGTATTCACCAATTGTATTCCAGTTTCAATGAAAGGTCAATGTTAGACTAATCATTATTTTAGCTACAAATGATTTTCTTCTTCTAGTTCATGAACATGGTTCCCTAACTAAACACCAACATCTGTTTAAGTCTGTCTCTGAAAACTGCTTTTCAGGAGAAAAATGCAAACTACTGAGTGATGTAGGGGGAAAATGTGCTCAAAATGACAAAAGCAAAATTCAAACGGAAAAAAAACACTGAAAATCATGGAGATGAAGAAAGAAAAAGATATTTACTCAGTGCATGACCTCTGTGTATATCTCTCTAGCAAAGCTTGAGGAATATTTCTGACAAATACTCATTTACTTGACTGACTACTGCAGTTGGGTGGGTGTAAAAAAGGTGGGTTGAGCTAATGATGTTGTAATGAAGAAAACATTACCTATTTCAAAATCCTCATCCTCAGTAAGCATTTCTGCCTGTGGAACTGCTGGGGGAGGCTGACATTTCTTGAGCTGGAATGCTACATGGTTCATAAAAAACAATAAGAGCAATTACATTTGCTGAATAAACAGAAATCTTACAAAAAGCATTCCTCTTATGTTGTGTTGTTGTAATGCTTAGGTACAGGAACATGTCTGTATTTGTAAATCATAGTTTTACGAAAGTCTTGAGCTTCAAATGCTTACAGAATTACTTAATATCAAGGAATATCTAAAATTGAAAGGAAAAAGTATAAAATTTAAAATATTATAATGTTTAAAGAAAAACACTTTACATATATTTGGAATTCTGCAAGAGAAATGGTTCCACATCCATGTCTGGCTCTGACATGGTCCTCCTCTGTCTCTTGTCCTGAGGAAGTCCATGTGGCAGGCCTCATGAGAGATGAGGGACTGGTATCTTTTTCCCTAAATTATTTAGCATTCATTCTCAAAATCAGTAAAGACTGGCTTTGTTCCCTCTGCAGTCACATGACATTTGCTCTCGAGGTTCATCTGAAGACAGAGATGAGGAAATCTATGAAAGGTGCTAAATGTATTTCAGTGGTCTCCATATCAGAGTTTCACATACAATACACTTATCTTGGAGTAAATCCAAGCTTACTACAAAAGAGATGGGAAATAATAAATACATCAGGAAGAAAAAAGGGTCATGGGAACCTCTGGCATGAAATGCGAGAAAATCCTATTGGTTCTCGGTTGGCAGAATCAAGGAACCTTAGATGGAAACAAGGTTTATGTCGACGCTATGAGAAAAATCAACTGGAATTCTTTGCCTTCATCAACAGAGCGAAAGTACACTGACCATGAAAATTGAGGACAAAGAAACCTCCATTTGAAAAGTCGCTGTGAAACTTCAGCAGGACTTGATTGGTGGAACTGTACGCTGTTTCCAGGGCTGTGTTTCCACTGAAAACTCCCAGCTGAGGCGAATTCTGATCGGGACCATCCCTAGGAAAGAGAAGGGGAGTCATCTGAGGAGAAAGTTCCTAGTTACAGCTTAGATTAACAACCAGTCGGGCTCCATCTCGGTGAAAGACGATGGTCTGACCCCAGGATCCATCTGAAAAGTCTGGTCTTCAAACCAGAAGCTCGGGCTCACTTGTTCCTTCCACAGCTGACCTTTTCTGAGGCATTTCTGAGACCAGGTCACGTTTATTCTAGTGACGGCAATGCCATTTATCAGCTTCTTCTCAAATGCTCACATTTTAAAGTCTAAATTCAGAGTGTCTCTTTAATCACAGGTGAGATTTATGGAGCTCTTGCTACTGAATTGAAATATTTTAAAAAACTGAATAAAATATTGCTGTCTTCTAGATACCGTGTTTAGAAATATCAAGATACTTAACATTCACAGTTGATGGGACTCCAGTCTCTCTGTCTCACGCACATTTGGACAACAGGGGCTCATTCCGCTGTTGTTCCCTGATGAAGATTTTCCTGCTACCTCCTAAATCTACCAGTTAATCCGAGCAGACCTGCTGATATTATTGTGTGGATCTTCATTTGGTGTTGTCTGTTTTGCTTTGCTTCTGAAATGGCAGCTTCATGTGGTCAGTTTAACCTTTCAAGTTGTCCATTCCCCCTCATTCCCATGACCGGGATGCCCCTCCCTGTCAGGCTTATTTCTACAGCCTCAAAGGCTTCTTGGACTCTTCTCCCTTCTCGGCCAGCTGACATGCTTCCCACACAATGAGACTGCGTATTCTGAAACCAGGATCTGGTCTTGTAATTCTCCTTCTTATAACCCTAAGGTGAATCCTTGTTGCTCTAGGATGAAGCCTGAAACCCTTAATATGATTTATGAGGTTCTGTATGGTCCACCCTGCTTACCTGGCCAGGTCACCTCTTCTCTCTGGGCTCTCAGGAGACTTCAGCCACTACATACCTGGTGTCTCCCAACGCCTGCAACTCTCCCTGTTCTCTTGCCTTACAGATTTTCCAATAAATTGAACAACCACTACATTTACAACAACTTTGCCAACATACACACACACACACACCACACACACAACCTTGTTAAGTGTGATTACTCCTTGAGTTTTCAGGGCAGTTTCTTCCAAAAGCACATCCTGGCTCTTCAACTCTGGGTCATGCCCCGACAGTACGCTCTACTTTTTCTACCATGGTTTGACAGAGAAATTGTCATTCCCATTTCCCACATAAACTCTAACCTCCAAATGCAAAGGTAGGAATAGTCATTCCCATAGATAGGAACATTTAGTCAAGGAGAGTTTAAGTCACTTATCCAGACCACGTGGCTCATTCGACAGGGAGCCAGGGCTACATCCCCATTTAGTATCCCCTACACAGCACATGGGAGGGCGGTTCTGCAAGGTTTATAAAGCACGGAGAGAAAGCTGTGTGTAATCATTTCTGCAATCATTTCTAGAAGCATCAAATTCTTATAATGGCAAAGGATCCTATCAGCTTTTCTTTCAGGAAAAACAGCCATCACACTTAAAAATGAAAAATAAAACAGGGAATTCCCTGGTGGTCCAGTGGTTAGGACTCCGTGCTTTCACTGCTGAGGGTCCCGGGCTCAACCCCTGGTTGGGGAACTCAGATCCCACAAGCTGCGTGATGCAGTCAAAAAAATAAATAAATAAAAATTGAAACAGAAAACAAAAATGAAAAATAAAATAATCATGGGATAGTCTCCTATATCGAGAGTAATCCTGAATACATCTACCATGTAGTAAAACTCAAACACAGTACCTAAGGTTTCTTCTCTGTAACTCTAGATTTACTTGGTAACTTTCCTTTTTGATATTTACCTAACTACTCCATTTCTAAATAGATTTAAGTGACCCGTCAGTGGTTACAAGAATGGTTTATCACAACGACAGATGGTGTTTCAGGGAAGGTTCTCATACCAAACAGCAATGTAGTCGTTGACAGCTTCAGTCTGCAGCAAGGTGAAGTTGATGTAGACGCCATGACCGGGCGGCACCATGATGAGCCAGACACAGTCCTTCAGAATGGGGTACTCGTCCGGAAACCCAGGGGAATAGATGGTCCCGTTCTGAGATGTCACGTTATACCCGCAAGGAGCTGAGAAGGAAGTAAGAAAAATCAAGCCCACACAGTCCACTTACAAAGGATACCGTGAAATGTTTCTCAGTCTCTAAGGTCCCTCAGGCAAAATTTGCCTTCTAAGAAATAATTGTGAAATATCTCTCAGGAACTACTTTGTCAAAATAATCCCCCTAAAGTCTTAAAACCTTGGAAGAATTATACTTCTTAGCTACGTTATCTAGGTTTCATTTAATATATTCTCCAAACATTCAAAATACCCTTAGGATAAAGTCATTTCCACATAATTAAAAAGAAAGAAAAAACCCTTAGTCAGTTGTCTCCTGTGACTGAGATGATAATCCGTTGGACCATCTGATGCAAAACGGATGTTGAAATTATGCATAAATATTTAACTGAAAGACAATTTTTTTTTTTTTGTTTCAAGTGAGATTTCTAAAGCCTATTTAAACTGTCTAAAAGAGAAGCATCTAAGTCTATTTGCCTTGAAACAAAGACATAATCAATTCTCCTCAGATCTACACCTGGAGAAATGAGATAAAATTACGTAAGTGGTATTTTATAGAAGCACTCCCATATCTCACCAGCTATCAATGATGTGAAGAATCCCAATACTCAAAGAGTCCATTTTTATTTTACTTAATAAAGGGATCATCACTGTTGCCATGGAAATTATTTTATTTTATGGAAAAATGAAATGACCATACATGAGCAGAAAATCTGAGACGTATTCTTTAATTTAGACTGTAGAATAATACATCAAAGTCATAGACAAGTAAAACTAAAAGCCAATAGATGCTATAAGAGTGTCTGTTACTAACAGGAATCTTGTGAGGCTTTCAAATATTTGCCACAAAAGTCATAAAATTTAGGTGGAGTGAATAAGCTGAAATACATTTTTATTAAAAGTTCAAAAACAATTCAAAATGATGACTGATGAAATAACATGAAGCACTATATGACACATCAACTATACAGATGCACCCTGATTTCAAAGGGGTTAGAAAATGTACCAGTGTCAAGTAGATTGAATCAGCCCTAGTTTGGGGTAAATTCATTAGAAGGGGCTGTGGAGAACATTTTACAAGTTTTATAGCATAATTATAAGTGGGGTTTGGAGTCAGACAGACCTTGACGTGTAACCTAGCAAAACAAAGTATACAGATACTTATAATCTTTAAAATAGGGCCAGAAACCACGTTGCAGTCACAACAAGCTACGGTGTACCCTGAAGATGCCATACTTTTTCTCAGCTGCAAACGTCAGGCCCTTGTCCACCTGCACGAAAAGCCCACATGCTTTTCTCCTACTTTGCTGCCCAGTGAACTGGTATCTTCCTTCAAAACTCAAATGTCACCACCCCCTGAAAGTCTCTCCTGGTGGCTTGGGCTCCAAGTGGCCATGGTCTACAGTTCACGGCCAGCTGTTCTTCACCATTAGACTAATGTCAGCAGGTGGGAATCAGGGACTATGTCCCCACCCCCACCCAACCTCCTTGCATTAATCCTATTGCTGGGCTCGGATCTCAATAAACATGGACAACAAATAACTGAGAGACTGAAAATGAGTGAGACAATGAATAGAAAACACTTTAAAAATAAGTGTGTTGACAGCAACATCCTTTTTGACTCACCTCCTAGAGAAATGAAAATAAAAGCAAAAATAAACAAATGGGACCTAATGAAACTTAAAAGCTTTTGCACAGCAAAGGAAACCATAAACAAGACAAAAAGACAACCCTCAGAATGGGAGAAAATATTTGCAAACGAAGCAACTGACAAAGGATTAATCTCCAAAACGTACAAGCAGCTCATGCAGCTCAATATCAAAAAAACAAACAACCCAATCCAAAAATGGGCAGAAGACCTAGATAGACATTTCTCCAAAGAAGACATACAGATGGCCAACAAACACATGAAAGGATGCTCAATGTCACTAATCATTAGAGAAATGCAAATCAAAACTACAATGAGGTATCACCTCACACCAGTCAGAATGGCCATCATTTAAAAATCTACAAACAACAAATGCTGGAGAGGGTGTGAAGAAAAGGGAACCCTCTTGCACTGTTGGTGGGAATGTAAATTGATACAGCCACTGTGGAGAACAGTATGGGCGTTCCTCAAAAAACTAAAAATAGAACTACCATACGACCCAGCAATCTCACTACTGGGCATATACCCTGAGAAAATCATAATTCAAAAAGAGTCATATACCACAATGTTCATTGCAGCTCTATTTACAATAGGCAGTCATGGAAGCAACCTAAGTGTCCACTGACAGATGAATGGATAAAGGAGATGTGGCACATACATACAATGGAATATTACTCAGCCATAAAAAGAAATGAAATTGAGTTATTTGTAGTGAGGTGGATGGACCTAGAGTCTGTCATACAGAATGAAGTAAGTCAAAAAGAAAAAAACAAATACCATATGCTAACACGTATATATGGAATCTAAAAAAATAATGGCTCTGAAGAACCTAGGGGCAGGACAGGAATAAAGATGCAGACGTAGAGAATGGACTTGAGGACACAGGGAGGGGGAAGGTTAAGCTGGGACAAGTGAGAGAGTGGCATGGATATATATACACTACCAAATGTAAATTAGATAGCTAGTGGGAAGCAGCCACATAGCACAGGGAGATCAGCTCGGGTGCTTTGTGTCCACCTAAAGGGGTGGGATAGGAAGGGTGGGAGGGAGATGCATGAGGGTGGAGATATGGGGATATATGCACACGTATAGCTGATTCACTTTGTTATACAGCAGAAACTAACACACCATTGTAAAGCAATTATACTCCAATAAAGATGTTAAAAAAAAAATGTGTGTTGAAGCCATTGGGCTGACCTACCTGATGTGTGACTTGAGGTTAATCATTTGGTATTGATTTATAGCTCTAAGGTTTCCCTTTAGCATTCTGACTCTTTAATTTGCATCTAAAACCACACTATTTGGAGTAGTACTCTTCCCATTGGGGGGAAGAAAACAAAACAACAAACAAACAAAAAGCACGGTGCCCACCTCTTAAAGGTCAAAATAAATGATATGGTTATTTTCTTGGTAAAACACATTCTGACATTATGTCACTTAATATATTTGCCATGATTTACCTATGATATTCAAATAACAAATCCTTTCACTCATGTGTTCAATGAGTGTTTATTGAGAGTCTATTAGGTACCAGACAGTGGGGCTGGAGCTGGGGATACAGCAAAGACCCACAGACACCCCATCCCTGCCCTTGCAGACCTCACTGCACACTATGTAGTGATGAGGAAAGATGTTAAAAGCTAAATAAGCATAACATTCAACTTGGGTAATAATACTGTCAATGCACACATAACGTTTTCTCAAGGCAAAATCCTGCTGTGTGGCCTGTAGTGAGAAAACGTACGGCCCTACAACAGTGAGTCAAAGCTGCATCTCCATTTTCTCTGGCCTGTCCAGGATCTCTTCCCAGAGGCTTTCCCCTCACCTTAGTGGCACCAAAGGTGTATTTTGAGTTCCATGTGTGAGCAGCATCTCAGGTGAACTCTGAAGCAACAGTGAACCTGTGATCTAGCCCACATGAAATGCATCCGCCCACATGAAATGCATCTACCCCCATGCTCTCCCTGACGGTGAGATTCAAAGAAGACCCTCCAGTGGAGATGAATCACAACCCCGGGGTAGAGCATCCAGTCACTGGAGGGGTCCCTGTACCACAGCCAACCACCTATCTGCCAAGCAGCCTGGTCCCAGCGGGAGGGGCAGGCAACCCACCAGCCAGGAGAGAGACCATCGGGGTATCGTGCACTGCACTTCGCAACTGGGAGTGATACAGATGCCGCACTCCCCTCCACCCCAGGGGCCAGAGTCAACACACACGTATCCGTCTATGTATCCATGAGCATACACTGAGGCAGCACAACTTATAAGAAGAAATACATGCAGTTCTGGCCTTCTTCCCTGTTCTTGGCACAGAACTCCTAAAACCCTCAGAATTTCCAAAGTGATGAAGATCAAACTGTCTTTTATTATTCATAACAGGCCCCTTCCAGCCACACCTGAGTTTATGTTAATATGGTGATTTGGAAAGCTCTGAAGCCTGGGGGCTGGTTGCCCGGGGAACCAACCTATGACTGGAGGTTCAGCCCCACCTCCACCTCTGGGAAGGAAAGAGGAAGGGGGGTCGACTTAATCTCCAACCTAAGGGCCCAGGATTTAATCAATCGTGCCTATGTGATGAATCCTCCTTTAGAGAAAAGAAAGGAGGGGTGGTCCAGAGAGGTTCCGGTTGGTGGAGGGTGGAGCTGTGGGAGGTGGGACGGAGCACCTGGACAGGGCTGCAGGCCCCTCATCTCTTCCACCTGGCTGTTCCCGGGCTATATCCTTGGTATTGATAATTAGTTACCTAGTAAGTAAAATGTTCAGTGGCTCCAGCCAATTAATCCAACAGGAGGAGGGAACTATGGGAATCTGCAGTCTATCAGAAGTACAGGTGACAACCTGGATTTGCATCTGAAGTTGGGGCAGGGAGGGGGGGCAATCTTGTGGGACTGAGTCTGTAACCTGGGGATCTGAAGCCGTCACCAGGGAGACAGCATCAGAACTGAGTTCCCGTGTAGGACATCCATCTGGTGTCACAGAATTGCTTGCTTAGGAAGAGCTCACACACTGGTGGCCAGAAGTGTCAGAAGTGGGAGTACTGCATGTAACTCTTTACACATACATCTATGTTAAGAATAAAAAGCTTAGTTTGGGAGGAAGGATTGCTGTGAGAAGCATAGCCAATCAAAGTCCTCAAGTTATTTCTGTATGTATTTCTCCAGAGGAAAATAAGTACATACAAATGATTAAGCTGTCTATTTCCATCAAGTTCTAGAGACAGCTTAGATATACTGAATATGATGGAGGTGAGGCATCACCTGAATGTCTCAGCAGATGTGGATTATTACCACGATGTTAAAACTTTTTAAAAAGACCTTAGAAATATATCTACATAAATATTTCAGTGTTAAAGAATTAATTAGGTCAACAAAATACTTTAAATTTTGCACTATATGTCTAAGTGTAGATGCATATTTAATTATGAAATTACATTTAGTAAATTAATAAGCCACAGTCTTCTTAACCATATTTTAACAAGTATAACCCATTTTTAAAAATTGAGACTTCTTAAGTTACGGTAAAAATAATGGCTTAAATTTCTCAGGTCACTTTCAGAGATATACTTTCATTTATTTATTATAATAAGATCACACTTGTAGTCCAGATTTTTTTCAGATAAATTCAGAATATACTAATTTTACATAACAGATTCTTATGCAAATTAGCAGCATATTCATACAAACCAATTTAATATACACTTGTGAAGCTTGATGGCTTAAGATTTAAAATTCTTGGATCTTAATTGTCTGAATTGCTCAGTTTTTAATAAAGATGCCCAGAACTTGTTCAAAGTATCTTTTTTTTTTTTTTTTCCCTAAGATTCTTCTGAAGTGTACAGGGCTGGACCTTTGAAGAGTGTTTTTCAGTACACTTGCCCTGCATACCAAGCATAAATCTGAAATGATAAACCACTCTGTGTTAATAGGATACATTTTAGGTGAGGATATTGGATAATCAGAGCGTCTGCTGGTGTCCCGTGCGGGGCCTAACTGTAGTTTACTTGAATCCTGATAGGCATCTGAACAGCCCACCATTCTCAGGAAATAGGACACTTTTTTATTTAACTTTTTGGAAATGCAACCTTTTCTAGATAAAATAACTTTTGTTTTAAAATAACACCCCCCAGTTATTTTTTTAGAATTTAATCTAATATGGAAGACATTAAAAACATCTTGGAACACTTGCTTTACAATATAAGAATTTTACATGGATCTTATGTTTTGATTTTTTATTCTGTCTATGACATTATAGGTATGAAGAGAGACATAATGGCAAAAGTATCTAGTAGTAAAGAATCTGACCTTACCTAAAGAAAGGTCTGGCATTTGCCCTGGATTCTGGGAGTTAATTTTTTGCCATACCTGATAGGAGTGTCTTTGTTTCTCCTGGGGGCCTGGCCACATCCCTTAGTCTTAGGATGGGGCTGGCCTGCCAGAAAGTCCAGCCCTGCGATTTAGGGCGGGGCCTTTGGGTCACAGGATATCAGCTGGTCTGGAAACTGATTATCAACCACTAGATAAGCAATCATCAGTGATGCCTACATGAAGGAGACCCAATAAAAACTCTGGGCACTAAGGCTCAGCTGAGCTGCCCAGGGCGGACGTTCTCCATGCATATTGTCACAAGTCATTTCTGAGGGTGAGGCACCCCCTACATTCCACCCTGTGCATCACTCTCTTGGATGATTTTAATGTCTTTTTCCTGTTATAAACGACAGTCTTGAGTATAATAGCTTATTGAGTTCTGTGAGTCCTACTAGTAAATTAGCCACGCTTCAGGGTGGCTTGGGGGCAGTCCTGGAACTTTCACGAGGTACCAGGAGTCTTGGGCTGTCTTGGATGTCTGGAGGATTTTAGCTTCATGGTTTGGCCAACTCTGGGTAGCATTATACATCATATATCATCCAAAAAGATGTATCTTGTTATCTTCACACTGACAAAATAATTCTAAGCCAGCAATTATTTCCATGTTGGAAAGCTGGATTTGAAAAAGCAATGAAATCTAATTAAATACATAATTCTATTTTTTTATATCGAGCCAAGGAATCTCCTATTTACGTATGAATTCAAAGGATTCCGGCAAAAATTGCAAGTAAAAAGGGCTTTCAATCTTGACAATTCAAAGTAATTTATATATATAAATATATGAATTTTTAAATGGTGAGTAGTACAAAAAGTTTTTAAAGTGTGTTAATAAAAAATACCAGATATGCTACTGCTATTCTTAGTTTTAGAAAATAATTTAAAATGCTATTTTACGTTATTATATTTGTAGTCAACTAAAATAACTATTTTTTAAAAAATACAGTGAATATTTTTCTTTTATAGCTGTTTATATAATGAAAAAGAATGGAAAAGTACAGGTGAAAAATGTGATTTAAAAAGTCTACCAATTTGCTTTTATTTTTTTTACTTCTTCAGTAGAAATTCAAACACAGACAGATGCCTTCCCCTTTTTGCCCCTGGGATATAAGTATTTAGCATTTCAAAAGTCCACAGAGTTGGTAATTTCATTATTTTTTATTCAGAGGTACTGTATTTATAATGTTAGAACATTGGGTTTATGGTAACTTTTCTATTTCATATGCTTTCTTCATAAACAAAGTACTTGATCTATTTAACTTAATATTGTAAAAATTTCAGAGTCATCATAAAAATTAGACAGCCAAACAGAAGCTTTAAAGAAGTGATTTCTGCTCAGACTAGGGATATTCACTGAAACCAGATCTGACCTTCATGCACCAGTAAAGGACCCTACTTAATTTTTTCCTAAGATTGCTCCTGCACTATGTCTTTGCTCACACTACTGCTTCTATCTGAGATGGTCTCTCCCTCTGAGTAACAAAAGAGTACGTGTCCTTCAAGGCCAACTACAAAAATAAAGTCAGTTTTCTGAAATACAAAATCAATATATGATCATTATAAAAGTTAAACAATAGAAAATATCTAGGGTGAAATAGAGTACTCTTTTCCCCTCTAATCCAGCAATTTGGTGGAACTACTGTAAAACTAAGCACTGCTCTAGTCATAAAGATTTCCCAAGCAAACACCATCTTCTGTATTTGTAACTCATCAAAATGCTCTTTGTGCCTGATTTTGCATAATAAATATTCATGTTTATTGTTCTGTTACCCTTGTAGTTTCCTTGAGGGCAAGACCTATTCTTTTTTTTTTTTACCTTACTGGCATATGATACATTCCTGAAATACTAAGTAGAATGAGTTTAACATAATAGATTCCCAATAAAAATTTGTTGAACAAATTAATGAATTCTCAAATACATTCACTTAATATTTCAGGCACCATTATACACATGAAAACTTAAATCGTTTCCAAGAAAAGTGATTAACCTACCATCACACCTTGGAAAAGGGTAGTTCCAGTTCCTGTTGATCCCATGCTGACAGGTGAGGACTCGGTGGCCGATTAAAATGTACCCAGGATAACACTCAAAAGATACCGACTGCCCCACACTGTAGTCCGAGTTGATCATATACCCATTCTGAAAAGGCGGCGGGTCTGGGCAGTTCTGTAATCCATAGGCTGGAACAGACAGACAGAGCCCAGCTCAGGAATAGCAAGTGCAATTTGTCTGGAATTAGAGGAGGGATATGATGGCGTGCAGCTTCTTAGAGTGAACTTTTTAGACATGAGTTTTAAACAAGGTCTTTACTAAGATGCCCATTACCATCCTAAGTTAAAACAGTAATTATTATTAGTAGTAGAATTATAACAATTTGCATTTAATGAACACTTACTGTATGCTTTAGAAGTTACATAGCCCATACCAAAAATAAATTTGACAATGCTTACCTTGGAAAAAAAATGTATGTGGGGAATTTAATGAAAAAAAGAAATATAGATGATAATAAAAAATGCCTTTGTAAAGAACATCAGGTGAACACGGACCTAAACGGTTTTCTTCTAATTTAAAAGAAAACTATCCTAGCACTCCTTTCTAAGTGTTTCTAATTAGGAAACAGGTTGCTGTTTTGTTGAGTTCAGTTAATGTTCAGTGCAAATAAAATAAAGAAATCCATTTCGTTTTCTTAACTTTCTCCTTAAAAAGAAGTGTAGAATCATTACGCTAGCCATTACGATCTATCAGCACAATCTCTTTATAATACATTGTTTATTGTGGTTTATCACTATATCACTAAGTCTTTTGTGTTCCCTAAAATAAACTCTAGGTAGGTTGGTGGATAATAAATGTTTGCAGACTGTGTAATTCAGAAATGTACACATAAATCAGTGAGAGTTAACAAATGCATAATTAGGTGTAATCTCCTGATATTGAAAGCAGCTCTTCTGCCCCTTTCCTGTTTGCTCATTTCTGTTCCCCTCTAACCTGATTATAGGAATGAGATCACTAGGCAACTGAACATAACTCCTGACTTACGCTCTCATGCATGCACACCATGCCTTGCCTAACCTGTTGATTCTTTTCCTAGATTAAAACAGGTAAGAATGAGGAATTAAGCAGTTAAAGAATGACTAACTCTCCACCCCCCAAGAGCCCCCTTAGCAATCCTGCAGGCAGGTCATGCAGACGAGAAAACATCTGAAGAGAGAGTCAGCCGGTCTGCACGTAATGGACAGTGATGCAGAACCCAACCTCCTGCCTGATGACTCACTGAGATTCTCCCCCCGCCCTTTTCCCTTTAAAAACTGTTATGACGGAGTAGAATCTTGGGAGTTGGTCTTGGGACACGAGTCCACCTTCTCCCCAGATTGCCGGCTTCTCTGATTAAAGCACCTTTCCTTTCTACTGACACTTGCCTCTTGATTATTGGCCTTTGAGTGGCGAGCAGCCAAACCTGAGTTTGGTAACAATATCGAATCTTAAAGCTAAATCAGCCGCCTTGTCAACAGCTTCTTACCTGCTCTGGTAGGAGGGTCATGCATACTTCAGAGAAGTGGAATCTCACCAGGTCATCATCTAGTGTTTATTTATTTTATTTATTTTTAATTTAATTTTATTTTTTTATACAGCCGGTGCTCATTAGGCATCAATTTCATACACATCAGCGTATACATGTCAATCCCAATCGCCCAATTCATCACACCACCCCCACCCCCCTGCTTTCCCCCCTTGGTGTCCATACGTTTGTCCTCTACATCTGTGTCTCAATTTCTGCCCTGCAAACTGGTTCATCTGTACCAGTTCATCTCTACCATTTTTCTAGGTTCCATATATACGCGTTAATATAAGGTATTTGTTTTTCTCTTTCTGACTTACTTCACTCTGTATGACAGTCTCTAGATCCATCCACGTCTCAACAAATGACCCAATTTCATTCCTTTTTATGGCTGGGTAATATTCCATTGTATATACATACCACATCTTCTTTATCCATTCGTCTGTCGATGGGCATTTAGGTTGCTTCCATGACCTGGCTATCGTAAATAGTGCTGCAATGAACATTGGGGTGCATGTGTCTTTTTGAATTATGGTTTTCTCTGGGTATATGCCCAGTAGTGGGATTGCTGGATCATATGGTAATTCTGTTTTTAGTTTTTTAAGGATCATCTAGTGTTTAGACTCTGCTCTTATACATAAAGGGGCTGGGAGCTCACTACTGACACAGTAATAAAGCCACTCTATGAAGAACCAACACAGGAGGAACTGCAGTTCAGCTTCTCCCTGTGATGCATTCCTGCTGCAAACAGACCCGTGCACGATCCCAGCACCATTGTTCTCACAGTCAACTGAAAATGGAATAATAATGTAAAGGATGCAAGTGACTGCCATGGAGGTCCTTCACGTGGCGAATAAAGTAAAATGAACATTTTCATTGTGTATATAATTAGTTTAACCAGGTGATTTTAAATAAATCCTGAAAATTATATGGTCTATGATTTGTGCCAGACATTTCCCAGAGTTTTAGACTTAATGTTTCTGTACTTAGAACCTGGAATAAAGAGGGGGTGAAAGAGGATGCTGGTAATAAGATGAAAGGGACAACATCGTAGCCTGTGTGATAGCTGAGGGACATGTGAACGTGTGTGCAATGGAGCACTATTTAAGCAGATTGTTAAGACTGGAACACATGGAGTACGTGGCTTGGAAACTCTCAGGTTAGACTTCACGGGCAGGTAAGGGTTAGACTATGAACGGGCCTCTTTTCATGGTACAAGGATTGGATAGTTCCATAAAGATACTCCGGGGGCCACATGGAAAGATACCAACCAGGTCGTATTACAAGTGCACTTGCAATGTGAGAGATCAGCGTAGCTGCTGTTTGGCGTTTGGGGTTTCTCTTAATTAACATTTGCCAAATGTTAAACTTTGCTATAGAGGATTACTATTAATAGCTTTTTCTTAATGAATAAACTACTGAAATGGTATTTTTTCTTTAAAGTAACAATATGCAATGCCAATGAGTCAACTGGGTAAATCATTTATGGCAATGTGATTTGCCATAAAATTTTGGGAAAGCAATTTGAACAGAGCCATAAAGAATCAGTTTTTTAAACATTTAACCTAGTAATACCATTTACAGAAATCTCTACTATGAAAATAATTTCAAAGAAAAAGCCAAATCTTTAAATGTGTTCATTGCATCATTACTTACACTATAGTAATCTAAATGTCTAAACAAATAAATTATGATATTTTGACTCACAAATACTGAAGAGGTAAGATGTTGTAATGTCATATCTTCCAATAGCCACAGAAATACACACATATACATATAGATATATGCAGTCGTATATGTATATATATATTTATTCATTTATATTTTCAATAAAGATACTGCACAGCTCACAGCAAGATACTACGGTTAAACCCTGACTATAGTTAGCAGGTTAAAAATTCCTTAATTTCAGTATCTTATATTTGCAATTGTATACGTCTCTGGACAAGAGTCAGATAAGCAGTTGAAGAGTGATTGGGAGCAAGAAAGCAGAAAGCAGAGGATGCAGCGGTGGCCAAGGTCTGGGAGCATCTTGACATAGTTCCTGGCACTGGCTCCTCCAGGGTCCAGAACCAAGTAGAACCTGGAGGTAGAAGAGCCCTCAGGGTGGGAGTGGGGAGCCTCTCTCTAAGGGAGGCCCTGGACCCTCCATACTAACTCATAGCCACACATGCATGCACACCCACGCACGCACACACGCACACGCACCCCCCCCACACACACACCTCTCTCCTCCTTCCCCATAATGTGCCTCTCTCCCTGGCCCACTTGGCAATCACACAGCAAGGCTGCCTGCCTCTCCCAAGGACCACCCCACTCGGAAGGCCATGAAGCAGCCTTTTCCTGAAAGCCAGGCCTGGCAAATATCCACAGTGCATGGTTTCCCTCCTCGCAATATTGCTGTTTGAGTTAAAGTCACCTTATAGACCTGTGCTCAGAAAAAGAACAGAGACTCCCATGCTGCATTTCAACTATTAGCCAGTTTCCTCCTTTATTATACTCTTTTCAACTGAAATCAGCCACTTGTTCTCATTCTTGTTTTGCTTGAAATACAATAAGTTCTGTTGGAGAAATGAGGCCTCTAATACATCAAACATAGCTGCTAATGATAAAACTTAAAAAGTAAATATCAAAAACGGATTGCCAGTTTCCATGGGACGAAAATCAAATTAAACCATGTTCAACATCACCCTGCCCTCCCTGAAAGATTCTGTTCATGCTCTAGCGGTGCCCTTAGGGTATCAATACAAGAACCAATTATCACAGTACATTATAAAGGAGGTAACGGTAACAGAGATTCCTGATGAACAGTCACGTGAAACAGCATTTAGGACAGACCCACACACACATGCTCCACACGTTCATCACACACACTAATAATATGTCACACAATGCATTTCCCTACATGTGTTATGTGGTTTGTGGCATAATTTAAGACCGGCATTCAAGGTCTCTTTAGGGATTTATAAAACCAGCCTATTTCTACCCGTCATCTAAACTCTGTGAAAGGGACTGAGATAGAAATTTCAGGGTTGCCTTTCTAGGTCCAACAGCTCTATGTTACCCTTGATTAAAAGAAAAAATGTTTTTTCTTTCTTTTTTTAATGGCACTAATGCAGTTGTCCTGTATAGGAATTAAAGGGTAAAAGAGAGAGAGAGAATGCCAGCCCAGGTAGGCAGGACTATAGTTTTTATTACCTATTCATTTATTGAGTAAGATAAAAATCATGTATTGAGTGTCTACTAGGTTATAAATACTAGTTACAAATGGAAACTAGACAGAAATGGGTCCTGCTCTCATGAAACTTACATTCTATTTAGGGAAACAGACACAAATAAATCAATATGTTGGTAATTATGTAAAACAACTGTACAATTGTAAGTTGTGTAAACTATTATTAAAAAAAATAAACAAGGACTAAAATAAAGGGGAAAAAAGCCCAGGATGAAAGTAAGTGAGGGTGATCAAAAACTGCTTCCTTGAACAATTAACGCTGAAATTGAGATCTGAGTGGGGAGAAGATGCAAGTCAGGCAATGCCCAAGAAAGGGAGACTCTTCAGCAGAGGGAACAGGAAGGGCCCAAGGACAGAAGGAAGTCAGTTCTCTGAGATAAGGTGGGGAGCTCCAGGAGAGGAGCTCCGGAGGCCGTCCTCCCAGAGCCCCTGCCCCTGTTCATGGTCTACAGCTTTTACAAGGGGAGAACCTAGTAGTGAAATGTGCCAAGCCACAGGAGAGGCATTAGGACATGTTTGCAAATGGACAGCGACATGTTTTTAAAAGCCAGGACCCATTCTTTATCACATAAATCATACCTGCCAGGCACAAGACATAATACAAAACCCACAGCTCATTTCAGAGTTTTCTTAAGAATTTACAATCCCAATTAAACTTGTTTTCAATTGTGAATTATATACTAAGTATAAATATCAGTGACACTATTTTTAGGTCTTTGTTCTAAATCTCTTATTTAATGGAGTCCTTCACTATTTAAATATCAATATCAATATTCCCAAATTTTCAACTAAGTCATAAGTCACATTCTCTTTTTATAAAAAATGTCTTCCCAAAGTTTGACTCATGGTCACTTACACAGTGATACATGCATTGATCTACAGGCCTATTAGGTGTCTGAATTAAAGTAACTAAAAAGAAGTAATAAAAATAATTCTTTAGTATGCAAAAAATAGATGAGTTTTGGAAGGATTCCCATTGTGTGCTGCTTAGCACAGGTGCAGTAGATTTTTTATTACCTGCATTGTCGATGTCCATGTACCTCTGAATATCTGTGATGTGTCCATATACCTGGTTTCAGAGGTGGGAGTTTAATTAATGTGACCTCTGGGCTTGAGAGTGAAGAATCGCTCAACCAGGTGTCAGACCCTCATCTAAGCACAGTTTTGTTGTTCTGTACTCATCACTCATGGTCATTAATTCCCATACACTCGCTTTAATAATATAACACATTTTAATTTGAGAAAAAAAAACAACAACTAAGAGAGAAAAAGAAAAGACCACTTCACTGGAATTTGATAAGGAAGCCACTTCTAGCATAAAGAAGTAAAAATAATCATTTTCAAACAAATTCTGTTTCAACTGAAGGACATAGAGTCCTTCATATATTTCATATATTTTCATATATTTCCATGTTTGACAACTCCTAAAGACTTTTTGAGGTGTTATCCAGTTGTTCTACAAGATCTGTTGTCAGATCTATCACTGAAAAGTTGAATTAGAAAGAGAATCATCAACCAACAGAGAAATAGGTTTTGAAGCACGTACAAGAGCCTGGAGGTCGTTTTGTAAAATAGTAGAGGCCCTGGGATGTGCTGGAAGGGAGCCCAGGGACTTGAGCTGGACCTGGGTCTCTCATCTAATGGATCTGGGATGCTGACCAAACCACTTCCACTCCAGAGGCTCATTTCTTCATTTATGAAAGGAGAATGAAGATACCTATCTTATTCACAAGAATTAACAGAGATAATAAACGCAATGACGTGGTTTGTATATACCAGTTCAGCAAGGTTAAGTCTTGACTGTAAGAAATGTCTGGTTTCTATGATGAAATTCCCTCACTCCAGGCAGAGCTCTTGAGCCACTTATCAGATGGGGGCAGACCAGCGGGGAGAAGCAACTTCTAATACGCGGATTGTGTGAAATACTTTAAGAAAACAGCCTCCTTACAGGGAGGAGAGACTGCAGTCTGCATCAACATCTACGCTGAATATGACCTCCAAGCCCTTTTCAAGTCCTCGGCTTCCTCTCAATGAAAAGATTAATCTGGTCATAGAAGTGGCTAAGGCTCGTATTGTAGTCAACGGAATTTCTCAAAGGCACACATACACAAGCTCACCAGTTTCCCAAAGTGGCTGTTATCATGGCTAGGATAACACATCACCTCCCTTTGTAACGACTGTCCACCTAAATGTTCTGTGTTCCTTATGCGAACACCTTGATCCCAGAACCTACTGATGACATCCACCTACATTAAGGCTGCAGCCAAACCCATGCCTTTCCCACTGCCCAAAGGCTCCCCTGCAGGACGGTTCACCAAATTGCTTGTTCACAGTTGCAACTACAATTGTGTCTTGTGCTTTGACCAACCAAGGATTAAGTGCCCAGGAATCCTTTTACATAATAGCCTTTACCTGGTGGAGAAACTTTTATTTCGACGCAAAGGAATTGTTGGACTCACTAAGACTACAGACTCACACATCAGACTCAGAATCCCTTCACTGCATCAGGAGCTTGGGGAGGACTGATGAAGAAGCACACGGCACATCTCAACTGGGATGTGGACACCTGAAGGCGCCGTCACCCAGGAGACACATCCACTGACATACCCGTCCAGGTGTGCCTTTGGTTCAGAGGAATAGCTCTCTTAAGGCAGAAAGTGGTTGAGATTGTTACTTTTACTTTCAGCAAACCCATAAAAGGAAAAGCAAATCCACGCGACCTGCAGGGAGGAAACTGGACAGCTTTTAAGATTTGGACCCTAGTCTCCAAGAGTCTAGTCCATGAACCACATTGTAGGCACTTTTCCATCCTGAAAAAGGACACCCTGGAGGGGATGAGAATTGATACAACTATGTATTACCCACTGTTTTAAGCATTTTTATGTGAAATAGGCTTCTTTATAAAGAGCCTCATGTTGAGCGCCTGATTCACTCATGCAGATGGTGGAAAAGGACAGAGGAAGCTCCCCGCCTTTATTCCTCAATGACTCAGAATATCACGTTAGAAGGAAAAAGAGCGACAGTCTTAGAGGCGTGTCAATTTCATGTATAAATTATGGTCGTATCTGTAAGGAACAGTGAGTGTGCTTACACAATCAGTTAGAATGAATTCTTCAGTTGCTCATTGCACATAAAGGCAGTTTAATTGCTTTTCCTCCTAAAGGGGAAAAAATTGGTATCCACAAACTATAGCCTATTTTCTCATAGATTCAATTCACTAAAAATGCAATGGTTTTGTGACTGTATGCATGAATAAGCAGCCTTAACATATCCTACTATGTTGGCTTTTTTTTTTAAGGTGCATAGCACATATAGCAAAAGGAAAAAGATGTTTTTACCACCTATGGTTGAAGCACTTAAAATTATCTTTAAGTTTTTGGCATTCAACAATTACGCTTTATAGTGTAAGAAAGATAAAGAAAGTAAGAGAGAGAAAGAAAGATAAGGGAGGGAGGAGGAGAGGAGGAAGGAAGGAAAGAAGGAAGGAAAGAAGGAAGGAAGGAAGGAAGGAGGGAAGGAAGAGAGGAAATAGGGAAAGAGGGAAAGAAGGAAGATAAATATTCGGCTTCGCCAAATGTCAAGTCACAAAAAACAAAAGGAAAAGAAAATCACTAAAAATCTTAATATGGCAACATTTCACAAATATGAAAAAAAAATCTCAGTACCAGTTAGCCCATACCTTATACTACAAGAATAAGATAACACACAGAATTTTCTCTTTCTTAGGAGAATCCTTTGTTTGGATCTGGGAAAATAACGATTATTCACATATATCAATCTCAAACGATATTTGCATCAAGTGTTTAAATTATAGGTGCTTGATGTGACAGCCTATGGAATCACGTAGTCATCTTTCTGATATCTATTACATTTTCTGACTGATATCTAATTAGTTGATAAATATCTTCGTCCTATCTCCCATCTTCCAGTTTTTGACTTAGAATTAGGGTACACGAACTCAATTTTATTTCACACAGTTCACCTTTCATTTCTCAAGTTCCGTGTAAGTCATTTAACTTCAAGACAGCTACATCTACTAGTAGCATTTTTGACCTTTATACGGTCATAAATAAATGAGAAGGCTTAGGAATAAGGGGTACAACACAGACATCATTGAGAATGACAAGAACTATCTGCATGATTTATGCATCTTCTTATGTGTTATTAATCATAAACTTAACTTATAAATCTCAGGTGGAACCTAGGAATTTTGATGTGACACACACACATCAGAGTTGTGCCACTTTGCCAACTTATAAATTTTATAAAATGACAAACTATCTAATTAAGTTTCATCCCTGTCAGGTAAGATACTCTGCAAGAAATCAGAATGCCTCATATTCGTGTTCTCCTTCTTTTTTACTTAATTTATTTTTATATCTCTCAATTATAGCAAATTAACTGCCCACATAAAAATATATAGGGATTTTTCTTTTAAAAATGTGGATACTTAAATGTAGAGTCAGGTGTCAAGTAAATAAAACGTTTGCTCAACCAACCAGACGTCTGGCCTAGATGCGGACCCAACAAATTTGAATGCCCGCCGGCCAGGCAGACAGTGTGGGATCACAGCTTGCAGGCAATACAGGACATTTCTGAAGTCAGTGCCTCTACACCCTGGAAGGGCCATCACTCTGACATTTCAGGGGACGGCTCCCGCCTGTCAATGTGGCCAAAAGTCATCCCTGACATTGCAACAGGAAAAGGGAAAGTAGATCTGTGGGTCTTTCACCAATTATGTGAAATCTAATTCTAAATATTGACAATTTTAAAAATATTAATATTTTGCTAACCAATCACAGCAGCTTTATGATCTCTAGTCTAAACGATTCCTACACAGACTTTCTGTGGTATTGTTGTGCCCTTCCTTCCTTCCTTTTTTTTTTTTTAACATTCTTTTTGGAGTGAACTAATTGGTAGCTTTTGGAGCTATGTAGACATGGCCTTAGTAACCCTACCTGGAAAATATCGAGAAAGAAAACAAAAAACACTTTTTTGAACTGTGGCAGTTTAAAGCTACGTAAGATAAAATCTAGTTTCAAAACTACATGGCAAACAGTACTAGCATGGGAATCTGTATTTGACTTTTGCAATGTCAATAAAGAAAGAAAAGTTAAAATTTTCAATATATTATTAAGAATATTCAAATTGGGGGAGACTTCTCAAAAGTTCTTGGGGTCAACTGAGATATACCACTTAATTGGAAGCTTACTGTAGGAGAAATAATTATGCTATACTTTTCTTATTGACTCAAATACTAAGGTCGTGTCAAACAGTGAAGACTACCATGTAATAACCAAGTTTAAAATGATGATCACGAATGAAATGCTCATATTTTAACAGAATACACTTCAATAGGAATAGGGAAGGGGGAGAGACCAGATGTACAGAAATATGAAAGAGCAGCATGGGGTTCACAATAATACCATTCAAATTCTGAGTTGATCTAAGAGCCAGATGAAGGTGACACAATGAAAGAAAGCTGTGTTGAAGCTGAGACCTGCATCTCTCCTGGACCCTTCTCGTTGGGTTTGTTGCTTTCTCTCCTCTCCTCCCTCCCCCTCCAACAATCCATTCTCTGCATTGCAGGGACTTATCTTTTGCTAACGTACTTCAATGACTGCACCTGGAAACAACTCTGAATGTGTTACCACCCAACTCCCAAACAGTCTCCATCCTGCAAACCTCTCAGACTCTGTTCCTCTCAGCACTCCAGCTCTGTCCTCTCTGTTCTTTGAACATGGGAGCTCCTCTCTCCACCCGGACACACGTCCCTGCTCTTTACAGCCCCCGGCTCCTTCCCGTTCTTGTTCTTCAAGTCTCAGCCTCAGGGAGAGGCTCCGCCACCCACCACATCACCCTCATTATTTCCTCTGCAGTAGGTACCAAGCACACTGCCTCAGCCTGGGCACGTGGTCCCCATCCATGCCTGAAACTTTAAAATTGTCTCTTAAACGTGTTTTTTTACCTCCAGTCTCCCTCTTTTTGCCAAACCCATTTCTTGCCTGCTTAACAGTCCACAATGTATGTGGAGACTAAACTTTTAAAAAATGAACATATGACTAATGCAATTTTCACTGCAATATACTGAGTGTTTGTGTCCCCAGATTTGTATGTTGAATCCTAGCTCCCAATGTGATGGTTTTGGAAGTGGCTCCTTTGGGAGGTGATAGGTCATGAGGGTGGAGCCCCATAAATGGGGTTAGTGCCCTTATAACGCAGGCCCCACAGAGCTCCCTCACCCTTTCTGCCAAGTGATGACAGAGTGAGAAGATGCTGTCTGGGAACCAGGAAGCATGTCTTTGCCAGCATCTTGATCTTGGATTCACAGCCTCCAGAACTGTGAGCAACACATATATGCTGTTTAAAAGCCACTCAGGCTATGGTATTCTGTTAAAGCAGCCTGAATGGACTAAGACAGCCATTTTTAAACCTTCAACAGTTTATTACCCACCAGCTTTCCTAAGAGTTTTAATATGAACTCCTTTAGCATTCTGGTGAAGTCCACTAACCTCAAACTAATATTTTAAATGCATAAACAAATACATCAGATTACAAAGGAAAAATTTACTTATGAAAGTGTGATGAAAGCCAGACTTGTGGTATAACTAGATGTACTGTTATTTCACTAAATGGCAGGTGGCAAGTCTAATAACTAAAGTCACTTCACAATATTGTATAGTAATATTTTGAGATATCTGCAATGATTGTAATAAAACATGGAATTATCTGTGATTTGGTGACAAAGCACAGGTTATGCTAATACTACATTCGCATCATTAGAGGTTAAGAGGAAAATATTAAAACTGTATTTTTACATTTATATAGAGATATTATGTATATTAATATTATATATAAATTATAATATCTATATCTCATGGGGTAGATATTTACCATTCAAGTCATGGATCCCTTGAATTCTAGAACCATGGGCCTAGAGAATAAAATTCAACTTCTCAACGTGGGATGCAAATTATTTCACAATTGAATGTCCTCACCACATGGGCTCATTTACAAACTCGTCCTTCGCCTCTGACCTGGCCAGGTTTCATCCAGACTCTGCTGCTGATCTCCCTTTTCTTAGAGTGTTTATTTTAGAAAACTTGTCACTGTATATTTTCCCTCTGTCCCTTGGAGATGTATGTTAATCTTCGTAAAAGCCTCTTGTCAGTTTTACAGCCCAGGTGTGTTTTTCTCAAGGACCTGGGGACCGTCCCTCTGAAATGTGACATCAGGGGTGATAAGTGCCCCCACTCTGCAGTTGCCCTGGAGGACAGGAGCTGAGCTTCAGTGGCTCCAAGCCCTGTAACTACATCTTGCCTGGGAGCTGACTGAAGGGTTATGGGATTCAGGCAAACCAAGAGGGCCAAGGCCCCACACCCCAGCTCTTAAAAAGTCTCCAGCCCTTAGCCTGTATTCATTTTAAAACCTACATTTGGAATAAACACCTTAAGGAACATTTATATATATAAACAACACCCTTCGGAAGGACAGACCGTAACCCTGCATAAAGTCAGACTCAGGTGCAAAGAAATCCAGTCTTCAATCTCACCATCTCTGCAAACTCCTTGTGCCTCTTCTCAGGAATTCAGGCCCAAACTACCTTTTCCCCTTAAGGTTCTGATGGTGCAGCCGTGTGCCAGGATCTACTCTGGCCAGGCCTGAGTGGTCAAGAGACAGGCACTACAAATTGGTGATATTCGTGATTTCAGACATATGACAGGGACAGTAGAATAATTTAATTTGAGATTTGAGTGTTGTTTCTTATTTTATTTCTTTTGATGGTCACCTAATCATGTGGCAGGTGAATCTGTAAACTTACAAATTGGATTTTAAATCACCACTGGCAACTCTGATGGATGGAAACCAAGAGGGAGAAGCCCAGAGAAGAACACTGCTATGATCCTCACAAAAGCTTCTTTTTTAATTTTAAGAGAGATGAATCTATATCTAGACAGATGAAGGGGAGCAGAATTTGCCACCCCAAAATATGTCTTTGGCAAGAGGATTATCTCGAGCTGGTTATTATTATTTTTTTAAGTTATTTTTTGGCTGCGTTGGGTCTTGGTTGCTGCACGGGCCTTCTCTAGCTGCATTGAGCGGAGGCTACTCTTCATTGCGGTGCACGTGCTTCTCATTGTGGTGGCTTCTCTTGTTGCGGGGCACGGGCTCTAGGCGCACGGGCTTCAGTAGCTGTGGCATGCGGGCTCAGTAGTTGTGGCTCGCAGGCTCTAGAGTGCAGAGTCAGTAGTTGTGGCACACGGGCTTAGCTGCTCCACGGCATGTGGGATCTTCCCGAACCAGGGATGGAACCCGTGTCCCTGCATTGGCAGGCAGATTCTTAACCACTGTGCCACCAGGGAAGTCTCTGGTTATTTTTAAGAAACTGCAGAAATGGGGGAATCTCTGAAAACAGAGTAGAGGTAACCTGTTTATAAGAGACATTTATGAATACATTTATGAGGGAACACTCCCTTTGTGAGGGTGTCCTTTCTCTGTTCCAGGAAGAGAAAGATGGCTAAACCTCTAGCAACTTATCAATGGAGAAGAAAAAAGGCCTCAGTCTGCACAGCAACTGTAAGCCTGTCTTCTTTGCTTTGCTGCTCACCTCCCCTGACTGCCCCCAGCTTCTGGCTCTTCAGCTGGGGTGGTGTTTAAGGTGGTGGCTTGGGCCATGCTGGGGAGTTAATCAGGTTCCCTGGGAATCTCCCCTGTATGCCGCAGGCATACATGTTATTAACTTCTGATTTTCCACTGTTAATCTGCCTTTTTTTACAGGGGGTCTCAGCCAAGAACCTAGAAAAGCAGGGTCCCCTACACAAACATTTGTAGGAGAGGTAAAAATCTCAGTTCAGCATATGAATTTTCCTCAGTCCTTAAGAAGGCATGACTTTGCATCTTCTCTGCCACCACCAGTCGGAGTGCACTTTTCGTTCTTTGCTCTCAGTGTTCTCTTTGGGTTCTTTCGCATATGAATTTTCCCCAGTCCTTAAGAAGACACGACTTTGCATCTTCTCTGCCACCACCAGTCGGAGTGCACTTTTCGTTCTTTGCTCTCAGTGTTCTCTTTGGGTTCTTTCGCATATGAATTTTCCCCAGTCCTTAAGAAGGCACGACTTTGCATCTTCTCTGTCACCACCAGTCGGAGTGCACTTTTCGTTCTGGGCTCTCAGTGTTCTCTTTGGGTTCTTTTGCAGATTTCATATGTTCCTTTCTGACTCTGGATAGAGAGTCAAGTGGAGTCACGTGCACAGGAGCAGTTTAGTTATCAGTAAACCTGTGTTAGCGTCAAGGCCCGGGTCGGAGCTCATGGATGGGATTCCTTTAACTAGTAAGGCTTCAGAATCCGAGCCCTCAGACGCTGCTCGGTTCTCTTCCCAATGACAATGTGAAAGTTCACCTGAGCTCAGGAATGCTAGAGAAAAGTTGAGGTGAGGAAACCCACCCCCTTCCCTAAGTCCTCTGTGTTTCAGGAAATGACTTAGTGCAAAGGACCACCTCCCCCCGGACTGAGACAAGAGTCAAGGTGCCCTTTGGTTACCTGTGACCGGACCTGACAAAATCCTCCAAATTCCCATGCTTTCCCTTTCAAAGGTTAGCTGAACTGTTTGGTCCTCAGCAGTCAACTGGAACAAAACTCTTATAAACCAAACTTCAGTAACGCGTTTCTTCCCCCTAAACGTTGGCCCACCCTCAGGCTGGGCCACAGACAGGTTGGCCTCAGGGAAAGACCTGCTTTCACCCACATCCCCTCATGGCCCTCCTGGTCACCGCAGCCCCTATCCCCAGCTTCTTCTAGCTTTGTTTACTGCTCTCCATGAAGGAAAAGCCTTTTCCTAACCCTCGAGATGCTTGCTGATCTTATGGCTGTAGCCTTGTTTTCTCTACGGCAATAGACCTCTTCCCCTCTTGCAATAAATAATCTTCCCCAATAAAAGTCTCTTCTTACTAAATCTGAATTTGTTTTGCATTTGACACCAGTTATAGGAGCCTTTGGTGCTTCAGCCTCAGGTGGGAGAGAAGCCTCTCTGAGCAGCAGTGGAGAATCAGTCATTTTAAGTTGGGACAGGGAGGGGAGGGCGGGCGGGAGGGGGCAGTTCACACACAGAGGTACCAGGAAGGACCGGATCCCAGAGGAGAATGCACCCACCGGCCGGGGCTTTCTGGCTGAAATGGGGTGGGGCTGGAGGCTGGAGGAGGGATGCAGTGGGAGCACAGGCAGAAGGAAGGGTCCGTGAGGGTCTGCAGAATGAGAGGCAATGGCAGCTGCCACAGGCTCAGTGCCCAGATGCTGAGACAGAGACCGATGGATGGACCCGTGGTCCCTCACTTGTGGGGGAGACGAGACGGTTGTTGACTCCATCAGGCCTGCTGAGTCCTTGTGTAGGTACTAGAAAGAGCTACATCCGTGTTTGCTCAATAAACCTTGGGGTATTTTGAGAACAAGCAGATGCAGGGGAAAACTCTGAAAACAGGGCACAGGGTCCCCTTTTGTAGAGGAAATTTACCTTTACGAAGAAAATGTACATTTGCAGGGCTTTCTCTCCTCTTTAAATCAGCACAACAAGCCTGACTCAGCAACCCTGGTGAACCACACATCTCCTGCTTTTCTCCCCATTGCCACCTCCCCTTCCTAGAAGCCCTGAACGCTTCTCCTTTGTTTTAGCCTCAGATGGTACCTAAACCCGAGTCCTAACCACTCCTTTGAGTGACTCACGTCTGGGTTCTCCCAGGTGTCTGTGTGTCCGAGTGACGGGCATGTTAATGAACCTGCGCTTGTTCTCCTCTTGCTAGTCTGTCTCAGGCCGGTCCCATCACCCCCACTGGAGAATCTCAGACGACACAAAGAACTGCCGACTCGGCCGATCGTGTCACTAGGAGGGTGTTATAGGCAGATGCCTGAGGGTGGGCAGGAGAAGCGAGGAAGAGGGGGAGACGCTGGGAGAGCTGGGGTAGACCCTTCCTCCCAGAGGTTTCTTACAAAGTGGGAGCTGAAGGAAGATGCAGGTCATTAAAATTAAATATAAACAGGGGTGTGTGTGAGGGAGCGAGGAATCTGAGTATATTTGAAACACTAATGAGAAAGATCTGGTAGAGAAGTAGCAGCTGCAAATGCAATAAAGGGAAGACGATTCCTGTCTTGACAGCCCTGACAGCGCAGAAAGAAACATTCTAGAGCCTAGAGCCCGGGAGGGGCTGCCTGGAAGCAGGGGGAGCATTCTCTTGTCTCCAAAAGGAGGACGAGCAGGGCTGCAGGCAGACCTCCGCGCTGGCCTGGGGGAAGCTGTCTCCCTTCCGCTGTTCTCTGTGTGTGTGAGCCTTTCCAGGAGGAAGCGATACCCTTGGCTGAGACGAAGGGGGATCGAGGTGAGACAGAATGAAAGACACAGACGGACCTAGAGAAATCCTGGCAAGGTCTCCTGCTGCATTCCTCAACCTCTACCACCCTCTCTTTTCTCTCCTACCTGGATTCCTATTTTAAGAGACCCAAATTCTGGAAACGTAAATTTATATTTTAAGTAACAACTGAAGTAACAAGGTCTAAGAGTTCAACACAAAATGCCATCCTCTTTCAGTAATAAAATATTAAATCTCTATTTTTCCAGGGTAGCCTATGAAATTAAAGAAATCAAGTGATTTTGCTGTGTTAAAAAAAGACTCCACTTTTGACATTTTCAACTTCATTTGAATTAACAACATTCAAGAAAAGGCCAGCTAAATTACTGTGTTGGAAATGAAAATTTTGAACTTTTTCACATGTCAAAAGTGCTTTGGTAATGGTAGGTTCAAACTTTTGTTAGAGACCCCTATTTTGATGGTTTAAAAACACGTAAGGTTCATTCTCATTTTTTTTTCTGGTATAATTTAAACATGACTTGAATAGTACATAGAACCATTACTTTGAGCTGAGACAAGGCTTAAGGGCACGAGAGACACGGTCAGACCCACTTCCACTGTGAACGGACTCCCTGCACCATAGTCCTGATGGGAAATACCGACACGTGGCCAAGAGGACATGGTGACAGGTGAGAAGGCTACCTGGTGATGGGGCCAAGGGGCTTGAAGGTGGTGATGGTGGCCGTTGCGGGTAGAGACAAGGGACTTCAGGTGAAGCAGTTGACAGTGCATGGCTGACCCTGCTCCTTGTGTCTGCGTCCTGACTTGTGTGTACAACAGCCAAGACTCCACTCCACTCCCAGTCAGAAAACTGTGCCCAACTAGAAAGGACTCCAGCCGTACAAGCCTTTAACCGGCTAGGGAGGTTTACCCTTACAATTTACCTGTAAGAAGCATCCCTAGATGTGTTTTGACTCCTTACCTTGGTAAGTGAGTTTAAATCCCTGCCGGTTTTGCGAGTGGTCGCTGTAAAAGTGGATGAGCGTTTCATGAGTTGTGCTCAGCAAGGGCGCAGGCAGGTCGGGGCCACTGAACTGCCCCATCATCGGGCTGGTGTGGAAAGGTCCGTTTTGAATTTCAAGGTAGTCATGATTAGCTTCGGTAGAAAAATTCAGAAATTGAATATGTGCACCTATGAAAAAATATGCAAAATCGGTGGAAGTTAATATCAAATTTTATGATAATGTTTACCAATAGGGATTAAAATTGTATCAGTTTCCCCAAACAGCATCTCTCCAGGAGGCTGAGTGGAGCACACACTTTGTGAATTACAATGATCCTCGGTTCAGTTTCACCTCAGCAACCTACTAGCTGTGTGACCTTTGTCCATGTAGTAAATACCCCAAGTCAACTTATTTGTGAAATACGGGTGTTACCAGCATTGCATCACAGAGACAAGCAGGTATAATTCTTAGAATGGTGACTTACATCCGTACATATGGCAGTGATTTTGTCCAGCTGCTATTATAATCATTACAACCAGAAACACAAGGTTGTAATCGTACGTCAAATCATCCTTAATTTGTGGCTTTATCAAGGAAGAAGCCAATACAGATCTAACAAAATCCAACAATCTTTAAAGTGGCTTTTAAATGGAAGGGCATACCACTGCACAAGAAACTTCTTAGTTTGGTAAGCGATTGTTTCAATTGTGTAGTGCCTGCAAAACAAATTACTGGTGTTTGCAAGAAACCCACTCGGATCAACCCCACTCTAGCTCTCACAATCCAATCTAACAGCCTGGCACAGGGCAAGATATCAAGACGGTCTGAAGGACCCATACTGCTAGCATCATACTCCTCTGTGTCTCGACAAACTGCAGTGACAACTTAGAAGAAAATCAAAATCAAAATCATTTAGAGTTATTTGCATTGTGGTATTGTTGAAAATTTAATTGACGACTGTGTCTGAAATATTTTAATTCACTTTCAAGTTTACTTAGAACGCCAAAGACATTAGCTTTTGCACAAATCCAGGCAATTAAGTTAGATTTGTAAAACCTAAACTGAGAATACCAGCAGCTATTGTAGATCATTCTCTCAACATATGAGGAAAGCTTTACTTTGTGTTATTCTTCTCCTGTTCTTGAGAGATAAAAAGAGCTTTATTTTTTTCTTTTTCATCTAATATATTTGACGTTTCCTAGGTTTTAGGAAATTAAAGATATTAAAATTATCATATTAAAGATCATGTTAACATGGGTTACCTTACTTAAGTGTAAATACCTAGAGAATTTAAAGTAACATATCTACTTAGTATTGATGGAAAACGCAGGTATCAAAAGCCTGAATTCAGTAAAAAAAAAAAAAAAAGAAGAAGAAAAGCTCATGCGAAGAGTAATAGGGAAGAACAACCTAAAGGTACTCAATAAAGTTTAAAATCATCCAAGAGACACAATTTTATCAATTATGAAGAAAACCTTGTGAGGAGGAACAAAAGAGTAAATAATGGCCTTTCTGGCTGGGCAGAGTGTAAGGCCACCTATCACTCTTGGGTTTCAGTTTATCAGGTAATCACTGTTATGACCATCATTTCACAGGTGAGCAAACTAAGGCTCAGAAAGGCTGGGTGTTATGTCCCATGCACCACAGGGAGAGGCAGAGTTGGATGGACACCAACTCCAATTGACAGAGCCCTCATGTTCTCTGGTTTAGCATGAAAATGTGCTAGTCAAAAGCTAATGATATCACCATGTTAAAAATATTACAATTTTTTTGGAGAAAATAATTTTGTATTAAAATTGTTCAACCTAGTTTGATAGAGAAGATTGGAAGAAGTAGAATGTGGAATACTTCACGAAGAGACCGAGAGAGTGAAAAGCAGAAGAAAGACTTACAATGAAACATCTTTAACAAGGCAACCAAACTTTGGAATCCTTTTTGGAAGGAGTAATTCAATTTGTAACATATGGTCCAAACATATGTACTGGCGACACATGAGCAGCCAGAAAAGGAACAGCCCAGCCTGTGGCTGTCCTGCCCATTCTAATACTAGGCACAACAGACGACCAACATGGAACAAACCTATAAATTTAAAACATTTCTGCAAATATTAAAAAGTGTTGAAGAGACATCAGTGAGCTAATTCATTTTCTCCTAAATCCCAGTAAATACGTTTGGTCAAAAGAAATTTGGAAGCAAGAAAAGAAGAAAGAGAGAGAGAAGGATTGAGAGAGATGAAGATAGAGAAAAAGAAAGAGAGAGAGAGACAGGGAGAAAGCAAAGAAGGAAGGAAAGCAGGCAGGGCTAGTGGTCCCCAGCCCTTCAATTCTGACCTGTCTCCTGTGACAGTTGAACCACTTCCTGAGTCACGCAACAGTATCTGATCTATTCCCTCACCCACTGCTGAATTAAATACAGTTCTCTTTTGTGGCCTGGTCCACAAGTCTGATAAGAAAAAGAGGGTTTTTTAGCTAATTAATAAACTATACTAATGGATTCCTTTTTTTTTGGTGGCTACATCAAGGCCACAGAACCCCTGTGGTCTACAGAGTTTCATAAACATCCGTCACATTCTTCACCAGGAGGGAGAACACAGAAGCTGACACAATAATAATCAAAAACGAATGTTGAATTACTAACATTTCTATTTACGTCCTAAAAGTACCAGATAGGATGTGAAACTAGGGCAAGATTAGAACACTTAAAAAACGTATCCTGTTTTTAGGTATAAAATCAAATAGCAGGGAAATGGCTTAAAATAGGCTCATTTCAGATAAGCATATGCAGACGTCAGATGTATTCATCCAGAGACTCATTTTGAAATTCACAGAATGACCCAGTCAAGAAAGAAATGAGAGACAGCAAGCAGATCAAGGGGCAAAAAAAAGGAAGGCTGGCCAATATCTCTAAAGCAAAGGAAATGGTGACCGTGGCCTTTTACTGATTCGGAATTAAACTTGAAATGGAATTATGACAATTATAATTTTAGGAAAAAAATTAGCATATTAAGCAGGATAAAGTATCCAGCCACATATCAAACTACCTAATACATATCAGGAAATAGAACCAAGCCCAGCTCTAATCTGGTTTAGAATGGAATTTTTAGCTATCTAATTTTCAGCAAATTGTGTCCAGTTTGACATCATGAAGCCAAAATGAAGGGATTAAAGTAAGCGTTAACTTATTCTTTTCTTATCTCACAGAATACCAAAAATGTGTCATTGCAACAAGAAAACCAGTGTGAATGCCCATCTTGGGTGGAATTTACACCGACTGTCATTACACACTGAAAATTACGTGTCAGTAAAAGGCACCTGAAGAAAAAATTTTGACTTTGGATTTTGACAAAACTTTGAATAGTAACCTGACCATGGCTTCAGAGTTAAACTCTCGTCTCTTAGTTGATAGAACCTGTGAATAGTAAAGTGCTCTATTTTATATCTTCTGTGCATAATAAACATAGAGCAAAGGAGTTAATACTTTTAGAATTCAGTGGATAGTCTAAAGAGTCTTTTACATCCTCCTTAGACTTCTAGATGGTTTAAAGGCATGGCCAATTTGGACCTCATGGTGTGCGGTATAAGTGCAGTGGGTTTTAAATATAAAAGCAGTTATACTCCAATAAAGATGTTAAAAAAAAAAGTAATGGTAAAGTAGAAAAACTTGATTTCATTTCTGTTAACTATGCCTTTAGAAATTTTCAAGAAAATAGAGACAGAAGTTCTGTGGTGATTGAGCTCATGCCAAAGCCACACAAAACAGCAACCCAAATTTGTGGAAAGGAAGGAAAACAACATAGAAATCATTAGAGCATTTGGCTTAGAAACTAAAAGCAGTTAACAGTTAGGCAATGCCTTCTCCATACCAGGCGCTTGCATTACCTCCGAACGGCTGTCGGAGAATGATATTTTATTGTATTCGTTTTAAAGATAAGGGACAAAGGTTCAAAAACATGTTGATAACTTGGGCAAATTCATACCATCAGTCACTGACAGAACTAGGATTCCTACTCAGCTAACCTCAGAGCTCAAAGACATGAGGAGCCACCATGTACACTGCCCACGCCTTAGACAAAGTCCCTTGACTGCAGGCCCTCACAGAGGCTGGATGCAGGAAACAGCTGCTGCGGGGGATGAGTAATTAGCAAGGGGAGACCAAGGTGGCTTTCACATGATGCCAGAGCAACCAATCATTCTGTCTATTTAATTAAGCTATTGACTGGTCCATGCATGTGGGACGGAAGAAGGATTAATCAGAAGAATTATTTGACGGCGCTGGTAGCTGCTTAACGAATGGGTCGGATATCTATGAGGTGGTCCCACGCATATTCAGTTGTATGGAAAGATCCAAACACAGCAATAAAATCCTCCACGAGTGAAAGGCATCTAACCTATTTTTTTTCAAGAAAAGGCACTGATGTCTCATATTCTGGATAGGTGTGTTTTTCAGGGTGGCTGGGGGAATTACAGTCACCGGTACAGTAATTAATAGTACAATAATCCTTAACACCCTGAGCAACCCAAACCAAACTGACAATCCAGGAAACGGGAATGTACATGCCTCTTCCCTAAATTTAAATGTATAATTTCATGTTTAGAAGTATATTTATAGATTATAAAATTTATCACAGACAAACCTGGTGTGGTACTTAAATTTAATCTGTAGCAAGTTATTCCGAAGCATAACTACATCTATTCTAAAACGCTAGGGACAGTCATACTATTTTGCATGTAGTTAGGATTTAAGACATAAGGTTTCTTTTTGCTTATTCTTCAAGATGCTTTTTAAAGTCCAATACTAGGCAATATCACAGATTTTAAAGACAAATAATTTTAATTGTAATATTTCATAAATATTTAAAAAATTTTGACCTTTCTTCAAATAAATTTTTTTTAGGTTCATAGATCATGATCATGAGGTCAGACAATCTAACTGTTCTTTTTTTTTTTCCTGAGTTACTGTCTTGCATATTGGTTTATCAGTGAGTGAGCAACATACGGAAACATGCCAAACAATAGCCGCCTCAAATCTCAGAAAAGTTGGGAAAATAAATTAATAAAATGTGTATATCCATTCATGAGTAAAATGCTTCTGATGAGGTTTGAAAGAAAAGTGGGAACTATTCGCAGCAACAATTTAAAGACCAGCTAGCTTTTTGCTGCTGTTGTTTACGACATGCCAAGCCCCGTATTAAATTTCTCGCCCGAGTTGTTTTGGTGAATCCTCATGTAACCCTGTGTGGTTATTTCCTTTTTAGAGGTGAGGAAGATGAGGTCCCTGGAGGTTCACTCAGTGCAGTAGCCTGAGTGAACTATCGTTACTCGTCTTATGTGCTTGTGACCCTCAAGATGCTCAGACCCTGTTGGAACCTCCTGGGTCACCTACAACTCCGATCCTGACACCTGACTCCAAACACTGAACCAACCATGTCCAGATCTTCAGATCCCCAGGGTGAGAAAACAGACCAGCCTTTGAGGATAGCTGAGCCAATGTTGGTTAAAGGCAAAGGCTTCTGTTCCGTCTACCACAGAGCACAATTACGGCCTCTATGTTCAGAGAGTTCAGGATTTAAAAAAAAAAACTAAAAAACCTGGAAGAAATAGAGCGCCTCTGTGATCCTTCTGTGAACTGTCTCCCCCTTTTTATCCCCACACTTTGGTGGCCCCTTCAGGAACTCAGTGGACATGAACCTCACATGTGTTCTCCACTGGGGGGGGGGTGTCCCTTCCATGCTCCCCCTTGCCTTGGTGGCCTCACGCCCGCCGCCCTCTTGGCGGCTCTCAGCTGAGCAGGTGCACCCTCCCTTTCCTGCTGCCCTCCCGGCACAGATTCTCAAGGCAAGAGCTTTGAAAACTTAAAAAATATAATCCTCTTCTAGGGCAACGATTTCCACTTATGCTTATGTTCATTCATCACTCAACTAACATTCATAAGTACTCAATTACTCTGAGACATTCTGGGACATTCTGTGAATATCTAATTTGGCACCCCTATCATACTGTGTACTTTTGAGAAAATCACAGGTGGGGAAAACCCAAATTAATGAACTAAAATATAAGGACACCATGAGGCAGACAAGGAAAGGCATGATAGGGAATCAAAATTTCACACAGACTGTGAATTTCTGAAGCAGGCCAGAATGGGATTTTAGTGTACATAACAATTAAAATTAGGAACTATTTAAGGTAGGTAACCTGAAAGTTCATAACTAAATATGATAAAAAGCCATTTTCATAAACCTAAATCAATGCAAGTTATAACAACAAAAGTTTATAGAACAAAAAATACTAGAATGAGTTATAACCTGAGAAAAACCTTAAAAATTGTTCAAAAGAAACTACCACCATTACTGAATTCCAGTGATACATTATAAAAGACAGTGTTATAAAGAGATTGATAATTGAATTAGGGACGCTACATTCTGCACGTCATGTGCCTCTACTGTTCATCATTCAACTAATTTAATTTGCCTTGAAAAGTCTTGCACGGCTGAACTGATTTTTCAAGTAACTTTCTGTTCTCAAAGTTATTCTGCCAAAGATTTATTTAAATCTGTAAGCCACTTCCAATTAAAGACACACTTAGGTCAACAGAATAGGCCCATTTTTCACTCAGCCTAATTCTTTCCAAGATAAAAATTAAAAAGTTGAATTTTGAGGAATGAAAAAGTGTCTCACTCACCGTAGCCAGTGGGCAAGGCGATCTTCCAGGTGCAGTCCAGGTTGCTGGGGTAGGTGCCCGGGAACCCCGGGCTCAGGATCACGCCCCCCATGCTGCTCAAGGTCCCCCCGCAGGTCGCTGTTGGCCGGACAAGGGGAGTTAGTGCTGTGTGTCCTCGTTTTCCAGCAAGGACAATTCCCTCCCCCCACTCTATGGGACCACGCTACCTAGAAGCAAGTCTTCAGAAACGAATTTGCACCTCATTTCAGCACATACATAATGCAATGCCCTTTAGTTATTTATGGGTCTAGTTCTCCCTCCTGAGTTTCCACTGCTTAAGGACAAAGACAGGTCTTCAGTTTATCTGCTTCTGGTCCACAGAAGCTCCCAGTAAAGCTTGGTCAATTTAACGCATTTTGGTCAGGCATCCGATTGACTTTCAGGTTCTGAGTTGTCATCAATACTCACACCTTTAAGTCAGGACAACTATCATTGTCCTGGGAGAGAGAGAAGGGGGTCTCGATGTTGGGTGCACCTCCTGTCAAACAAGGATGATAACCTAATTCCTTGAGTACTTAGTTATCACTGTATGTGATCGCATTCTTTTGTTCATCTCAAAAGACAAGAACCATTGGATGGGCGTACAAACAGAGCCCCCAAAAGCTGTGTATCAATCTTTTTTCCTTTGCGATATTTAAAAACCTCCATCAATGGGCTTCTCTTATTTTACATCTGTCCAATGACCCCAGCAAGATTTTCAGTATAACCCTCAAGTCTCAGCCTTCTTCCAGGGGCTCATCTGTCCACCATCATTTGGTAGCCTGACTCCTGCCTCCTGCTGGGGAAACCCCTCCATGCCAGGCCTTTTCTTATGGTTAAACAGCATATTCAAAGCGTTTTTGGTACAATGGTATGGCTAAAGAACAAGGTGCTTATTTTTATAAAAGAGCCAGGTATCTTGGGGTTTTAACTGGGTTTATATATCTTATTTTATACAGATTCCTGATATTTTGGTAAGAATATATGGGATTTTTACTCCAGGGCACAGGCCATGTCCCGCTGGAGGGATCACATGATGCAGGGAATGCCAGCTTGGTGCAGGGCCCTGGCAAATGGCTTGGCCACCCTGAGGCATGTCATGAAGTTCAATTTAGTTAATACTGGTTAAGCCCTGGGAACGATGCTTGACACTCAGTAACTTGTAGAGAAGTGTTTTGCTGTAAACTGTCTTCCTTAGTACTATTATTAAAAAAAATCAGGACTTGAGGTTTCCAAGAACTTATTAGTAAAATACTATCTCTTCATGGATTTCTAGTCCTAAAATCCCCCAGCTTGGATTAATCTAAAGCTAACAGCTAAGAAAACTTTCAATCTCTCAAATAAGTCTTTGAAATTTATTGTGGGATGTTTGTGAGTTTTCCAGTGAAAAAACTTCCTCTGTACCTTGTAAGGAATTAGGAGCAAGCAAGTGTTATGGAAGTTGATGCATCTTTGACATCTGCTAATATACGAAACATGTAAAATAAAAGATACAATTAATTATATTTGGCTAATATAAGTAAACTATTCAAATAAAACATTTCCTCACATAATACAGAGTGTCAGCAATGACATATCATTTGATTGAATACCCACTGTGAGTTGATTTTATTTCAAAGCTTAAAATATTTAAATTCCCACGTTTAAGGGAAAGCTCTTCATTTAAAAATAAATAGGGAGACGGATGTTCTATGCCTGAATCCCAGTCCCAGTGAGTCCCTCCACAAGGGCGGCTGCCTTGACATCAAATACTTTTTGATATAAAATACTGTCCCTCCAACTTCACATCACTTATCGGTTCTTCTCAATTTTGTTTCTGGAGATGTGATTTTCCTGAGGCTAAAGGTGTACACAGAACCCTTCTCAGACTCTCAGACCAGCTACGTTCGTTCTTGCCATGAATGAATCCACTGGCTTCTGATACGCATGTGCTGTGCCTTTAGTGCCTCGAGCTAGCAGTCTTGCATCTAATCCCTGTTGGTTGGTTCAGAGATGCTGGAAAAGCTGAGGAACCACATCCAGGGGGAGAAGATGCTTGTCCAATCCAATAACAGCATTATTATGTTATCATCATGTAACAAATGTTTGAAAGGAATTTAAAAGTGCATCTTTGAAGCTCAAAAGTGGCTCAAGGAGATCACCATGACGTTACTGATAATCTGTACAGAGACCCAGTGACGGAAGGCATGTCCATACCAATGCAAAGGGGAGACGGGTAGTTCCAACGCCGAACAGTCCCTGGCATGCAGGAGATGTGGGAACGGCCCTGTTCAAGAGAAAATGAAATAAAACTCACATAACTGAACATAGAGTATTTAAGGCTTAAATGTTTGTGAGAACATCTGTACTTTCTTTGGTTTTCCCTTTTTGATTTAATTACAAATGCAAAAAAATCAGAACTCATGAAATCTACTAATGTGTGTTAATGAATCTCATATTTGGAATTAAAATAGAAAAAAAAGTCCATAATCATTGTGTTTCTTGTCACTGAAATCAAAATCTTGTGATGTCCCCTTCAACGGTCTTTATTTCTGCCAGGATGCTTCCCTAATGCTTACAATGTTGAACTGAACTGGTCAAAGTAAGTCTTCTTTTTAACCATCAAAAGTTACAGCTTTTGGTCTAAGAGGCTGAAAATGATTAGGAAATACTAGGGATAGATGTGAAGGGTGACATGTCAAAGGTAAGTAATCTGCTCATACAAAGGTTAACTTTCACAATTGCCTACGGTTCAAGTGCAACTCACATGACCTTTACGGTTCAGCGAAGAACTGGGTCAGTTCTTCCTTTATTGGAGAAAAAGGGAGACTTAATATTCATTTTATTATCAGACAGCCTCACAGCTGTCAAATTAACGTGTCTGCGATGAAATTAATCCTCGTCATTCAAGGTCTCTTTATCCTCTAAATACATAAAGTTTTCAACTTTCAACCTTCAAAAAATCTGTCCTATTATTACTCTTTTAAAAATTAAACAGCAGCAGGTTAAATTCTCAGTGTTTCGTGCTAAAATCTCTTTTAAGATGAAAGAGAAGGTAGTGAAGGGGCACCTCTGTGTGCAGACTATTCAATTTTACTTTTTTCCTTATTGTGACTTGGTGGTTTTATGTGCCATGAATACTTATCTTGTGAATTTCCATTTGCCAAACAAAATTGGCACAGAGGCAGCTGAAAAACAAATCTTTAATTCATGTTAAATAATCCCAGCCATATTGGGAACGCATCAAACAAGAATTTGCCCTAAGGCAGTTATCAATGACAAACCGATTCCCCAAGCTTAGGAAGGTTTCATACTCAATTCATGTGCCACAAAACTCATTTTCTCCTACTACCTAATATTCTTAAAAGTTGTTACGGTAAAGGAAGACTACACTTATTCTTAAAGAAGACATGCAGGATAATGCTTTTCCTGCCAAATTTCATGCTCTGTATCTCCTCATTCTCTGACCTATTACGTTATCTTTAATAAATTTCTTTCTGAATTTTGGACAAACAAAGTACAAAAGCCTTTAAAGGTATTTATGGAAGACTACCAATAAAATGGTCATTTATTACCAATCTAGGTCACATCCTGCTATTGATTTCAGCAAAGACATTTCATATTAGTGATTCCAGCTGAAATTTTTATAATGGATCCAAAACAACACAGGAATCTGTGCATTTATTTACTAGCTTCAAATGGGAATTTTCGTTTTTCATCTTTGAAAAGAAAAGTAAAACAAATCTAGAGAGAAGGAAATCATTAATCATTCAGATATCTGGGACTGACATTTGATGTGTCCTGTCTCTGCCACTTTATGCCTGAATCTCACTAGGCAGATGCACTTATAGACATTTGTACGTAAACCATAAAAGGAACAATTCTTTTCATGAATAATATGTAATTTATGCATGCTGTCATTCCAAATATACTAATGCGTTACCAAAATTCCCAGTTGTTAGCAACTTTTTAAAAAGTCCAGAATCCTTTTTAACTCATGTGAATGAGAGACAGTCACAGCTTGTAAATTCAATGCTTGAAACTGTTATAAAGAAAAAAAAAAGCTTAGTTTGCATTTGAAAACAAGAGCTAAGTGGCCTGACTGGACTCTACAGATGTGTGTCTGCAGGCTTTTATCTCTAAGCAGCATATTAAACAATTCATTGTAAGAAATGTCTTTACTAAATAACCCTTTCTAGTTTCTTCTCTGAGGGCTATAGAAGTCTTCCTTATAAAAGGATGCTGACAGTAAATGCAAAGTGCTGTCGTAAACGTGTAGAAAGATGAACACACGTGAGTGAGAGAAAGTGTTAACATGTGGGGATCTGGGAGAGGAGAGAGACAACATGATATTTACGTGGTTTAAGTCAATTTATAAAGAAGTAAAAAAAAAACAAAAAGCATAAAAATGGCTTGTCAGTATAGAGTAAGGTATTCCTCTAAATGAAACCCCTGGGATGTGACTTATAATTCTTTCTGCTGTAACACGTGAAACAGGAAGTTTCTGTTCTTAAAGAATCAGTTAAAACGGCCTTGACGTGCTTGGTTAAAAGCTTGTTTCCATGGATGAAGGTTTGGCAAAGCTTTTTCAGTAACTCCTGTTCTACTTTCCAAGTCTCTGCCCATGTTTTTGCAGAGTCAAAGCAATTACCGTGATACCCACCAAGATCTATGAACGCAGGTTGTAGGTTGTTTTGATGAAGGTGGCTTTATATGCCGATGTTTGTTTATAATAATAGCTATACTGGCTTTCGTTTGCTGAAGTGTGTTAGGTGTTTCACTGATATTTTCTCAAACTTAAGGCCCAGGCTGATTTCTGCAGGTGGTCCCTCCAGATGTGCCAGCTTTGGCCCACCCCCTCCTATCAGGCACTGGCTCACTCCCCTTCCCCATTAGGGAAAGATGTGCCCCCAGTGCCACACCATGAGGTTGACTGAGAGTAACACAGGCTCTGCACGTGAAGCACCAGGCGGGCAGGCCATCAGCTTCCAGCGTTTGCTGCTGCTGCTCTAACTGGTTTCAGTTCTGCAAGATATTTACCCCAGCGCCCAGAAATGGGACTATACGCAATGCTGTCACTTCACTGCTGTATCTGCGGAACTTCTTTCTGATGAGTACTCCAGGTTTTATTTAAGTCACTTACAGAATACAACTAATGTTCTTGAAACACCTTCAGCTTCAGTGTTGTAACAAACATACAGCAAAAAGTACTCTATTACCTGAATTAACTGAAGTGTAGAAACCTAAGTAGGCTTAAATATGTCCGTTGGACTTTGGAATACACATGTTTAGATTTCAGTATTCATTGTTGGTAGGGAGAATTATATGTGGATTATGCTAGAGGACACAGATAAACTGTTCTGGGAGTATGCTTATTTGTGGCTAACCCAGAAAACAAATAACAGAAACATGACTCATGTTGCTATACATTGGTTTGTAAAATATTTATTTAAACTTTACATAAACAAATTTAATAAAAAAAATAAGACTATAAAAACTTCTGCTTAACATTTCTTGAAAAGCATTTAACCCTATTATTTGAGCACCATATTTACCTGGCACACAAGTAGGCACTTGAAGATTTACTGAACTAAATCATAAGAACAGTCTGCAATGCAGGACAAGCATGGGACTCAGAGCCAACCCAATAATCGGGTTGCCAGGAGAGGACTGTTGAGGAGACTGTGTCAATGCTTTGTCCCTTAGAATTTTATCTAGTTATTGGGAGAGTATACATTTTGAAATAAAAGTATTATGAAAATAATATGCTCAACCTTAAAAGGATGTTTTATCATTTAGAAGCTATTTCCGCATCATCATTAAATTTACCTGTATGCATGGTTTAATATGACTACTTTGATTCACAAACTGAATGAGAGAAACTAGATTAGGTCTCTGGGTGCAAATCTAGGGCGTTGTCTTAAGTGAGCTGGCTGAGGATTACCATGCTGAGCCCCTCTACTACCAAAAGCTCAAATAAAAAAATAAAATACCTGCAGCGTGTATCCAGGCTCGCACTGAAAGGACAGCACATCGTTCACCATGTAGCGGTCTCCTGTTTTGATGCTGTTGCTGGGAAGGGCTGGCTCTTGGCAAGCAGCAAGACCTACGGCTGGGGAAACGTAAAGAAAAACACTTACAAGCTATGTAAAATGAACAATATTCTTATCATTTGAATAGCGAAATAGCGTTTTCCTATTGCTCTCCTCCTATAGAAATGAACAAAAACTCTCTCTCTTGTTTGTCTACCAAGAAGACATTAACTTTCAATCAGTTTGAGCTAAATCTTAAATATTAATTAATTTCATTTCCACTGTGTAATGAAATTTCTTTAAAGAATAAAATTTGTTACTTCCACATTTAGTGTAAAACACTCCAATTCCAATGCATACACATTTTAAAAGGTCTTTAAGGAAACTGTTTCCTATTATATGCAAATCCCCATGATATGGCTCTCTTGCTTTTTGTTTTTCTAGCATACTTAGCAGTCTTTTTGAAAAATTTTAAGTGTGAATCTGGGAATTCTATCCTTCTGGAAAAACATAATATGAGAACAAATATTTTATATTCAATCTCTCTCTCTCTCTCTTTCTCATTTAAAGACAACAACAAAAAAATTCTCATGAACAGTTTGTTCTTTAGGTAAAAAGGACCAATATTTACAGACCCTAAAGCTGTAATCAGGCACTTTCCTAGATGGAATTGCCTTTAGTTAAGACACTAACAAAAATTTAAAAAATGCATCATATAATATTGGAATTCAGCTTAGAATATCAGATGAATGAATGCCAAGGACCATTTAACATTGATACTTATTTGTATAAACCCTTATCATATGAATAATCAAAATATGTAGCTGTGGTATTTTATAGAATCAAAAATGTATTTGAAATTTTGCTAAAGATTTGGTGATTGCTAATAATCTTCCATGATTCTAGTACATCTTTTTCTCACATCCCAAGTTACTAAGCACTAATAAGTTATCCAGGGTGAGAAATGGGAGAGAAGGACTTCTTCAGAGCAGACCAGCTTAAAATCCTTCACATGCTCTTGGACTGAGACTTTGGTTCTTGTTCTTTTCATTAACATGAAGGAACTAATCAGATTAACTAACTGACTGGGACTCTGAGTAATGGGGCGGGGCTGGGGGAGGGGAAGATTGTTCTTCCAGGACATGAAGGCTGGTCTATGCAGCCACACAATTGTGGGTCCCAGTGCACAATGAGGACGCATGCTGCCTGCCCTGCCCTCAGGACTGGGTCCACACCTGTGGGCACCCACTGCAGCTGGCACATCTCTTCTGCTAGTGTGCATGCTTCACTGTCCCCATCAGATTTCGAGGTCAGAGATGAAATTATTAAGAATTTCCAGATGGGCAACAGCATGCATGGGATGCCTCTGAGAGCAGGAGCTGGTGTCACTCCACATGGTGCCAACTCACGAGGCAGCCTTGGGGTCTCGACAGGCAGCGCTTGGAGAAATCAAGGGACAGGCAGTCCCTTGGAGCAAGGGACGAAGACAGTACTGTTTGCCAGTCGCTCTCCTGGCTGCATCACGTTGCTCTAATCCTCACAAGAACCTTAATGTAGACTCCGGTGTCTGACATTAAGGTCAAGGCAGAGCAAAGTGAGATGGGCAGGCCAAGGTTCCCAGGTGCAGGTGTGCAGACCCACCTGCCCACCTGGGTGAGGTAACAGTCAGTTTCCTCCACTGCCCTGCTTTTCAAAGTATGGTAAGTGTGGGAGCCTGTAAGAGATGCACACTTTGGGTATCTCAGAACTATTGGACCAGAATCTGCCTGTTAACACCATCCCTGGTGATTCTTATGCATTAAAGTTTGAGAATCACCAGTTTGCCTCACTTTACCCTGGAACCTGAGAAGATGAAACAGAGAGAAGAGTCTTTATTTCTCATCATCAGTGAGATTGTTCATTTGAGAACATGATGCTATAGAAATTACACTGGATAGGCACCACTGTATATAAACAGGATAATTTCAAGCATGAAACACATGGATTCTGTCTGGGATGAGCAGGTGTGAGGTGTAGCATAATGTTTTTATAAGCTGAAATTGATTTTCCTTAAATGTCTATACACTAAAAACTATAAAACACCATATGCATTAAGTGACGATATTTTTTATTCCTAGTACAGAATTTTAAGCCATTTGGGGTTTTTCATCGATGATAAAATTGCTAAATATGGACAAATACCATCACTTACACCTTTAACTTTTTTTATTGATATAAATCTAATTTATCTCCCTCTCCTTTATAACTTTAGAAAATAAACTGCAACTATATTTCAATTTCACCTTTTTTTCCCATCACAGATTGGCATGAACTCCTACTGTATATCATTTATTTTTTATTTGACCCTAAAAAAATACATTTAAAATACTTGTCCCATAAAATTTCAAACTACAATTTAGAATTCTAAAAAGATAAAGATACTTTATGATTTTGAAACACATGATAAACATGCATTTTTTGTCCAATATTTAGAGCAGGATAAGCAGGACCTTTGTAAATATAGTTAAAATAAGTTCGAACATTTTGTTTTTCAACTTATCACTGTCCTCATTTCAACTGGCATTGTGTATGGTTTTCAAACTTCAGAATTCAAAACAAATATGTTGTTCTAGCTGGACAGCTTAAAACAATAATGAATATAATAATCAAAGAAAGAGGAAAGCAGACCAAATGGAGAGATCAATAGAGTTGGATTATTTGGCAGCTGCAAAGAGGTCGAAGGACAGATATGTAGAAACATGAGCATTAGGTACATGACAGGTCATCGTAAACACTATAGGGAATATATCGGCTACTCCTTCATTTTGAAACGAAAAAATTTGTCGAGTATATTGTTCATTGTAACCAATTAAAGAACCAGTCCTTTGCATAAGCACACCCTAAGACAGAAGTGTTGTTCACAATCTCTGTAAACCCATAATCCAAAAATTGTATTAAAGGTCAGACAATGTGCTGGAAAACAGGTGAAGAAAGAAATCACAACTTCACATAGGGAGACCTGATGGGAGGATGACAATAGATGAAGTAAATGTCAAATGTCATCATCACATAGATCTAAACCTACATGTGTCATCCTGTACACTCAGACTTCTATACAACATTGTTCAATGTCCATACATCTTCCTGACATCAAAGAGTAGCTGTAAAGAAAGCCCCTTTAATTAAGAAAAAGTATCCAAAGAAAAGAAACTACTTTTTTATTCATTGTCTAAGAAGTTTAGTGTATATGGAGCTAAAAATATTTTCTCTTACCTGTCAACTGTTGGCTGATTCAGTCCACATAAAAAATGCTATTCTATTCCTTCGATTTAATAGATCATAAGGTCTCATTAAAGCATAGGGATTGTGTGTCCAGTGTCAAGAGAAGCAATCTCATGAATTTGGGGGGCAGTAGAATTTTTAAATGTGATTGAAGTTATTATTAGTTTAAAACAGATTGTTATAACTTTAAGATGTTTTATGTAATTGCAGTTGTAACCACAATGAAAACATTTATTTAATACAAAGAGAAGTTATGTCACTACAAAAAAATCAATGAGACAAAAAAAAATGGAGTAAGAGGAAAATAGAGACAAAAATGCTAAAAGACATACAGAAAACAAAGACACAGATTGGCAGAATGGATTAAAAAAAAGTTCCAGGCATTTGCTATCTACCATTTACTCATTTTAGATCTAAGTACACACATAGTCTAAAAGTGAAAGGATTGAAAAAGATATTTCATGCAAAAAGGAACCTAAAGACATCAGGGATGGCCATACTTAGAATAGATGTTAAAACAAAAATTGTCACAAGAGACAAAGAAGGACATTATATATATAATAATAAAAGGGTCAATTCACCAAGGAGATATAACAATAATAAATATATATGCACCTGACACTGGAACTGCCAAATAAGTGAAGCAAACACTGACAGACCTGAAGGGAGAAATAGACACAAACACAAGAACAGTATGAACCTTCAATATTCCACTTTCAGTTATGGATAGAACAGCCAGATAGAAGATAAGGGACAGAAGACTTGAACAACACTAAAGCCCATTTAGACCTAAGAGATATATACAGAATACTCCACCCAAAAAAGCAGAACACATATTCTTCTCTGGTGTACATGGAACATTCTCCAAGATAGGCCACATGTTAGGCCACAAAACACGTCTAAACAAATTTTAAAAAACTGAAATCACACAGAGTATTTTCATCAATCACTTTAAAATGAAACAAGAAATCAATAGCAGAGGGAAAAAAGGAAAATCCACAAGTAGATGGAAATTAAAGAACTCAATCTTAAACTCAACCAACAGGTCAAGGAACAAATCACAAGAGAATTTAGCAAATATCTGGAGACATGAAAACAAAAACGCAACATATAAAAACTTACAGGATGCAGTAAAAGCAGTACTAAAAGGGAAGTTTATAGCTGTTAATGCTTACATTATAGAAGAAAAATGATCTCAAATAAACAACCTAACTTTATACCTCAAGGAACTAGAAAAAGAACAAACTAAACCAAAAGTTAGCATAAGGAAGAAAATAATAAAGATTAGAGGAGAAGTCAATAAAATAGAGACTATGAAACAATGGAAAACATCAACAAGACCACAACTATTTTTTTTAAATATCAACAAAATCAACAAACCCTTAGATAGACTGAGAAAAAAGTTTTAAAAGATTCAAATAATTAAATTTAGAAATTAAAGGCATTTTAAAAAACTATGAACACTTATACACCAATGAAATGGATAACCTAGAAGAAATAGATAAATCCCAAGAAATATACAACCTACCAAGTATCATGAAGAAATAACAATTCCGAACAGACCTATCATTAGTAAGGATGCCCAAACCCATTGGCCTTCTTACTTCGTCCTTGTCCACACTCTGCATCCATCAGCAGACCTGTCAGTTCTACCTACCATGTGCATCTCACATCCTCGTTTCTCCTGCATTCCACCTCCTCTAAGCCACAGAACTGAGCTTCCTCTGAGCCTGTTGACAACTGCAACACCTGTTTATCTGATGAGGATACCCCTTCTCTTGTCACTGTCCAAGTGGGTCTCTACTCAACAACCTAATTGATCTGGTTGAAGGATAAATCAGATGACGTTACTTCCCTGATGGAAACTGTTCAATGTCTTCCAACTGTTCTCAGGATAAAATCCTGGGCTACAAGGTGGGGAACATTCTCTCTCTGGCTCACTCTTTCAATTTTGCTTCCTGCCTCTCTTCTGACTGTCCACAAGGTTCCCTCTAGTCTAGACATTTTTTTTTTTTGGCTTCATGAGTACAATAGGTGCCTTTCTACCTAGGGTACCCCTTGATAGTTTCCTTTGACTACAATGCATTTCCCTTAAGTCTTTTTGTGGTTGAATAATGTCCATTGTTTCATCCTTCCTTCAATAAATATTGTCAATGAAAAACAGAGCTCCACAGTTACTTTGCACCTCAGAATACTGCTTATTTGCTTCAAGGTGCTTAAAACAATCTATAACCATCATGGTGTTTCCTTATATATTATGTCCCCACCACTAGAACATAAATTCTGCATAAGCAGAGACCATGTATGGTTGTCTTATCATGATTCTGTCTATGGAGGCTAGAGGCTAGAGTAGGCATATAACAGATGCTCCAATAAATGGGGATGAATGCAGCGACATCCACAATTTAGTTTCGGGGGACAGGGATGAGGGGGCAATCATCACCAAGAGGAGATGAGTCTCAAATGAGTTACAAGGGTGGATGCACCAGGTGACAACTGATAATTTGAAACCAAACTCCTTTTCATGTGGGCAACTCTCTGAGTAATGGGCAGAGTGAGTAGCAGCAGAATTTCTTTAATGATTGACGATCCTCTCAAGCAGCAACCAGAGACTAGCTGATAAATACAGAGTTAATGTTGGGACCCACCTCTTAAATCAGTGGCAGGGACAGTAGGTGATGGTCCGAAGAGTTTAGGATTAAGCGTCAGTTCTGTACACTCCACCCTTCCCAGTCCCAAATCCATTAATGCCTGAAATTCCAAAGACTATCAAAGGACAACAGGAAAACTGTATTCCAATCCCTTTATTTTAGAAGACAGTCAGCTAAAGAACCCAGGGATTAAGTAGTTTATATTGCACCTTTCACTTAAATTTAATACTTGTTAAAATGCCAAAACATCACTGTTAGGAGAAAAGTTTTAATCAGTTACCAGTTTTTTGTGTGTATTACATTCAACCCCAGATAAATCTGGGGTTCTCTTGTTACCCACCAAACAAAGTTCTGTTACTACTGAATGCCCAGAACAGTCTTGTAAGACAGACTTCACATTACTAGAAGGGTCTCTGGAACATTCTGTGATGTTAGGTAGAAGTCAAGATATACAAGACTTTAAACTCTTCCATGGTCCTTGGTGCAATCAGAACTTGGTATGAAATGAGGAAGACATGAATTACCAATTGATGTTAATGAAAGCAATTTTAATAGGAGGTAGGAGTTGAAAGGGTCTCGGGAGATTCTTTGAAATAAAAGCACTTAGATAAATTTTACGGATCAACAAATGATTGATAATAGAGTTAAATACATGAAGATAACTTTATTACACCCCTGAATGGACACGGTTTACAGGATGCCCACTCTGGTGGAGGTACAGCGCTGTCTTCCGTGGATGCACAAGGTAAAATCTCCATAAATGCACCCAGGGGTATATGAGGTGTTATCTTATCCAACCTTTCACTTCCTGTGAGTTTTACTCATGCCCGCCATTCAAGTTGAGAAACCTTATTAGTATTATTAATATAGTATTAAAGTGTCATTAAAACATGCATTAATAATTTGCATGCATTTATAAGGATTACTGTAATTGTAGAAGGCTATTTCGAGCTGTCAGTATTCAACTATGATAACATCTCACTAAAAATGTGTAGTACTTTTCATTTCAAAAACTTAAGGCATTTTCCAGAATTTTAATCCTCATTACGTACTTCCTTCTGAGTGCCTGTTTTGAAATGAGTCCACAAAGGAAATGAAATGTAGTACTTATTTGATCACTGAAAACAAACAGAATGCAAGTATTTTAAAAGCACATCCATAATAAACATAGCTTTATAGTGATAATATTCTGTTGACCATCAGCTCAGACCCCTGCAGGAATTAATGCAGTTCACTATACTATGTTCTCACCATTATATCAAAAACTGACACGATTGTCATATAAGGTTCACTTCTGAATTTTCTAGAAAACCTTTTTTGAATACAACTTCAATTTTAAATTATAAGTACTTTTTAGAATACAGACAAGCAAGGAACTTATCTCTTTTCATTACTGCATTTTCTTTTTTCTAAAGATAATTAAATAAATTCTATTTCCTTTTTTCGCTTTTATTGCCAGAAATTTAAAGCTAAATTTACTGCTTAACAATACCAATTATTTTAATATAGGGGGCTAGGATATTTATATCTTTCTCTTTAGTTGCCTTTTAAATTTTTCTTTATTTTAATAATTTCTTTGTTGTATACTTATTTTTAAGTTGCACCAAATACTTGAAGAACGGACAGGTTATCTTTTTTCCTAATCTATTTCTTATTCACCTGAGTATTTATCATTTGAGTGAGATCTTATAAAATTCATGCTATATAATGCTATATAATATTATTTTTCATTATATACATAACTACAAATTAAATACATATGAGAAGGACTTAATCATGTAGAATAAGTTTTGTACTTGAAATACTACTACTATATTACAGTCAGCTCTAGGTCAAATAATATTTGAGAAAAAATTTAAGTCTGATAATAGTAGAATACTTTATATTTATTTTATAATAATCATTTTAACTAACGACAATTAATACACCGAACTTGCAAGCATGCTAAAATGTGAAAAAAATCTCCATTTGACCCTACCTTGTAAAGGATAAGCATTCATTTCAAACAATGAAAGAGTTACTATATTTACTTTTCTCTGAAATTTTTGTTTTTTCATAATAACTACAAATCACTAATTCAAACTCCTCTTTTTCAGAATAAATATATTGTAAATGTGTTACTGCAATATTATTGTCTTTTTATAAAAAAAAAATTATTGTCTCTTTCTCTCTCTTACATGAGGCTGTCATGGCCATAGCTTACATGTTTCAGGCTCTGACCCATCTGTATAATGTTCTGTACCAAAGGGCCAGAGTATTAGACATGGGAGAATGGCTTCCACATCAGACCATGTCCTCTGCTGAGCTACTGTTTAGAGTAGAAAGCTAACTTTCTGCTTTGTAGGACATCTAAAATTCGCACTGCACAGTAGCTTCTCTATTTCACTTGCCTTCCAGGGGTCAAATGTCATATCTCATAGACTCGAGAAATATTTTGTTAACTCCAATGGGTTTCCCAGTGGTGAGTGTGAGAGGAAAAAGGTCTCGAAAAAGACAGTGAAATAAAAAAAACTTTCATATATAGAATTATGTTGGTGCTGTTTGGACTCAGTGCCATATATCAGCATTAAATAGGCTTGAATAATTGCAGAAGCCTTTCACTTGAGGTCAAACACACTCATTGGGTTTATGACATTAATCTGGCATAGATGCCATTCGATTAGGTCTTACATGGTTCCCTGCAGACCCAGAAATTAAGTGTCTTCCAACACAGCAAGACAGAACTATGTGTAAGCTCAGGCACAGTACCAGTCTAATTTAATAAAGAAGGTTTTAGTCATGTAAAGTGTGACTATTAAACAAGCACCGCTGTGTGTAAAAATCGAGATAAGTAGTTTCTATTTCAAGCAACCTCTAAAGGAAGATTGTCTCAACTAGATGGGTTTATTCTGCTAATAATGTATTTGTAATGTAAATATATATTACATTTAATTCTATATAATTTATCTGTAAATATCTCTGAATTTGTTCACAGTTATGAAGAAACCTATGTCACTACTTTAAAGTTACGTGTACTAGATAGATAGATACTAGCTATAGACAGTTGGATAGATAATTTTGTTTAAAAACTGGACATTCAAGAAAAGTTTCTCCATGGTTAATCTAAATAAATAATTTTAGTATTCATCTAGCCTTGAACTAGAGCAATTTTAAAACCCATATAGAGACTTCCACTTCTACTTGGGATATAGAAATCTGTAAAATACAACCTCACTCCCACTTTAACAATGAGAAAAATCTGAACTATAAAATCATAACCTTTGTTGAACTCATCAGGGAGCTGAGGTTTCAGGTACCCAGGTGACATCAGTTCCAAAGGATTAGTGCCTTCAAGGAGAGGGAGGACACACAAACTGTCACTGTGACAGATCACAGGAGAGAAAGGACCAACTCACACATAGGGAATGACACATCAGCTAATGTTTTAGCAAGTGGCCAGTACCTGAGCATGGGTCTCCAGTAGCTCAGGGCCCCAGACAGAAGGGAGTCTGTCCTTCCTTCCACATGCCTCCATTGACTAATTAAGAGAGATACTGGGGACATGGTAGGAGCCTGGAGTGAGCCTCTTCCTTACCACCACCAAATATCAATGTTTCTGTGGAGAGGGGCATGACACCCGACGCACTTCCCGAACCCTTTCACTTTTAGGAAACTAAAGTGTTAAGCCACTGGGAGAGGAGCAGCAAAACCTGTTCCCTCCAGGGCACAGGGAAAGGGGCACTGCAGCTTGGAGAAAGGTGTACGGAAAAAGAAAGTCTACATGTGGGGTGTGGCAGGAAAGCCAGTATGAGCTTAAGATGCTACATCAGCACCAAGACCATGGTCTTCTAGCCCTAGGGGACACTCAGCAAACGCTCCTCAAAGGCCAACCACAGGTAGACCCTGACGACCTTGGGAGGGGGTCAAGAATGCTGAGAACACCCCACCCCACTCTGTGCAGACTCTCAAGGTTTGACTTAGGCTGGAAGAGAATCACAGAGCAACTCTGACTCCAGTGTAAGCTTAACACCAAGCGACAAGCAACAGCGTCTACTACTGGGGGAGATGCCACCTCTTTTGAAAAGGTGTTTAGGGAGGACTGACAGCTCAGAGTGGAGTAACGATGCTGAGAAAAAGCCCCCAATTAGGCACTTGGCAGTGCCAGCTCACCACTGAGGAATTTGATGCTCTGAAAGTAACCATAGCAACAACAGAACTCAAATCCAGTGTAACTCCTGACTCAACAGGCTAACAAAAGTGGTGCCCATTCCCAGGCACAAATATTAACCACAATCTCTATGGTTCTACTCGTGGTGTCCACCTTTAATAAAATATTCAAGAAATAACAACCCTTTGCCTAGAGATGACGTAAGTAACCAGACTCTGCATACTCATATAGTGGAACTATAAGACAGGGATATTAAATATAAAAAATATGTTAAAAGATCTAGTGGAAAAGATAGCATGCATGAAGAGATGGAGTAATTATTGATGAGAGACAATAATTATAAGAAAGAAGTGGAGGGCTTCTCTGGTGGTGCAGTGGTTGAGAGTCCGCCTGCCGATGCAGGGGACACGGGTTTGTGCCCCGGTCCGGGAGGATCCCCCATGCCGCGGAGCGGCTGGGCCCGTGAGCCATGGCCGCTGAGCCTGCACGTCCGGAGCCTGTGCTCCGCAACGGGAGAGGCCACAACAGTGAGAGGCCCGCATACCGCAAAAAGAAAACAAAAACAAAAAGAAAGAAAGAAGTGGAAATTCAAGGGGCAAAACACAGTATCAGAGATGAAGAATTATTTCAATAGACTCATTAGCAGACTTAACACAGCTGAGGACAGATTCAGAGAATCAAAGGTTAACAGCAGCTACATAAACTGGAACACAAAGAGAAAGTGTGAACAAAACAGAACTGAGGAACAAGAACTGTGATACAATATCAACAGGCCTAACACACATGTAATTAGAGTTCCAAAAGAAACAGGAAAAGAGAATTGGGGAAAAGAAATATTTGTAATGATAATGGTCAACAATTTTTCATAAATAATAAAAGACATCAAACCTTAGATCCAAGAATATAAGTTTACCCTGAACAGGATGAATATCAAGCGCATGCGCGTGCGCGCGCGCGCACACACACACACACACACACACAAATCCATCTAGACATACTATAGTCTACCTGATGAAAATAAAGAAAAATTCTTAAAGGAAGCCAGAGAACAGGGACAAATGCATAGCCATTAAGAAATACAGCTTACTTTTCATCACAAACTATGAAATAAGAAGACAATGAAGTGGCATTTTTAACATACTGAAAAGAACTTTCAACCCAGATTTCTACACCCAGCCGAAATACCTTTCAAAAATGACGGTAAAATGATGACTTTCAGAAAAACAAAATCTGGGAGAATTCTTTGTCTGCAGACCTGCACTAGAAGAAGAGTCAAAAGGAGTTCTTCAGACAGAAAAATTTTAGACAGAAACTTGGATTCACCCAAAGAAATAAAGAGCTCCAAAGATGCTAAAAACAGGTAAATATAAAATATTTAGTTTTCTTATTTTTATCCACTCTGAAAGATCAATATCTAAAGCAAAAACAGTAAAAATGTTTTGTGGGCTTTATAACATGTAAAAATAATATGTAAGACAATATTAACATAAAGGATGGAAAGAGGAAATTAGAAGTATATGCTTGTAAGTTTCAGTACCTATTAAGTGACATAATATTATTTGCAGGTAAGCTGTGTTATATTAAAGATGCATATTTTAAACTTGTCTAGGGAGACCATTAACATTTTTAAGAGTTTATCTAATAAGTCCATAGTGGAGATAAATTGGAGCAATAAAAAGACTCAGTTAAACCAAAAGCTGTCAGGAAAAGAGGGAAAAAATCAACAAGATACAAATAGGATCAGTACAAACACTCCAACAGGGCTCATGTGTTTACTCTTATTTGTCCTCCTCCCACCAAATTCCACTGAAATAAACTTGTTTATAAATATTTACATATACAATTGGCCTCTGTAACCATGGGTTCTGAATCTGTTGATTCAACCAACCATGGTTCAAAAATTTTTGAAAAAACACATTCCAGAAAGTTCCAAAAAGCAAAACTTGAATTTGACACAGGTTGGCAACAATTTACATAGTATTTCCTTTCTATTTACAATTATTTATGTAGCATTTTCATCATATTAGTTATTATAAGTAATCCAGAGATGATTTAAAGTATATGAGAGAATGTGCATAGGTTAGGTGTAAATGCGACAGCATTTCATTTAAGGAACCAGAGAACCTGTGGATTCTGGTATCCATGAGGGGAGACAGTGGCGGGGGGGGGGCGCTCCTGGAGCCAATGCCCCACGGATACTGAGGCAAGACTGTATATATTGCTTCATGTTGAATCCAAGAACAGTTACTGCCATATTGTTCCCCAGGAGCAGGTTCCATGCTATACACCTCAAGGTTAGATTTTGTATTTTCCAATATAAACCAACATCATCATTGTTCCCATATCTATAATTTAAAGTTCCCAGAAATTTAAAGTTTTCGTTTGGTTCTTTTTCTTCAGCTCGGAGCTCAGAGCAAGCGTGAAGCTTGTATTCTTCTGCTGCCTAACTCAAATTTCCAGTCAAGTCAAATAATATAAAAGCTGGCTAGATGGCTACAGGCTTGTATGAAGCATTCAAAGATGCTGGTCTTTTGACCTTTTAGCTGGATCGTATAAGATCACAGAGAATTTAGATCACACATACCACACCGGACCTCCTGGGAATCACTTTCGCTATCATTAATATTTTACAACTCATCCCTTCAGATAAAGTGTTTGTTTTTTGTTTGAGAAGTTCCTATCAGTGCTCGTTTGGAATTATGGACCGTTACAATTAACAGGGCCTAGCCTTCACCTCCATATGCGAAAACTCAGACTCCTCAGATGGAAGGAGGCGTGGACTTGCCATACAGCGCAGGTTTTAGGGCCAGAGCTGGATCTAGAACTGGATCTCCAAGACTGACTCCCAAGCTTCTTTATTTTCCACATGCCATTCAGCTACTAGTGACAGGTGGTGTCACCACCTGTAAAGAAGGGCAGTCTGTGTGCTCTTTCTGATTGGACAGTTGGGATATTTGGACAGGTGCTCAGTAAACTGCATTTGTGATGAAACACATCTATGTTTACCTGTGTTCATCCTGTAAGTCGTTAGCAGTCTGACTCTGACCTGGGCAGGCTGAACACATGCTAGGTTCTGTTCCTTCTCCTTTAAAAACTGAGCATACCTCAAAAATGGTGTTTTTTTGAGGACAAATGAGTAAGCACCCGTAACACATTTAGGGCAGGACCAGGCATAAACATGTGCTTGTTGTTGTTTTTACTATTATTACCTGGATATATATTGTAGCAAAAAGTCTGAATTTAGAGACATGTGGACTGGCAATACACATTTTAAGCTTGATGCAAAAATATGTTAACAGATTAAGAATATTAGATAATCTTTTGAAAACTTACTTCAACAGTCCTCCTGCTGTTCAGTGTTCACCTTAATAAGATTAATTCTACCAACATTTTTTATAGTCCAAATTTTAAACGGACACAAAGAATGAGAACAGAGAAATGACTGCCTCTAAGTACATGGAAGGTAATGCCATGACCCTCAGAATGCTGTCAGCGTCCGAAAACAACCACTCAGAAAAGAAAATCACGAATGAAAACGTAGCATTCCGTGTGGCCAAGTAAAAAATAAATACACTAAGTAATGAAACAAGGCCTTAAGATTCTTGAACAAGATTAATTTCAGTAAGAAATATGTTCGTCTCTCTTTTAATGAATTTTATCAGCTGAGAATAAAGTGAAATGTAGGTAATTACTATATTGTTGGAGCTGAAGTCTGTGTGAGTACACAGATAATTGTACACAGTAATTGTAGACTAATTATTTCACTAGCACCTCTTTCTATAAGGAGTGAGTGAAGAGCCAGAAGCCACAAGATAACTTTGAGAGGAAGAAGTAAGCACATTCATCAATGCTAACACTGCTAAAAATATTAGTGAATTTATTAACACGATCATAAATAAGGTTTATAGTTTCGTATCTACAGATGTTCACAAAATGTATCAAAGTAGCAGATTTTTCCAGACATATCCTACATAAATAGCATCCATAGTATCATTTTACGCTGTCACTAAAGTAGTCCTATTCAAATAAATTGGAATAAACTTGCATACAAATGCCTGTAATAAGTAGGGAAATTTAACTGGAATGCGAAACAGCCCTGTGGTTTGTGTCTGGTTCAGAATATTTATCATCAGCTGGAAACCTGGCCTTTCCAAAACATGCATGCATTTACATCCCAGCAAACTGTTTATTTCAATTCAAAGGATCACTTATTAAAGCTTATCCATGTATTTGCTTATTTGCAACTGCTTATTAAAGGAGATGAATATCAACATTAAGCATTTTTAGTGCTTGAAAACATGTCCTAAAATAAACTTTACTCTCATTGGAAATTCTTATTTCACTTTTACAAGGTTTACCTGCATAATCAAACGCCAAAGAAGATTTGTGAATTTGACCTTTGTCATCCCATTTATCAGACTATTAACTCAGTCTCACATCCATTTTTAAAAGGTTAGCATCTACTTTGCATTACCTTCTTCCAATTAAAATGAATAATACACCAAGGCAGGCACTAAAGTGGCAGCTCTTTGCTAGTCTGATTCTACCAGCCTCTAAGACTAGAAATAGAAAGGGCTTATGACCATAATCTATTTGGAAATTATGACTTTCTACATTTTTGGAAACTTACATGAATATTTGCTATCACTCACAAGAAAACTAGTAATATTACAAATGGTTATTTTGTACTTTTTTTTAACACAACCAACCTGAAAGCATAGTCGATGTTTTATCTAATTATTCCAGATGCTAAATTCTTCATTTCCCTATTGTCTTTCATAATATAATTATAATATATAATATAATAAAAATATAGTTCAATATAAGAATATATTATAATTATATATATTATATTATAAATATATTATAAATTATATTATAAATTTCTATATTATAAATATTATAATTGTCACAAAATTATATAACATAATAATAACATAGTTCATAGAGATCGGTTTTGTAACACCCAAGTTCGTGGAACTTCCAAACATAGCTTTAGAATAAAATTTCACTGTGTAATAAGGGCAGGGATCTATTTTCCCTTTAAGAAAATTACTCAATATCCCAGTGAAAGCCAGATGCAGAAACAGGTGACCTTACTTTTGTATTCCAGGTGGAAGCCAGCAGCTGCCACGCTGATATCCGACTGGAAATGCAGGTAGAGCTGATTGGATGTGCTGTTGAGCAGTGCTGGCACGGTGGTACCTGTGAGAAGTGATGCAGGTTGAGCTTTAACATCAGTGATGTGTTCACTCTTCGCATTATAAAATCAGTAAGAATATCATACTAAGTGATATATGTTAGAGAAAGACAAATGTTATAGGATATCACTTATATGTGAAATCTAAAATATAATACAAATGAATCTATTTACAAAACAGAAATAGACTCACAGGCATAGAAAACAAACTCATGGTTACCTAAGGGGAGAGGGAGGGAGGGAGGGAGGGAGGGATAAATTAAGAGTTTGGGATTAGTAGATGCACACCGCTGTATATAAAATAGATAAACACAAGGATTTACTGTAGAGCACAGGGAGTATATTCATTAACTTGTAATAACTTATAATTTTCAGATTATAATGAAAAATCATCTGAAAATATATACATATTTAACAGAATCACTTTGCTGCACACCTGAAACTAACACAATGTTGTAAGTCAACTATACTTCAAAAGAAGTCACTGAGGATATTTGTTTAGGTTTACAGATCCCTTTAACTTGTCTGATCGCCACATATTTAACCCAAGTATTGGCTTTGATGGTTATACTTTTAGCCACTCTCTTCTTCCAGGTCAAGTAAGAGATTCCACATTTTCTCTGCCCTCCTCAGGCAGATGTGACATCTCTTTATCATATCAGTGAAAACACACAAATTTTTATGCTTCACCATTCACTTGACTCTTCACATTGTTTTCTTTTATCAACATAACCATTTGCTTTTTTTTTTTTTACTTGTCACGAACAAAGAGGGGACAAAGTCTCAACACGCAAGTCATATGGAGGTTGGGGAAGCAGTTAGACTGTAGATCTGATGCAATATATTATCCAGAAGAGGTTGCTTTTGACTATATATTCTCTTCTCTATCCCTGTGTAACTCGTACTGAATAATCTTCTTTCTGAGATCTGCAAATGATTTCAATGAAACACACATGGAAAGGAAAATACAGGTTTATTTTACATAATGCCTCGTTTAATTAAAATGTTCTAACCTACCTGATAGCAGCTGACAAATCAGGAGATTTAGTGATGCTGAGGACCAGGGTGACAAAAAAGCCAGGGTACCCAAGGTGCCGAGGAAAAGCATGTGTTCATCAGCCAGAAGTGTAAAACATGTAGGCGGAATGTATTGTAATATGGGAAAACAATAGCTAGCTTAAATCCCTTTTTACCAAAAGGGTACATGCTTGATATTCTACTGTATTCAAATCATTCTCTGAATAAGTACACACTTCCTATATGTGAAGGAAATACCCATCACGTAAAACTCATCATGGTGCAGGCAAATTACTAGATGAAGATGATGCTAATGTACAAAGAAAGAAATAAAACTTTAAATAACAAAACAAGGAAATAAACTGATAATTATCCAAGACAGATGAAGAATGTTGCAAGGTTAATATCCTTTGTCACCCTTCACTCTCTGCTTAAATGATTCTAAGATCCTCCGACAGCTGTAATTAAACCAATGACTCCAGGTAAGGACTCCAGCCATCCGTCCCATCACTTGGCTGTCAAAGGCTCTTGGAAGATGATGTGAACACAACTCAACTCATAATCATCCCTGCAGAGCCTGGGTGACCTCCTGTGTCCCCACGTCCATCCACACTGTTAACACCTGCTGAAGTCCTCCCATCAGAGGCCCCCTCCCTCTCCGTGACCTGTGCTGCCCTACAGGCAGCTGTCAGACCCTAACGAGCCAGACTTCTCCATCCTTCTTGGTTTCACTCACTCCATCCCTCCATCTTGACCACCATCATCCCAGCACAAGCCACCAGTGCTATTAACCAGGATGAGGGGATAGTACCACAGTCCTAACTTGTTTCCTGAATCTACTGTTGTCTCAATCCAATTCATTCTCCACTCAGGAGTCGGAAAGCTCTTTTTAAGATGGACACATGATTATGTCATGTTACAGTTCTCCTAGATTCCTGGTCATCTTAGGATAAAATTTCAGCCTCCGTGATTTGACCTAAAGACCCTGCCTGATCTAACTACTACCTGCATTTCTAGCTGCTTCTCACTACTCTATTTCACAACTCATTTTCCTGTTCAAGGTGTTCCCATAATCGTAGTCTGGGATGCTCTTTCCCTCTCCTCTATCCATTTTGCCTTTCTTATTCCTACTCATTCAAAAATCTCCACTCTTCTCAAACTAAGTGTTTGCTGAATGATAAACATTTAGAAAATGTCTTCAGGGCTTCCCTGGTGGCGCAGTGGTTGAGAGTCCGCCTGCCGATGCAGCGGACACGGGTTCGTGCCCCGATCCGGGAAGATCCCACATGCCGCGGAGCGGCTGTGCCCGTGAGCCATGGCCGCTGAGCGTGCGCGTCCGGAGCCTGTGCTCCACAACGGGAGAGGCCACAACAGTGAGAGGCCCGCTTACCGCAAAAAAAAAAAAAAAGAAAATGTCTTCAGATTTAACCCCTTTGTTATCTGACCTTGGTTTGATGCATGAAGATAGATACATACATACATACATAGACTTTTTTAATTGCACAGTCATGGAGGGGGAAACATAAGCCTATTCCTGCAGGTCAGCAGACACATATAAAGAGAGATTATTCCTTGAAACTAATTAATAGCTAATGGAGTGCAGATAGGGAAATGTTGCAAAGTGGGGTGACCTCAAGACAAGAAGGAGACATCCACCCAAAACTCCAGTTTTAACCCATTTTTTTTCAAATTGTATGACATTTGCTGTCCTCTCACTCATGTATTATTTCTGTATATTTGGATAATGTCTGCAGAAAGAACAATGTTATCTAACCAGGTAAGTTTTAATTATAGCACCTGTACTACTTTCTGCCTGGTTTTACCTGTAACTTCAGATAATCAGTGTATTTAATAGCCTTCAGCCCCCAGTCAAGTCATTTCCACACACAGGTACTCAACACACACTTTTGACTTTTTGTTTATCTTCCCTAACTGTGTTACAGTGGAATCAGAAAAACTGCTTCCACTCCTGACTCTGACACAACTCAGTTCTGTCACTGAAAGCATTTGAATATGTTCTAATTCTGTAAAATAAAGATAACAGTACATCCCTTATATGTGAGTCATACATGTGCTGTGTGTGTGAAAGTGCTTTGTGGATTATCACGTCCCCTCTAAATGTTCTTGTTAATTGCAGCAAGTAAATTCATGAACAACAGTCCTGTTTGTACTCCTGTGATGATATATAGTCATTTGTTTTCCTACAAAAGATGCTGGATCTCAATGCCCCAGGTGGCATATGAGGCGTGCTGGGGGTGCTGGGAGGATGCTAGGCGGCCGGCACCTGCTGCAGCCACAGAGAGTCCTGCCCTGCGCGCCCCTGCAGGGGGCTCCCGCTTAGGGCTCTGCTCAGAAGGGACTCTCAGAAGAAGCTTATTCCCACTGTTCAAAATGCAACTGAGAGATTTTTGTGTGTGTGTGGTATGCGGGCCTCTCACTGTTGTGGCCTCTCCCGTTGTGGAGCACAGGCTCTGGACGCGCACGCTCAGCGGCCATGGCTCACGGGCCCAGCTGCTCCGCGGCATGTGGCATCTTCCCGCACAGGGGCACGAACCTGTGTCCCCTGCATCGGCAGGCGGACTCTCAACCACTGCGCCACCAGGGAAGCCCAGCAACTGAGAGATTTTTTTAAAACTATTGCCACAAGCAGAATACTTTTGATCGCATTGTCTCACTGTGACCTAGACAGAACCGCACACACAGAAAGCTGAGAAATCGCATTACAGCTCTGCAGACTCCACTCTCAGCACATGGATATTTACTTTCCCTCAATCCCAACTGTCAGCTACAAATTGGTATGAATTTTGCTCTGTCTTATCCACTTAAAATTTATAAGCTGTCTACTTCCCAAAATGATTTTAAATGGCTTACAATGTGAGTCTTACATACACATGGCTATCCAGACAGAAAAGGAAAATTAAAAAATTGAATTTATTCAAGAAGTTAGTCAATCATTTTTCCGGAAATAAGTACCTCTAACAACTACCCATTCTTGTTTGTTTTCAGTCAACAACTAACTTTTAAAATGGGTTCAGATTCTCCTTTGTAAATATTTTGAAAGTATCATAGGAACAAAAAAGTGTAAAACATATTTTAAACATTTTAAAACATATTCAGATTTCATGGCTGATGTGTCATTTCTTCCATATAAAGATAAAAAAAGACTCCTTTTAAAATATTTTAAATAATTTTTAGCTTAAAGTTGCAAATATAGTACAGAAAACTCCCATATACCCACTATCTGGCCATATATTACATAATAATGATATCTATGTCTATGTTTCCACAATATATATGTGTGTAAAATTATTTTATTCTAAACCCTCTGTGAGCAAATTGTAGACATGATGACTCACTTCTTGTAAAAACTCATTGTGCATTTCCTCAAACAGAGCAGTTCTAAAAAAAACCCAAAAACAAAAACAAAAAAAACTAACACAGATGCAACAGTACCATGTATTCTACAGAAATCACTGGAATTTCGACAATCTGCCAATAATGGGTTTTCCAGCAAAAGTACTCCATCCATGATTACTTCCCTTCAGTTTTTCTTTTTTTTGTCTGGAATAGTTTCTTAGTCTTTCTTTCCCTTTCATGAACTTGATACTTTTGAAAGACACAAGCCACTTTTTGTGTGTAAAATATTTTTCAAAATCAATTTTTATTTTAGAAAATTATAATTCAAAAAAATTATTTTTACAAATTATACCATGATAAAACTTAATAAAAACTACTCATGTGAAATATTTTTCTTTAACATTTTATAAGTTAATCAAATGCATGCCTGAAAGGATTTGTTGTTGTTTACACAGGGGGTTCTCACAATTTTAGTATTATATCAATATTCATTTAAGCTGAGACTACACTCGAACATAAGTTTAGAAAATGGCGTTACAAAAGATTGGGAGTGAGTAGTTTAAAAAGAAAAAACAAAACATGCAGGGCTGCTGTGCAGTAATAAATCAGATGTTTTCACTGCCGTAAGTCTCAGTGCAGCCAAACTTCAAAACCAGTCCTCCAAAAAAGGTGAAGGCATTTAATAAAATGATTTTTCTTTAGCAACATAACCTCCAAAGAGAATGTCTGACGTTCTCTGACTAGATTCAGATGGTGATGCATTTTTGGAAAGAATATCAAAATGTGATGCTGTATTCTTCAGAGGTCACCATATTTGCCGGCTCTCAGGGGTGTGAGGTGCCTTGGGACGCTTCCAGAGGCTAATTCAGGGCACTTCCTCTCAAACTCAGCTTTTAGTGACATCATGCTGGTTGTTTGAAATCAGCCCTGGTGGGGGTATTTATGCACCACAGCAACTGCAATTCTAAGCCAAATCAAACTTTTTTGTTCATATGTTTGTTTGTTTTGAGAGCAGGTTTACCAGTTCACCAATGCGCAGGTGTCCTGATACTGGAGATCTTAACATGACTGCCTGAGGAAGGTGGTGTCTGCCAGGCTTCTCGACTCTTGAGTTACTTCTTTCGTCCTTTGCAGTGAATGAGGGCTAGGTGGGGAGACGCACTGAGACTGTGGCTCTCTGTTCCTCACCAGAATCTCACACGCTAGTTTCAGCATTCACTGATGTTCCAATGAGAATCATTTGCTGTCCTAATGGCTGCCAAATGGTGATTCTCTAAATCCATCTCCTTCTAGATTAGTCTGGATTCTGCAAGGGAAGGCTTTCTCTTTCACTCATTCCGTTCACGCATGTATCTATTTACATCAGTATGGATCCATACATTTCTATTTTATACGAAATGGTTCATCATGTGTGCTTTTCCCATCAGAACCTTGGAGTCAGCAACTCCCCAGGAAGCACTAGTTCCTTTAAGGGAGAATGGTATGGAAAGTGACATCTAGAAACCTAGAATTGGGTATGAGGTGGGTTCATGGCTACTGGGGTAATTGTTTTACACCTCTCAAAAGACAGAGGTAGGAAATACGTACACACACACACACATCCGCATCCACACTTACATTTTCATTTTCCTCTGTGTCTACAGCTACACATATGAAGACCATGAGTTCACACCAATGTCTCAAATTCAAATCCGTCACAACCAGCTCTATGCCAGCCTTCCTCATTTCCATTTTCCCACTCCCTTCTCAGTCACCGAGAAAGCCAGTTCACAACATCCTCCATATGTTTACTCATGTTCTCAGTTCTCACGTGCGTCCCCAACCTTCCAACTGTGCCCCTACCCCCTTGCTCCACCACCTCCTTACGTGGTCCCCAACTGTGCCAAACACGTCCAACAAGCATATGAGAAAAGGAAAATCAGCCAATCTAAAGTTCATTCCCCCCACCCCCCTCACCCAATTAACTTCAGTGAGACACCCTGTTGGGCCCACAGGGTAATAACCCACTCTTTCTTCCCAGCTCGGGGGTCCGACAAAAGTGACCCGCTGCCTTCACATCAGCCCTCCTGCTCGTGGACGACAAAGCTTTCTCCTTCACACCTGCGTTCCGGTGCTCTTGTTCTAAGACTCCCAACACTAGAGAAAGTGTTATGTATATAGAAGAGCCTCCTGGAGAAACGTCAGCATTGAGTGTTCTCTTGCAGTTTGTCAGTGTTTGACGATTCGGATTCACGGAGACAAGGGGATGGGCGCCATCTTACCTGAAAAACTTCCCAGTCTCGGTGCAGCCACGTCACCGCCATCGTAAATCTCAAGAGAGTCCCAGTTCTGCTCTGTGGCAAAACTGATGACTTGAATCTACCAAACAATAATAGTAACTTAATATTTATTTTTTGCTTAATAAAATTAGACTAGTCCAATAGGGTTTTCATGAAATTAAAACTATACATGTAAGAGAAAAGCGAAACCAAAGAAAAGAGATCATGGAAGTGACACCCAAAAAACTTCTACAAATAGCACTTCTGATAGATTTTATTCTAAAAGTCTATCATTTTTATTTCAAATGTAGAAATATGATTACAAACACTTTGTAGAAATGGTAAGAAAAGAGAAACAGGTTATGGTTTATGTATTGAGAATAACCAATACAAAAAGGGGGGAAAAAAAGAAAGGAAAAACCCGTGGACAAAAGCTTTGTTTATTAGGAGACTCTGGGCTTTGAGAACTTACCTGAATTCCTGATCCCTCTGTAACTATGATCTTCCATATACAGTTTAAGTTGTTACCATATGGTTCAGGGTAGCCGGGGGATAAAATTGTACCTCTCCGCTGAGTGAAATTGCCACTGCAGGGGACTAAAAGACAAACCCATATTTAGTAAAAATAAAGTACAGTGAAGAACAACGTTAATGTTGTACTTAGTGTTCTTTCACTGTGTGATCAGCTATTAAGAGATATTTTACATGGACTATGGTACTTTAAATGGCATTTTTAGCCAAGGTCAAATTTAGTCTGTTCTCTCTCTTTTTTTTTTTTAACATCTTTACTGGAGTATAATTGCTTTACAATGGTGTGTTAGTTTCTGTTTTATAACAAAGTGCATCAGCTATACATATACATATATCCCCATATCTCCTCCCTCTTGTGTCTCCCTCCCATCTAGTGTGTTCTCTTTTAAATGATCAATACCATAGATTAGTATCCGCTATGCTGCTAAGTCTCAGGCACTGTCTAACGATGTCATCTCTGAAGTGAATTCTGTTTAGAGTAACTGATCTACTACAATTTAAGAAGCTCTGCAGAGTTTTCTATATGCAGACACGCAACTCAAAATGATATTAATGGGATTTATGAGCAAATCCAGAGAGGAGAAGAGACGCTTAAAATGCACAGATGAATTCAAGTGCTAAATCATGATTGCACTGGAGGTTCTTACACAAAATGAAGCAAATAAACTATAACCAACAATGGCATTGTTATTCAGGCTGCGTTAACCCATTACTTTTCAGACTTTCATCAGCACCAATTTATTAAAAGAGCATTACACAAGTAATATAACAAATCAACACTGTAGTGATTTTTCCCCCAAATGAAATTATGTTGTATACCCATGGCTTGAGATGACATACTTAATAAGTATCGAGAAGGAAAACATGTTTCATGCTTGTTAATCTGATGAGTTGTTCCATGAAACAATAATTTTTAGGGTTTGGCTGCTACTCGATTATTTCTGATAAATTGCCCTTGAAATAGGTCTGGAGCATGGATCAGTTCATGTGGACTGAAGAGCAGCTCTTCAGTGCTGCTGTGACCCCGAGATGGAGGACCACGTGCAAGTTATCCCACCTTAGGGACACACGCTTACCTACGCAGCTTGGGATTGTGTCATTCCACTGAGCGAGAGCATTGGGCACGGACTGACAGCGGATGGCCATGGAGCCCTGGAGTAGGTATCCTGGGTTACACTCAAAGCGAACGATGGAGCCTGCTGAAAACTCCAAACCAATTCTCCTCCCATATCTGGGCTCGGGAACAGAGCTGCACTGGGTGTCACTGGTCCGAGGAACAGCTAGAGGCAAGACACACAACACAACCATCTGCATGTGCATCGTGAAGCCATGATATTTCCTTGAAAATAGAATTTAAGATAAGTCTAGAAAGAATTTATGTTAATGTGGAAATTAATAATGCCTTTCACAGTCTCTGTAGCGGACGATTTAGGGAGCACTTCCACATCTACACGCATCTTCATGTCAACCCTGAGGACCACCTCGTATTCCCATTTCTGACGAGGAAAACATGGCATATGGAGAATTAGTGCTTTATGAGGACTGAGCGATATTCATGCATTTACAATTAATTAAGCACCCAGATCACTGCGCCAGGGATAATGAGATGACTAAGAACTTGTACTTATCCTCGAGGACCTCAGACTCTAGTACGAAAAGCTGTTACATAAAGGATTATTTATAAATGGCCATGGTGATTTAATAGCAAAATTAAAAATAGAACTACCATATGATCCAGCAATCCCACTTCTCAGCATTTATCTGAAGGAAATGAAATCACTATCCTGGAGAGATATCTGCACCACCATGTACATAACAGCATTACTTGCAATAGCCTAGCTATGGAAACAACCTCCATGTCCACCAATGGATAAATAATATAGTACATACCTACAATGGAATATTATTCGGCCATTTAGAAAGGAAGGAAATCCTACCATTTGCAACAACATGGATGGACCCGTATTCCACACGCTAAGTGGAATAAGCCTGTCACAGAAGAACAAATGCCGCATGGTCTCATGCATAGGAAGCAATTAAGAGAAACAAACTTATAGAAGCAGAGAGCAGCCGGTGGCTGCCAGGAGCTAGGGGAGCGGCAAGTGCGGAGCTGCTGTTAAACAGGTATAAAGTGTGTCATGTAAGACGCCCAAGTCCTAAAGATCTCCCATACAAAGCTGTGCCTATAGTTAATGGTGCTGGATTGCGCACTGCTAATTTTAAACAATGTAATCCGTTCATTTTAAACAATGATTTAAAGGACTTAACCTGAGAGGGTAAATCTCATGTTACCATGATAAAAACAAACCCCACATACCATAAGAAAACATACAGTTAAACAATTCATTCTGTACAGAAAGACTTGGGAGGGAACAGAGGGGAATGGGAGTTTGCGCCACGGTCTGAGAGCAGAGCTGGTAATAAGACCCAGCCGATGGCCTCATTCCCAGGGGTCTTCCCATTGGACCAGCAATTCTCCGAGGTGGGAGGTGGGGATGGGAGAGCAGTTTGGGGCTGGAGGGAGTGCTGACACTTCCCCAACGTATCTAATATTATAACTGTCCGTTTGGAAATGAAAGAAAGAGACTATACAGCAAAGAACAAAGTTTAATAATACATTCCAGCTGGTGGGGACATCATTTGGCCTGAAGGCTGGGAGAAAGACAACGAGCAGCTCTGACACCGACACCTGGTTGCTGCCCGGCCTGAGAGCTGGCTGTCCTCCTGTTGACCACACACAGTCTCCGAGGTCACTGCCTGTTCGTGATCACAAGCAATATTGGGAACACTATGCAGGCCACAGAAAAGAACAGAAATTCCCCTCTCCAGACTAACATGAATCATGACCTCTACTAATCACAGTTGCAGCCCTGCTCTGTTCCTTCTACACCCGACGTAAAAACAAAGATGCCCACCGTCACATCGAACCCCTGACAGCGGTGAATCCCAAGCAAAATCATGCTGCCTGCGGTCCCGCCCCGGGTCCCCCAGCACAAGCCTGCATCCTGTAACTACCCCCCACCCCGTACTTTCTTCTTGTCCCCAGGTTCTCCACGGAGTGTGGATCTTATGGTCTTTGATGCTGGGCCTGGCGGCTGAGCCTCATTCCGGTGAGATGTGTACTCAGGTTGCAGATCAGAATTCACTGATAGGCAGCGAATTATCGCTATGAGATTTTTCTATTTATAAAAAGAGGCACGAGATAAAGTTTGAAAAATACTTCAGCGGCAACGGGGTCTGCCACCCCAAACAGACTCTTTGAGAAACAGAGCCACAGGGTATGCACTTGGGAGTCTGCATTTTTGGCTTCTGTCCCTGAGTTAAAAGTCAGTTTGTGTTTATTGTCTCCAAGACCCCATTCCTCTCCATCCTCGTGTGCCTTCATTCGAAAGGGGCCATTTTATTTAAAAAGAATCCTTCTGTCTTTAAGATCCTTTCCCCAATACACTGGCATCTTGTTTTGAATTGAACCTGAACAATAACAGATACCATTTGGGTAAATTGCTGGTCAGGAAGCAATTCTATGAGAATGGAAGTCAGAAGACTGTTTTGATGAAACTACGTTTCAATTCAGTGTTAAAATATTTTTGATCAGAAGGCAAAAGTTAATAAAATTGTGTATACTGTCTAATAGCTATAGTCAATAAAATTAATGATACTACAGAATGTTCTTTTCTATAACTGAAAACAATGCAGAATATAAAATATTCTATTGTAATAAAATATGGCTTAAAACTTATATTTGCCATATTTTTATGTCTGGGTTTTTTGTTACAGTTGAACAGTAGCATGAGAGTGATAAATAAATAAATAAACAAAAACATAAAATGATATTCCACAATCAATTCTTGAGAATTTTTTACAAATATGGAGAAATATCTCCAATCTTAGCTGTTCAATTTGTCCTGGACTACTTGGGAAGCACCCTGTATTCGCGGCCAAGTTTCCACACTTGTCTAAGTGGCCTCAAACATAGCATTTTTCCAGGGTATCACAAATGAGGAGAAACACACCACCGAGGGTCATCTGTACACATGTCACTATTAAACCTTTCTTCATGAACTTCAGAGTTGTCTATTTTCAAGGAAAATAACAATAAATACCTGCATTTGAATGAAATGATGGAGGACAATTTTTAGAGGAAGAAGTTTGCAAAGCTAAGAAACCAATTTTAAGTATCTGAGAAAGTGAGACAGAGGAAACCTAGGAAATAGAGGCATCAAAACTGCATGTAATATCTGGGGGAAAATTCCAGCAGTTAATCCATGCTAATGAACTTGTCCCTTTCAGCCCATCCTCTGGGGCTTGCCCTCACCTGGAGGTTTCGGGCCACATCAGAGAGAAATTCTATTCCGGTAGCCATTATTCTCCATCTTTCAGTAAATGCTTTGCACTACTGTGAAGCAAAACTGAAATCAGCCCAGTGCCAAGTGGACAGGGAATGGGGTCAGGCTGGAACAGAGGGTGATGAACACAGTGATTGGCTTCTCAGGCCGAGGACTGTGTTGGTTCCGAGACTGGGTGGTATTCTCTGGGACTTTCATGACACTGAAAACGGGCAATATTGTGAATATGGGGAAAAGGGGAACATAATGTGATGGAAACTTACATCACCACAAATGCTCTAGGCTACAGATGTGTGCATGCAGTTCGTTCACTGCACCTCTTTTAGAGTAGGTGGAGTGAAAGAGAACAACAACGATAATAAAATAAACCTGAATGCAGACAAGAGCAACCTGTCCAAGTGAAGCAGTCTTCCCTATTTCATTTAGTGACACAGGGACATATTCTATTTCTGAAAATCACTCTGTCCTCGTAGTTTAAAAATCTGATTTGACAAGTCATTACTAGTCGGTGAATTCAAGCATACATCACTGAATTATGCACAAAACTTTATGCTCAATCTCCTTTGTAAAAAGTATGCATTTTATAAGCTCTTGAAACAAAATGTGAGTTTCTTAGAAGTGGAAAACCAACTAAGCTGTATAATTTACGCCATCTGAGGAAACATTAGGCCTGGGGGAAAATCAACAAAAACGTGTATTTCCATGCCTAGGAAGGACCTCACGCAAAGAAAACCTTACTGTAAATTCCTCCTACCCAAACTTAGAAAAAGCATTTCCATCTCTCTAGCTCTGTTTCTGGTATCTGTTTATTTTAGGAAAACCCTGGCAGAGGACAGTCCTGAGAGCTGCTGAGTCTGGGAGACTGGCAGCTGGAAGGCTAAAGGCAGGTTGCTGTGTGGTGAGGCTGGGAGATGAGAAATGTGACCCGGAAAGACAAAGACGTGGCCAACTGGCATTTGTAAGTTGTGCACAGTGTGGAGGTTTGATATAAAAGCACAGCTCCATTTTTCCCTTGAAATATTCAGTAAGTCCTGCATGGCTTACTAATTTTGGTGTGAGTGAGTTTTTTTTTTTTTTTTTGCGGTACTCGGGCCTCTCACCGCTGCGGCCTCTCCCGTCGCGGAGCACAGGCGCCGGACGCGCAGGCTCAGCGGCCATGGCCCACGGGCCTAGCCGCTCCGCGGCACGCGGGATCCTCCCCGACCGGGGCACGAACCCGTGTCCCCTGCATCGGCAGGCGGACTCTCAACCACTGTGCCACCAGGGAAGCCCGAGCGAGTTATTTTGAGGGAACTAAAAGGCGGGTTGAATTCTACACTGAAACACACAAGAAAAATAGACTATCTGTGGAAATAGCAGGCATAAATGTAAGACAATTACAAATAGTAGTATATTGATGAGACATTGTCAACCACCAAGTTTAACACAGACACATTCAGTCGTGTGCACAGAGCAGAGAGGCAGAGGGTAGTGTAGACAGTTTTCATAAATGAGGATGTGCCTCAGAGTAAGCAGGAAAGGAGAAAAGAGTACTTGCTCTGCCTTTGTTGGTCTCTGTGGCCACATAGCTTGCTTCTTGTGTCGATTCCAGTGTTAACAAGGTTGATTCTAGTATTAAAAGGTGTGTATTTTGGGCCAGAAAAAGTTGCTAAGTGGAACATAACTACTTCACAGAATAGAATCAAAGGGACTTTAATGAGAGTGGGTTTCGTGTACCAAAAGGATGCTGGGCTTTCTCCAGCCCTGGCAAGGTGTCACGGCGGTGGTCCTTGACGGCCACTAGTTGGTAGGCCAGACTGCAATGACCACAATAGCCATGAGCAGCAGTAAAATCACCGTTATCATCCCACTGAGAACCCAAACTCACACTCTCGACTTTATTCACCATCCTAGAGACAGCTCATCTGGACAGTGTTGGAAAGGGGACCCCCACCGGGGGTGTGGAGAGACGGTGCTGAACTTGTTAAGAAATAGTAGGTGAGTCTCCAACACGGTGGGTTTCTGAGGACTATTTGATTTTTATGTTTGCATTGACCTAGAAGACCTTGACATTAGGGGTAGTATATTTTCTATGGAGTGACAAAGAGCATTAAAACCTGTAGAACCACATTTACTGATGGCAGGTTCTGCCAGTCTCTTGGTCCCAGAGCTTAGGAAGAGGAGGGGCAGCTATGGGAATCCCCACCATGGACATTCAGGGAGTTCCAGGGTGCTAGCGAGTGGGGATGGACGGGGGGTTTCTCCTGGATGCGTAAAAGGAAATCTAAAACATTCTGAACACGTTCATGTTTAAAGGCAAGCACTGTACTCCTCTTAAGTATTCAAGGGAGATGTTACAGTGTCCAGAAGTGACTGTTAGAATGATTACAGGGACTCTCGCTCCAGGAGGACGCACTGTGGTGTGAAGGGTCACCCCATTAGCCTTCTTGGGTGCCCATGTATCCTCATGCACCCTCTTACCTCCCTCACTTTTCAATGTACCCTTCTACTCCAAAGCAGCATGGAAAGCAAACAAGCAAATACAACCCAGCAGAGACATAAAAGTTACAACACTTGGTTAAAAAAAGCCTCTATACTTCCACTTCTTCACCAGATCAGAGGGGCAGCAACACCCTCACCACCACCTTCTCCGTGTTGTTCACCAGGGCGACACGGAGGGTCAGGAGCTGCCTGGGTCGCGTACTACGGCTTTTTGTACCTGACACCTGCACTCATTCTCCACCGAAGTCTGAACAGCTCTTTACAACAGAACTGTCTGTGAACAAGGGTTACACAGCCCATAGCCATGCAAGTCAGAAAGTCCCTGCGCAATTTTAAGCTTTAATAACTTATGGAGGAATGGAGTCGTACGTGGTATGTGAAAGCACTATTCAGAACGTTTTTACACAATAGAGTTCAAATAATTTCTAGGCTTCCACTAAACTACTATCTTTCAGAAGGCCATGTTCAATTTAACTTCTGAGATGTTCTGAAAACTTTCCCAGGTGCTCCTGAGTGATTTATAAATTGCATTCATGATTCTAGTTCTTTAGATCTGAAGGATTTGGCTTTGATAAAAAGACATCCATTTTTGCATAAACTCACTGTAGGAACAAAGCAAGATAAGGAGATACATTGGAACTTTAGAAGAAATATTGAGTATGTTAGAGACATATTCTTAAGTGCAAGGAAAATACATTCCTTCTATAAATGATTTCCTCTTTTCACTTTTATGTATGTTATACATTTTAATGATAATATGTTGCTTTAAAACAAGAAATATAATTTTAAAAACCATGACTTCTGAAGATAACATGTGCAAATAGGACAGACATAGGGTCATGTGCTTCAGATATTTTATTTGATAATCTGATCAATTTTCTAATCTTCATCAAAAATTAAAGGAAGTCCCTGTTTGAGGCAGACAATGCCAGGAACTTGAATTTTTCCAGGACAAAAAATGTACTTAAACCAATCGGTCCAGTTTCCTTAGAGGTCACGCCAACTTACTTTGGTTTGTGAATCTGCTTCTGCAAAGTAACACAGAATTTATTTAAAGAAAATTAGAAGTGGGTGAGCGGTGAGTCACCTAAACTGGACCTTCTCCTATAAAGTTCATTTTCAAAAATACTGGTTTAATTATTTATATTTTAACAAAGGTTTAATTAGAACAATGTAACCCATTTTAATGTAATAGCATCATCACCCAAGCAATAGCTCCTTAAACTAGATTAGAGATATTTTTCCTCCTACCTGCCCATCAAACATCATTCTCACTCTTTCCGTAACTTTTAAATCATCTTATTGCCAAACACCAAAGGGTTTTTATCGTGAAATATTTTGAGGCCACACATTTCACAGTGTGCGATTATCAAAAATCATTTATGAATGATATGACAGATTGTTACTCTCTATTATTTTATGAAAAACATGATGCTGTCAAGCATGTTTTCTGGAGGAGTCTTTATTAAAGGAAAGAAGTCATTGCCAGGAAGTGATTCTCCTCCACTTCTGAAGAAAATGTTCAAGAGCGGCCTGTAATCTATCCAGCCTCCAGCAAAACTGAGACCTAGAAAAGCTAAGTATTCTTAGTTTATCGCTGAAGATGACAACCTCTTTCCCATCTCAGCTGTACAGTCATCGCAGGTCAGATCCAGAGTCAGGCTCTGTGCCTCTGAAAGTGGACGGACAGTCCATAGGGTGTATTTTCAAATTCATGTAATGGATATGCAAACTGAAGGTGAACTAGAAACAGGAAAAAAAACTGCATTGTTCAGAAACTTTGTGCAATCCCAAGCATTTTGAATAAGCTCCAAATTCAAAAATAATTATAAAGGGGTGAAAGTGCCTAAAGTTAATAGAATACAAGCAAAATAAAATAGGTATTTCAAGGGATAGAAACATGGATGGTATTCTGGGTTTAGTTTGGTTTTGTTACCTTTCCTTGACAATTAGTTCTTACAGTAAGATTTGAAATTGTACAATGTGTTTTAAATGTATTTCATTAAGACAGTTACTAAAATCTATTATGAAATATTTTACTTAATTTTAACTAGGTTAGGTGAAATATTATAACACATTTGAAATCATTTTGCAAATTGTGTTGCACTATACTAAGGTAATCTAATCAATATTTGTTTCGTCATCATGCCAGATAATCGAAGCGTTACTGCATCTTTGTCTTAGAAGTATCACATTTAACTGTCAAAAGAAAAAACTTTAATATTTTTATTAAATAATTTCATTCTAAATACACGGATACCCTCAAATTCTTAAATATTAAGAAAAAGTGCAACTCAGATGTTTTGGTGCTGAAAGCAGTGGTACAAGCAGTGTGTGGAGCCGGGCGGAGGTGGCAGAGACTCACCTTGATAGACGAAGTGAAAACCCCGTGCAGGCGCCCCACTCTTCGCGCTGAATCGGAGCAGAATCTGATTGGATGTGGCCAAAGGCAACGTTTCACCTGGAGGGAAAAACAGACAGAGATAACACGCAGGATCCATTCAGTGCACGGCCTGTGGTGGACAATGTTTGGGAGAGTAATCATTAACTTGGAATTGCACTTTTACTTTTTGAACTTTCATAAAACTTTGCTTTGGCGTGTAGAACCCAAACACATGGTTTCTACAAAGATTTAAAAACTCTGTTCTTGTCTTGACATTCCATTAAAATGTTGTTTTCATCGTGATCTCCTTTATGCTTCTTTTGAAGAAAGCACTGATATAGGCCAATTAGCTGATAATGTGGGAAATAGAAGCAGGTGAATCATTGACTCAGAATCAACTTTGACAGTTACTTGCTAGGATTTTACTCAGAATTAAGAAAATGTCTCAGAATCCAAAGCTGATTTTTAAAAAAATAAAGAACTCAGGGAAAAAAAAAAAAAACACACAAACCTGTGAAATGTATTTTTCAGCTCTTAATGTGCAGGAATGGCCTCAAGTACTCTGAGCGGCGTGTGAATCGCCTAAGCTTTTCAGAGGTGAATTTGTCAGGATGTGTCAGTATTTTAAATGTGTGTCTTCTGATGCATTTCTGGACATTACATCATTGGACATTGGTCTTAACAGGACATACGTCTTAAGACCTGTGGTTACTAATACTGAGAAACTGGAAATAACCGAATCTTAGCCTTGGTTGATCACAGGCTGTGACGCAGGAGTATGGCTTGATGTTGTGTTGGTAAATGATGACAATGTAGCAGTGGTACGAACGAGGGCCATGACATCCATGAGCGGATGGGGTAAATAAACTCCTTCCTTAACCCATCTGAATACTATTCAGCAAATGGTGTTTGGTGTATATTCATATTTGTTGATAGGAAAGACCTCTACATGTGATTTTAAATGAATGTATGGGATAAAAATTAAATTGTGAAAAATATCCCATGTTTTATGAAGTTCCACGTATGTTTACATGCATATATAGGGGCACACGTGAATGCATGTATGTGTATACACATCTGCACCTTTATAGACGTGTGACTGTGGTGCATCTCCACATGTATGCATTTAAAAGTTTGGAATGAGTCAGACCAAAATGTCAATAGTGTTTCTCTTCAGGAAGATTACGACACTTAGAATAGAAAGCAAAGTAACAAGATAGTTTATTACCCCTTTTTTCTGAATTTTTATTTTTCACTGAGATGGATATTATATTTTCCACAATCTTAGTAAGCAAAATGATAAAGACAGGTGATTTTATATGTGGGATAAAAATACATTTGAAATTTTACATTGAAAATAAGATTTTACTGAACAAGCAAGCAAGTTCAAAGATGATTAGATTTCTCCTTCACAAATGAAAATAAAAATGGACGAGTTTAAAATTAATTACCCTGGCTGTGTAACTAGAATTAAAGACAAAATTCATTGAAAGTTTACCTGAATGAGACCCAGAGAGTGAACTGAGAAGTCTGGCCTGAGGGTGCGTTCCATCAAACAGTTCTGTCAAGTCATTCAGTGCTGTCTGGAAATAGGCAAACTGCCCAAATACCACTGAAAACAGAGGGGGTGGGTCGGCACAAAATGCTTTTTTAAAATGAAAGAAATGAAAATGGTGATCATACTGTTTATTGATACCTCCCAAATATCATGATCCTAAGAATCCTGTAAAAAAAATTAGCTTATTTTCTCTGCTTTCTAAAAGTTTTCTGTTGCTTAAACAATTTTATTTTGCTTCTTGATCTTTTGGTACTTAATAAAAGGAAAAAATTACTATTCCATGTGCAGTTTGAACATTAAATGAAGACTGTTTTTTTCTTATAATACTATGTTAGGATAGTAGAAGAATAACCATAAGGTGGTCCTATTTCTTTAAGAGTAATTAATGACATTTTATTCAGTGAACAGTAGGTATGGAATCAAGATACTCGTTGGTTTTTAAAGCATGCAATTAGTTGGGGAATTTAAAATTCTTCACCTATGATTATGACAGTGCCAAATTCATATGAACTCACTACAATTTATACACGATTCAGCAACATATTATAGCAATTTCTGACTTGTTTTACTCTACAGTTTATATATCTTACAGGTTATGTAAATTTCAAGAACACACTGCCTCCAAGTAAAACATTGCAAGTATTTTACTACTTCAAATTTAATCATTTTTATATTCAAATGGATAACATACAGGGCCTTTACAGTATTTAGAAAAACTTGTGATTTAGTCTCCATTTACAAGCAATGATCAACAATTATCTATGTGAAAGGTTTAAACTCAAATCATTCTAAATCATTCTGAACAAGAAATGAAGGTGTGTGTATCAGTTATACATGAAAGAATTAATCTATGTGTTAGCAAAATGGAGGAAAATCTAACTATAGCAGCTGGTGTGTATTTATATTATATTTTATTATATCATATCATATATTATATGTGGCATATATTCTATTACATATATGTATTACATACAGTGCACATATACATGCATGTATAATATATTACACATATATGTAAGAGAATATATACATATATATATATATAGAGAGAGAGAGAGAGAGAGAGAGAGAGTACTTTAAGATTTTATAATCTCCTAGAGAAGCACAGTTAAAGGAAGCATGTGAGCAAGGTGAATTTCCCAGTGGCTGAAGTGCTCTGAACACAGGCGCTAGAAAGAGGGACAGAACTTTCTTCTGGATCCCATGAGGGAGGCTCCTGTGTGCACAGCCCTCCCTTCACTGTCCCCCCACCTCAACATTCAGTCTTCATCTTGCTTGAGTCTCGTTTGTAGGAGAAAAGTGAATCTCACACACGTAATTCCTACCTTCTTTTCAAGAAATGCTTAGAAAGCATAAGCTTTATAGTGGACACTAAGAATGAAGGGCCGATCAAGATAGAAACTTTGTCCCAGGAACATCACATGCTAAGGTCTGCGGTAGTTGCCACAACACATACAGAGGCAGAGTGTGGGTGTCGGGAAGGAAGAAGGGCCTGAACGGCAGACGGCTGCCAAGGGCCACAGCTGGTCAAGGAAGGCTGTTCCTGCAGCTGGAAGACAGGGGATGAGAAAGTGCAGGCGAAGGGCGTGGGCGGTGTAGGGAGGGAGGGGTGGTTTCCAGCTGTGGAGACAATGGTGTTTCATGGGGGAGAGAGCATTCCAGCTTCAGCCTTAAGGAATGGGAAAGGAAACCCTTTTTGTGTAAGAATGGGACACAAGGGGTTACTTCAGCAAGCGAACAAAAGGAGCAGTATTTGGCAGGCGAACGTCTGCTTTGCTAACACTCAGTGGATAAAGGGGGCGGGGGAGGGATGGGGAGGGGGGGCGGGGGAGCAAGGCCACACAGCCTGAGACTTCAGAGCCCTGAGACGCGTGGATTTTGCTCTGGGGGCAAGAGGAGTGAGTGAAAACGTTTATCAAGGTGTTTTCATGATCAGATTTTTGTTTTAGAAAGGATACTCTGGTGACGCTTTTGGATGAAAATAGGGAGGAAATTAGGATAACTGATGACCTGTCTTCCATGACACTTCCCATTGGGAACTTGTGTAAGAAGCCCCTTCCCACAATAGGGACAGTCACCCCATCCCATAATATTTGCTGGGCATCTCAGGCACCCAAACAGTATTTTACTCATCTTAGCACTTATCACAATCATTGAATTAATTGTTAACTGGTCGATTCACTTCTCAGAAAAGAGTAAGGAAGAGGGGGAAAAAATAATAGATAAGGTAGTATAGGTTTTTACTAAGAATCCTTTATAACTATTTTATTCTAGACTAAAGTTTTCTGCCCAGATAGAATATAAATTTATGCCATTAAACCTTTCATATTGGGAAATTATTATCAATATTTAGGAGTATAACTTTTTTCTGCTGAAAAGTCATAATTGTGTTGTGACAACTCAATAAAATTTTATAATGAACTAAAATCATAAACTCTGGCTGCTACATTCTATTGTGATAATTATATTTTGTCAAGTATCCATGAATAAAAATAAAAGGAATATTCATGGGAAAGTAACTGGAGGAATGTTCTTGGGAATTTAGGTGAAAAAATGTGTTAACTGAGGCTAAATAAGGGACTTTAGAGGCATTCGTCCAGCATAAAGAGTGAAAGTCTAGGACTTATTCTAAGTTTTACTGTCCATTTTTTTATAACAAAATAAATATTTTGAAGCTCAGTCTTTCAGTTTTTAAATGAGATTGATATTTTCCATTTGCTCATAAGGTGGACCCACTCTCTGCCTTTTGGGAAGCTGGTCCCTCTGCCTCTGCCTTGGTTTCCGTGTTCACATCCATCACTCTCCAAGTCCCAGGCACATGCTCTTCTCATCATGGCAGGATGATACAAGGAAAGCCTTGCCTGAAAACTCAACCATCCTTGAGAACTGGCGGAAAGCAGAAGCTAAACGATTTGGCTTAAGAGACTAAGCAAGTTGCGTCGCACAGTTCATGAAGAGCCCGTGATCTAAAATACCAAATGCTGAAATAAGTGCTTGGGGGGAGCTTTTCATTTGATTTTAAGAAGCCTGTGATTAATATAATAGAAGTTCGTAGAAATCATTTGTCTCCCATATGCAAGTTTCTTAAGCAGAAATTAACTTTCTTGTCATATAATTGTATTTTTAAAATGTTTTCCCTCAAACAGAATCTAACCTTAGAATTTTTATCTGTTTTATTTCTATGAGTGGATGGCTGCTATTTTGAGTATATAGAAAAAAACCTTGACTATGTTGGGTTCTAAATTTTACTGTTGGGAAAAAGGAACTATTCCATAAAATTATAAAAGCTACTATCTGGTTGACTCCAGGAAAGAATCTAACACAAAAATATTTTCCTGGTCAAGAGTGAGAGGGAAGATGTGGGGATCCGGTGTTGAGTAAACCACGAGGAAATCACCAGAGAAGGATCTTCTAGAAACGAAGCCATCCCAGAAAACTGGCTCAGGTTGGAAGCAAAGTTTAGGAGGGAAACCAGGATGCCCAGTTTGGAGGGGTCAGATAGGCCTCTGCCTGCTTTTACATCTCCTGTCACTCAAAGGTGTGTTCACTGATTCAGTGATTTCCAGCATAATCAATAACCAAATATATGTGCCAATACCCCACAGGCTGATCAGTGTTCCCCTGGCTCACATGTGAGGCTGCAATCCTCCTCTACACACTAAACAACCAAAGGAGAAATGCTTTTTTCTAACAAAAATAAGAACAAAGGCACATTTATTCTCTCTGATTATTCTGGATCAGAATGCGAGAAGGAAATTGAAGAATTTTATATCACACTGATAAAAGAATTGTAGTGGATCTTGTATAAGACATGTTTGGAAAACCTGTTACTTTAAGTCATCTTCTTTTATATTATTTTATTATACCAAGAGCTGGGATATTTGTTTATAAAATTATGGAAATATTAACACCAAAAGAGATATGACGGTGAATTAAAAATAAGAAGAAAATCTTACCAAATTCCTTTGGTACCGTTATGGAATAGAGGCAGATCTGACCAGCTGTATAATTGTGAGGGTAGTTGGGTGACAAGACCACCCCTTCTGATCCAGTGTACTGGCCTCCACAGGGGGCTGAAACAGACCAACGGAGAATTACTGCTATGCGTAACCACATGGCAAGTGACAAGTGACCTAAAAATGAAAGCACTGAACAAATGAGCATGATTATTCAAAAACTTAACAAAATATCACAGTTAAAATCTGATCTTACATTGCTATCAAAAGTAAAATAAAAAGAAAAACAAAGACTGACCAGGTGAGAATAAAAGTAATTCAACTTAAGAGGAAGACCTAATATTATTTTTAAGGACGTTCTCAGACATGCTAAAACAATAATGAAAACAGTTGTCATGATAATAAAAACAGGTCCGATAAAGAAAAATTCTTAAGTTATCAATACGTCAAAAGCCTACCAGAACTTTCTGGTTGATATCAACCATCATATTAACTTAAGAGATACAAAGATTATTTCAGTTTTCTATTGTCTTTATATTACTGTGGGACTAAAAAAAAGTAATGTTTACTTTTAGTTCTTTTTGTGTTTTCATCGTAGATTCAGCTCAAGAGTGACATGTATAGTTACTAGTGGGTGTGGGGTCTCTTCCTATAAGTTCCACTGAAAGCTGAAGGAACCCAAAACTACAAACTCAGGGCAGGTACATTGATGAGGTGTTATATGAACAGTTCAGAGAGAGAGGGAGTGTGTGTGTGTGTGTGTTTATCTTCCCTCTGATCATCTTGTTACTCTCAGCATTGCTCTTGCTGAGAAAATAGAAAAATACTGTAGCTTGGATATTCAAAATACTATTGTTAAACATCTTAAAATAGACTTTCAACTAAATCCCAGTTTCGGGATTAAATTGCGAATACTTCAATTCCTCATATTTTTACTTAAAAAGAGGTCCACGTCTGCTCATCTGCTTAGGACACTATTTATCCACTGAAGTGACGCCAACTGCCCCTCAGCTGTGCCCTTTGTGGCCTGACTGCATGCCTTCTTATCCTAGATACATCTTCTCTGATCTGAATTCAGAATTATTTTTCAGTATTTCAGAAAGTTCATATTTCTATAGCTTACTTCTTCTTAATGTGACAGTTTTCAAGCATTAAAAAGGATAGAAATCGGGGATAACGTGTCAAATCTTCTGAATGTTAAGTAGCACATTGTTAAGTCCTAACTGATGGATGGGATTTTCTCCAGGATTAACGAAGCTGTGCAGAATGCTGATGCTAGTGTCAAAGCACCTCAATGATGACTTGGCAGGAGACTTCCCAGGTCCAGCTTTATGCAGCTGGAAAACTGAAGTCATACTCTAAAAGTCAAAGGAAGACCGCTTAAATACCTGACAGTTATAATCTATTTATGATCAACTAGTAGAGATTTCCCTTAACTAAGCTAAGAGCAGCCTTCATGCTGATGTCTTAACTCATAATAATTTTATCACCCTAAAACACTTACCATGGCTTTTTTAAAAATCTTAAATAGAAAAAAATTTTTTTCACTTTTAGATAGAGGAAATTTCTGTAAGTTAAATTTCAAAGCTCAAGATTTTCAGTGAAATGCTGGGAGCCTCATTCCACCAGTTTAGATATATCACTTAATTTTAAGAAAATTAGCCATATAAATTCAACCAGGTTATTTCAGAACTATAATTTTTCTTAAACACTCAAAAGTTCAAATTTTTAAAAATAAGTACAAATGAAGAATGGAAATCTATCTTCTTTTAGACATATAAAATTTAAGCATATCTATTAAAAAGTTTATCTATTTCAAAGTTTAAATAACAAGCATAAATGAAAAGTGGAAATAAATCTTCACTGAGCTAATATTTTGATGCCCAAATGATCAAACAGAAATCTTATCAAACAGCAATCTTATATCTACTGATATATTTGTTCAAGTATAACTACAAAAATTTATTTTGTTAATGGGTAGGATGAAAGATCATTACTTTATGATAATAGAAAACACTAAAAAATAAAAAGGATAAAATGAAAGAAAACAAACATGGCATTTTAGGTCCTCTGCTACCTTGATAAACTGTGCTATGCTTATACATTTTTCCCCAGATTTAAAGATAAGCACGCAAACTGCATAACATACTACAAACACAACCAAACATTTGTGAAATTGAGAAAAATATGTAGAGAATTTTCATTTAATTCTTAACAATTACTCTGTCCATGTCACTGTGTTAACCTGAGAAACAGGCATGGTCTTTCTCATGTTAGAAATTCTTTTATATTAATGTGATAAGAGAAGGAAAACAAATATGCTGTTACTCTTTGGTAATTAATGTATTAAACAGATCATTTCCTAAATGAAAAAAGATTTGCAACAGTATTCATTGCAGATGGTAACAAGAAACTGACTCATCCATTTGGTTAATTGGAGTATATGTCTCATATATAAAGGGAACAAAATACAATCAAATTTGAATGTAAACCAAAAACAACATAAGTAAATAAAAGCCATTCTGACCCATGAAAGAGACTCCAGACTGTTTCCATTTCTGTTCTAATTCAACAGGAAACCTCAATGAACAAAAAAATGTAGGCAATAGAAAGAAAAATTATATCATGAATTTAAAACAAACTAGCCCAAAATACATCCCTTAATATATGAACTATCAAAATGTTTAATATATAACAACATTCGCTTAGTTTAACTGGTGATCTGAGTGACCCACAGGCATTAATTCAGCACAAAAGGTGCTGTTCTTCTTGAGATATCCAAAATAAACTACGGGAGAGGACATTTCTGTTTAATGATTGGGAATTTTTAGTTTTATTTAAATTGAAATAAATAACTTAAGGAAAAACCAGTGTTGTATGTTTTATGCACATAAATGTGATGACTGGTTAACAGAAACTATGCTTGAGTTCGCGGGTCTTCAGATACGGAAAAAAAATCTCTAATTTAAAATTAGATTATTTATCTGTTGCCTAAATGTGACCTCATTTTTCTCGTTTAGCCTATGGCGAAAGAATTTATCATCATCCCCCATAAGTTCAAAGTATGTTTGAATTTAATACAGTGTGCACTTTTAAGGATGGCATTTTGAGGTGACTCTAGTGAATGTACGAGGACACTCTTCTAACCCCTAGAGAGGAGCGCTGTGATGCCGCTGACTCAAAGCTTACTGTAACGTTTACACAGACGTTAAAGTCATCATCTGGACGCCCCACACAGCCACGTGGGCCCTTCACCATTCTCCCCTCACATGAACCTCCTGGAATCCGAGAAGCAGCAATAATTATTTCTCTGAGTTTATTGTTAGAGGATAAAATATGGAAGACTAGGAAGACTTCAATTTTCACTGGAAATTGTTTTGGCTATTCCCTGATTTATTCATTTCCTCTGAAAACGTGTGTGAAGTTCCCTGTCTGCACCAACCTTGAGTACTGCAGGGCTGGAGGACTGGGTTCCTGAACAGAAAAGCTGTCAGGGTCATAAGACAAACCCAGAAACACAGACATGCCAGAGCAACCCAGGGCATCAGGTCTGCTCGCCTGTGTTGTTTGCTCGGATTTTTCACGTACTAATTTTCTGAAACACCACTTTGGTCGGAAGTTACAAGCATCAGAGCCATCCTAAGGAAAAGATCTTTATTTCATCAGTTCAGTGTATCTAACTAAACCGGTCCTTGAGTTCATCCTAAAGTAAACTTGGAATCAATTTTTCTGTCACAAAACACAGGATTTTACTGTCTCCTTTTTAAGGTGTATCACAGAGTCTGGAGTTTTGTCTGTGGAGGGTCCCACGAAGCTACCCACCAGACACAGAACCTGGAGGACAGCCCAGAAGTCTGTGTTCAGACCCCTCCTCTCAGCACCCCCCCAAGGGCAACTGCAACCTGACTTCTGTCACTGTAGGATGGCACTGCCTGTTCCTGAAGGTTGACCTTACCCTCTAATAGGTGCTTTTATTAATTTAATGTACATGAGGAATTACAAACTGTTGGTATTTGTGGGGAAATGACACATCCTTATATATGTAATATATGTATATGTATGTGTATATATGTACAGAGAGAGAGGCAGAGACAGAGAGACAGACAGAGACACAGACAGAGGGAGATACACACACACACACACAGAAAGGCAGAGAAATAGAGAAAGACAGAGAGCAAGAGGGAGACAGACAGAGACAGAGACAGAAGCAGAGAGACAGAGGCCACCTAGAGACTGGTAATTCGCATCTCTCATACACAAAAACAGCAATTAGAAATGCCAAACGATCTAAGTGAGAGAAAAATATCTCCCCTTCCAGAAAGCTGTGAGAATGGCTAATCCACTGGGTAAATTAAACGACCAAGGAAGGTCAAGTTCTTATCCCACGTTGCTCTGCGGGGTTTCCCCACCAGTGAGGAGGGGATACAGGACTGAAATGCAAACTGTCTCCAAAATGAGAGTGCAAATTCCAGAGGGAAGTTATCTCTGAAGGAAACACCGGTTCCATACGTACCATTGCAGGAGGGCAAGACCCGGTTCCAGGCGGGTTTTCCATCCGCTCCGATAACACACGTGATGGAAGACGGGTCAGCGATCTTGTAGCCAGAGTCACACTGGTACGTGACAGTTGAGCCAAGTTTGAAGTCCGTCCCAATCCTTGTCCCATTCATTATGTTTCCAGGGTCAAAACAGGCTTCCCGTGGTTTCTCTGGGGAAGACATGAATGTAAACTCCATGATGGCAGGAATTTTATTTTATTTTTTTGTTGTCGGTTATTTATATTTTTAGTACCTAGAACAGTGTCCAGCATATAAAATATGCTCCAAAAAATTGATTGACTAATTGACCAAGTTGCCAATTAATGTTCAAGTTAATAATTATCATAGAAAAATAGAAAAAACTCCTCTCAATAAAATTATTTCTTATTTTTCAAATGACAATTCACTACAGAATTGCTGTTGAGGTTGACTTCCTGACTTTTGTACTTAACTCGTGAAATCACAGCACATTTTAGGAAGAGATGGGAGAACTGGGCTTCTCAAAAGGAAATTGATTTAATTCATGTAAATTAAGAGTGATTTCTCATGCTGGTGAGATAATCGTGGAAAGAAGTTCTGATCTTTTACCACTCTCACTAAGTCAATGAAGCCACACGTAGCTGGAAAGCACATTTTCTGATCCATAAGGGTCAAGCCCTGTGTCTGGGATGTAATAGTTGCTCAACACAGTTCTATTCTAATTCTAATAACTGCTCAAAGGAATTGAGGGCATGTTATGTATCGGGCGCTGAGCTGGGTACACTGCATGTTTTTCATTCAAATCTTCACTCCACCTCTGCAATGTGAGGAGGATCTGTGGCCCCATTCTACATTTTGAGAATCTGAAGCTCAAGAGTGGTTAAATAACTTTCACAGAAACACACTGCAAAGATCTGTCCAGCTGTGGGGGCCACTAAAGGAGGCATTTGCTAAAAGCCTCTTTTTTCCCAGATATAAATACAAAGCTCTCTTCTTTCTTTCTCACAGTCCTGTAGCTGTGTGGGTAGTGCCACTTATGTCCTGGTAGCGTTAACACTAAATGTCATATTTCAGCAGACCTTCCAAATGTCTCTAAATCACGTATCTACATCTCCTTCTGCTGTGTGCAATTCCATCATCTGAATTGCTTTCTGTTTGTGCTTGTCAACATCCTTCCCTCCATCAGCAAAGCCCCTTGTAACGTCAGAAGGCTCTGAATTGAATTTTACAGATCTTCAAGGGATCAATATAGATGTTATACTGAAATGTTTTTCTTCATGATTTTGGCCTAAAGTTAAGAAAATGCTATTTGTCATGAATGTGCTATTCATGAATGGGGTTATTAATATCAATATAGGCTCAAGGATAACTTGAATGGATAAAATAAATATGTTTCAGTTCTTTCTATTTGGGTTGACAATCTTTGCCCCAGGGTTAAGCAAACACATAAAAAATCTCTGGAAAGTATAAATGGAAGCCTGCATTTTACCTTTCTGGGGGTTGTGATCAATGTGGATTATGTTCCTTTTTAAGCATTTTCCCTTCTTGAGTGTCTACTTATGGCCAATGAGTAAATCCACACAGTAGTGTTAGGAAGAAGATGCTCCTGGGAGATTGTGGCAGGTGAGCCAGTAAAGAGTAAAAATGCAACGAGCTCTGAAAACTACATCCTACATCCTCTTAGGAATGGATAACAAACAGCGGAAGAGGGAAAAGCACAAACTTTGTGACGTCCTGCAGGACGGAGAAGAGGCCTGTTTAACTGTATTTATTCAATATCTCTCATTATATTTTTAATGACCTATGTGTCAACATCAGCCAAGCAGAGATCTCTCTGGCAACTGTTGGCCTAATTATTTTAACCAGCTATTAGAATATTTTATTTACATACTTTGGTTAAAGTGCAACATAAATATATAAACATTACACTATCACGTGTATCGGACATGCTATATTACCATATATATCGTATATCATCCATCATATATTATCATATGTATCATATACCATCTGTAATATATATTATCATACATCATATGTATCATATGCCATGTATAATATATTAGTTATCATATATATCATGAATATATTATATCATATATATCAATTGTGGAAACCCCTCCAGGTCCTCTATTTTTGCTCTGGTTAGAGACTCACAGCAATAGTTGTGTACTGTGCTGGGACCAACACTCTCTAAACACTTTACTGAAAACCAATTTGGATATTTCAAGGAGTAGGGGACATTCTGATAATTCTTTAACGCTGCCTTAGATCGTTTATTTTAAGCAAATAAGGGACGAATAAATAAAACTGTGGGCATGAGAACAGTCCTTCCATCGGATGTCGTTTACTCTGTCATCCAACAGAATGTATCGCGTGTCTAATAAATACAAGCACTGGTCTAGGGCATATATTTTTCTCCTATAAAATGATGGAGAAAGGGCTTCCTTGGTGGCACAGAGGTTAAGAATCCGCCTGCCAATGCAGGGAACATGGGTTCGAGCCCTCGTCCAGGAAGATCCCACATGCTGCAGAGCAACTAAGCCCATGTGCCACAACTACTGAGCCTGTGCTCTAGAGCTCACGAACCACAACTACTGAAGCCCGTGCGCCACAACTACTGAGCCTGTGCTCTAGAGCCTGCAAGCCACAAATACTGAGCCCACGAGCCAGAACTATTGAAGCCCGTGCGCCTAGAACCCATGCTCTGCAACGAGAAGCCACCGCAGTGAGAAGCCTATGTACTGCAATGAAGAGTAGCCCCTGCTCGCCACAACTAGAGAAAGCCTGCGCACAGCAACAAAGACCCAACACAGCCAAAAATAAAAAATAAAATAACTAAAATTATATTTAAAAAAATGATAGAGAAAAAAATACATGCCTGTTGCCTGGTCAGCCTTTTTAATTACTTTTTGTTATAAGTGTCTGTTGGTTTAGTGTACTGTTTGGTTAAATACCACTCCCATGATTTTCTGCTCTGTGTTGCAAATTGAGACCTCTGATGGCCAGTTTTTCTTCATTTCTCCAAATGCACTGCATCGAAGCTTTTACTTGCATTTACTCAGTTGTCAGTTCAGGATGTTTGGTGATAACTCATGGCACACTTTTTGCTTACACGTTGTCACATTTCCCAATGAGATGACTTCATTACATGGTGTGCTCTGCCCTGGTTCCTGTTGGTTCCGCTTATGGACGCCTCCCAGAACGCCTGTGCCAAAGCTGCCGGGCCCCTGGGGTCACTCGGCAGGACTGCCCTGTGGCTCCTTCTGGTCAAGCCCAAGAGCCAGGTCCACTCCCTGCTTCCCTCACCATATGGGGCCTTGTACTTGCTGGATGCTGTTTCATTGCTGTGTCCTTCCTTGTTTTCTGATGATTTTTTTTTTCCACAGGCTCCACTGGAGAACTTTTAAAGCGTGAGAGCTCTAGCACCCATTTAGAAGGCTCTGCTGGTCCCCGAAGAACCAGACCAAAGAGGCAGCCCTGTCCCCCTATCATGAGGGACACAAGTTCTACTGCATTTACTCACTCATCTGCAGATTCTCTTACCCTAGGATGCCCTGGGGAATACAAGGTGATGACAGGTGTACAGTCTTTTTTTTTTCATTGAAGTATAATTGATTTACAATATTATATTAGTCACAGTTGTACAGCATAATGATTTAGTATTTTTAAAGATTATACTCCATTATAAGTTATTACAAGATAATGGCTGTAATTTCCTGTGCTGTAGAAAATATCCTTGTTGTTATCTATTTTATACATAGTAGTTTGTATCTGTTAATCCCATACCCCTAATTTGTCCCTCTCCCCCTTCCTTCTCCCCTTCGGTAACTATAAGTTTGTTTTCTATAAGTTTGTCTGTGAGTCTGTTTTTGTTTTGCATATACATTCACTTGCATTATTTTTAGATTCCACATACAAGTGATATTATACAATATCTGTCTTTCACTGTCTGACTTATTTCACTAAGCATAATTTTTCTAGGTCCGTTCATGTTTCTGCAAATGGCAGAATTTAATTCTTTTTTATGGTTGAGTAGTAGTCCATTGCTGGCTCATATGGCAACTCTAGTTTTAGTTTTTTGAGGACCCTCCATACTGTTCTCCATAGTGGCTGCACCAATTTACATTCCCACCAACAGTGTAGGAGGGTTCCCTTTTCTCTACATCCTCGCCAACATTTGTTATTTGTAGACTTTTTCATGATGGCCATTCTGACCAGAGTGACATTATACCTCATTGTTGTTTGGATTTGCATTTCTCTAACAATTAACAGTGCTGAAAATCTTCTCATGTGCCTGTTAGACATCTGTATGTCTTTCTTTTTGGAAAAATGTCTCTTCAGGTCTTCTGTCCATTTTTTATTGCATTGTTTGCTTTCTTGGTATTGAGTTGTATGAGCTGTTTATATATTTTAGATATTAACCCCATGTTGGTCTCATCATTTGCAAATATTCTCTCCCATTCCTTACAGTTTTATATTTAGATGAAACGTGTGATTTTTTACTCATTACAGAATGGGCGTTGTCATGGTGACATGCACTTCAATGAGTTCTTATTAATACAGAAACTGTCTAATGATATGGCAAATGCTTAAAAGTACTGCTGTTAATTATTCGTGAACATTAATGGATCCCATCCAAAAAGCACAGCAACTCCTTCAATTGCTGAATTGTTTAAATTTTTTTAAATTGTATATTGTACTAAAGATCAGTAAATTTTTAGATTTCGGTGTTTTTGAGGAAGTAGGTTAATTTCCTACTTAAAAACAATATCAAGAAATACAAGTCCATTAAAGGGTTAACATAGATGAAACATACCCTATATTTTATTTTATAATTCTAGTAACTAATAACTAACTCAAAAGTTTAAATAAATGTATATATTTTCATTTTTTTATAAAGCACTCACTACTGTCAATTAATATTTTGATAAATCCTTTTCTCTGATTCTTTGTAATATACCCCGTGTTTTCCTTGTTCACATGAGAAACAGATTTGAAAAAAAAAAAAAATATATATATATATATATTTTTTTTTTTTTTTTTTTTTTTTTTTTTGCGGTATGTGGGCCTCTCACTGTTGTGGCCTCTCCCGTTGCGGAGCACAGGCTCCGGACGTGCAGGCTCAGCGGCCATGGCTCACGGGCCCAGCCGCTCCACAGCATGTGGGATCTTCCTGGACTGGGGCACGAACCCGCGTCCCCTGCATTGGCAGGTGGACTCTCAACCACTGCACCACCAGGGAAGCCCTGAAAAAAATATATATTTATTTTCATGAACCCAACAGCAAAATGCTTAGGTTGGGGTGATCTTTGTGAGTCTGTTTGTTTTCTCTGGATGCTAGTGACAGGGGGTGGTGGAAACCAAAGAAGTGGGAGTCACTCATGAGGTGACCAAAGAAGAAAGTGCTGACCAGGATCAGTGCTTGCTCCCCATCAAACCAACCACCATGGGTGGTCAGGACAGGGAATGGCAATCGATATTTTACATCTTGAAAAATATTGAGATAAAACTAAGCTATTTATCAGGAATTCCTTGGCAGTCCAGTGGTTAGGACTCCATGCTTTCACTGTTGAGGGCTCGGATTCATTCCTTGGTTGGGGACCTAAGATCCTGCAAGCCAGAAAAACCCCAAAAAACAAAAACCAAACTAAGCTATTTATGTACTTAAATTGAGTCATCCTGAAGAAACAAATTAAGATAGTAAAACACATATTAAAATAATTCTTAAATACTCAAATTATTTATTGCACAAATCATAATTTATCTTTAAATGGCTATGAATTTGGAAAAAGAAATCTCCCTCCCCCCTTTTCTTTTCTTTCAGCTAAGGCAGAAATGCGTGTTGGAAATTTCTTCCCCACTGGCGAGATCGACCCTGTTCCCCAGATGATTGAGAGAGATGTCAGAATTTTATGCATTGAACAGATAGGCAAGACTTTATAAATAAATGCTTATGATTAAAGAAATCTCAATACAAGTCACTTTCCTCACAAGTTAAGCTGGTCACAGTACCTTTAAATTCAATGGCGAACCCGGACAAGCCCACAGAAGCATCACTTCGAAATGCCAGAAAGAGACTATTTCCACTACTCTCAATTCTTTCTGGGGCTTGAGAGCCCTGGAAACTTCCAATGAGAGGGCTGTTGGAATCCTCTCCTTCATAGATATGTAGGAAATCATAGCTGGGCTCCATGTTGAAACTAAAAGGAAAGAATATTAATTAGATTATGCACCTAATATATGTGTCTCTTATCTTCCAGACTATAAAGTCTCTGAGAGCACACAGTGATTTTATTTGCCTTTGTAAAATAATTTTTAAAAATTAGGACAATCCAGAAGTTAAATATAATAATAATCAAAATGGCAATAAATAACAATTATAACAAATACTATTAGTATTTTATACAATCACCAACATCTTCAATACAGTATGATTTTGAAGATAATCTGAAAGAAAATGAACCCTTATAATATAGATATGGTATGTCTTCCCTATAACCATGATATTTCTAATGAAATGCAGTTTGAAAGAATAGGGTTCAGAAGGGATGCATTCCCACTGGTATTTGATTTTTAGGTGAATATTTTTAGTTTTAATAACATATATCCTTGATGTTACTGACAATTCTTAAAGTTAAAAAATACTTTTGTTTGAGTTTACTTTTAAAATTGTAATTGCTTCTATTTGCTTAGATAATCTGGCCAATAATAGCAGTCCCTACAGTGGTACAAAGTATGGAAGTCAACTGTTTCACATCATTTCACCTTGACTGGATATTCCAATTTTCTCTTCCCCTCTCCCTCCTGCTCCTTCCCATTCTCTCTACTTCTCTCTCTGTCTCTGTCTCTCCTTATGTAAATACCCTAATAATTTCCAAAGTCTAACAATTAACACCCAAAGTTCTCAAGTGGGATGCAGCTTTAAATGTCTCTGCCATTTATGATGAGAAGGATGATGATAGTCTGGGAACTTTAAAAATATACCTCCTCTCAAGTGACAGACTGAACTTCGTTTACATGTCCAAGATCTCAGTGGGATCAGAATAAACAAACACACTAGACAGAGGTATTGACGTAATCCATTCTGACTTGCCCTCCTATGTCCCTTCATCTCTAAATCAGGGCCTTTGGGGTCTTCAACGTGGACCGATCCACGCAGCTTCCACTCCCTTTCCCTTGACAGCATATTTGTATACAGGGATGGAGAGAGTCAGGAGGTTTTATAATCACGAACATGTGCTGTTGTTTAAGTGACTTTAGTTTATCTGGATATTCAAGGGATAAAACGTGAACCCAAGGTCTTTCCAGAAGCTGCCCACTGCATTCTGAAGGATGTAGCACGGGGGACCACCAAGGACCCGACGTTAGTATAACATCTGGACCTGCATCGCGCCATCCCATTTCCTGTCAAGGTGCCCTCGCTCCCATGTGAGGTCCTGAACACATTTTATTCAAGGAATTTGTCAGAGGTTTCAGAGTCTGTTTATCTGACAAGTTCCCTGAAGTTGGAAATGAAGAAAAAGTAAAAGACTTGAGTGGCTAAAGAGTGAGAAAAGAGGCCAAGAGGAACTGCATCAACCAAACAGAATTTGGTTGGAATAACAATTTTTTTGAAATAGTTTGCAAGGATGTTATTAGACTCTGGTCATGCTGTACCCCTGATAATTGGCATAACTAATTATTACGATAGATTATTTTTGAACATGGAAGTACGGTCAGGCACAAACAAACATATTCTAACTACCCTCTCCTTTTGGATGTGCTGTCACACACACATAGAAGTCTGAAGTGATATTTACAATTAATGACAGTCCCTTTGGTTAAACCCTGTCTTATTTCTACCTATACCAGATGCACAGATCTACAAGCCCCAATAATAGGCCAAAGTCTGGCCATGCTTTTAAACCAAATTTAATTTGAGTTCCAATGTGTGAGTCGCATCAGCCCCACAGTCTATAGAAGCCTGTGATAAAACACTCCTCCCTGAAGATCCCTCAAGTACCAGGGTGAGCCTTGAAGCTCATATGTGCTCCAGGTCATGTCATTCTTTGCCTTCCTTGTTAGTAATGCCGGGCTCCCCTTCCCTCTCCACACCTGACTGCAGTCACACTCTTTAAACAGTGCATCCTGGGAAGGCTGTATCAACACCAGCTTCTTTGACTGGGTCCTTGAGCATCCTTGTTCCCATCTGGTACTTCTGGCTTCCTCCTTCTTTCTACTAAGTAGATCTAGGAGCTGAGGTCCCAGGAAAACTCCCACCTGAGCACACACAAGTTGTCCATTCCTTAGAACATGTCACAGGTATGTGATTTTCTGTGACACCGGGTCAGCTAATGATTCCAAACTCTTAGAGTCGGAAGAAAACTTTAAGATTTTCTAGGTCAACCTTCTTCCAGGGAAGTGCACAAAATTAACTGAGAAAACTTCTTGTGTAAAACTGCCTTATATATTATATACTACTATGAATTGCCCTTTGGGAACCTTGATAATGAGTCACCATGACCCAAGGGAAGGTAGGAAACTCCTACAAAAAGGCTCTGTGTTCTCTAAAAGGCTTTAATTGTTAACTTACTTTTAATCTCCTGGTAGCAGAGGTGTCTCCTGGTTTTAAGGAAGGCGCTACTAGAATTTAGCATTAACAAAACCCATAAAGATATTCAAAAATATAACCAGCAAATGTTCACAGCTTTTGTATAATAGCTGAGTGGCATAATAAGGTATTCATCATTTGGTAAATTTATAGCAGCTTGAGTAAATTCAGGAAATGATGGCTTATTAAACTACTCAAAATTCAGAATCACAGAGGTTTAAAATTATACTGACTCATATCTCATCAGGAGGAGAAAGTGAAGGAAGATAAGCAAAACCAGGCCTGAAATATTGATGCAAACATCTCAAGAAAAGAAACTTGTTCAATTGACAGATAAATAAATCTAATCAGACCACTTTGCCTTGGGGAGCTAAGAGACCAATAGGACAGTATATAGAACTACTTCTCTTTTAAAATACCACTTCATTTAGTTCAAAAATTAAAATGTGAATTTGGAAAAGATCATGGGATTTAGAAAAATTCAATTATTTATACCATATATTTATAATGTGAGAGCTCTATGGAATTTATATTTATAATATAATCATATTATATTATGATTTGAACTTTTACCATTTAGTGTAGCAGAAAGAAGTTAGCATTTTTTTTTAAAGAACTAATGTTTATTAAATCAGACTTTACAGTAATAAAATTTGGGGAACTTTTGTTTTCAGAGTTCTACCAAGTCTTGACTATCTTAATGATAATAACAATACTACCTTTGGGAATGGCAGACAGGATGTACTATGGAAATGAATTAGCACTCACGCATTAAGAGAAATATAATACATCAATGAGAAATCATACTAAGTATATCTATATCACTTTATTATCGCTTTTCTTTGAAAATTCTGCAAATTAAGCCCTCTCATGTGGAACACACTGTGTGCAAGATAGTATTTAAAAGCAATTCTTGCCACATCATGTGTATTCTAATGCAAGTAGAATGCTGAAAAGCAAAATAATCTATTTCCATTTTTGTCATGCAGCTTGATGTAGTACCTGTTAGACACAAGACCTCAGGCTTTGCTAGATGTAAAACTGAAGACCCCTGAAGGGATAAATGAAGTAATCTTTAGGTATGACATTTAAAGTCTCATTAGGGACTTCCCTGGTGGTGCAGTGGTAAAGAATCTGCCTGCCAGTGCAGGGGACACAGGTTCGAGCCCTGGTCCGGGAAGATCCCACATGTCACGGAACAACTAAGCCCATGCACCACAACTACTGAGCCCATGCACCTAGAGCACATGAGCCACAACTACTGAGCCCGCATGCCTAGAGCCTGTGCTCTGCAACAAGAGAAGCCACCGCAATGAGAAGCCCGTGCACCGCAACGAAGAGTAGCCCCCGCTCGCCACAACTAGAGAAAGCCCACATGCAGCAACAAAGACCCAACACAGCCAAAAATAAATAAATAAGTCCAGAGGAGCTTCACAGGTGAATTCTATCAAACAGTTAGAGAAGAGCTAACACCTATCCTTCTCAAACTCTTCCTCATTCTACGAGGCCACCATCTCCCTGATACCAAAACCAGACAAAGATGTCACAAAGAAAGAAAACTACAGGCCAATATCACTGATAAACATAGATGCAAAAATCCTCAACAAAATACTAGCAAACAGAATCCAACAGCACATTAAAAGGATCATACACCATGATCAAGTCGGGTTTATCCCAGGAATGCAAGGATTCTTCAATATATGCAAATCAATCAATGTGATAAACCATATTAACAAATTGAAGAAAAACCATATGATCATCTCAACAGATGCAAAGAAAGCTTTCGACAAAATTCAACACCCATTTATGATAAAAACCCTCCAGAAAGTAGGCATAGAAGGAACTCATCTCAACATAATAAAGGCCATATATGACAAACCCACAGCCAACATCGTCCTCAATGGTGAAAAACTGAAACCATTTCCACTAAGATCAGGAACAAGACAAGGTTGCCCACTCTCACCACTATTATTTAACATAGTTTTGGAAGTTGTAGCCACAGCAATCAGAGAAGAAAAAGAAATAAAAGGAATCCAAATTGGAAAAGAAGAAGTAAAGCTGCCACTGTTTGCAGATGACATGATCCTATACATAGAGAATCCTAAAGATGCTACCAGAAAACTACTAGAGCTAATCAATGAATTTGGTAAAGTTTCAGGAAACAAAATTAAAGCACAGAAATCTCTTGCACTCTTATACACTAATGACGAAAAATCTGAAAGTGAAATTAAGAAAACACTCCCATTTACCATTGCAACAAAAAGAATAAAATACTTAGGAATAAACCTACCTAAGGAGACAAAAGACCTGTATGCAGAAAATTATGACACTGATGAAAGAAATTAAAGATGATACAAATAGATGGAGAGATATACCATGTTCTTGGATTGGAAGAATCAACACTGTGAAAATGACTACACTACCCAAAGCAATCTACAGATTCAATGTAATCCCTATCAAAGTACCACTGGCATTTTTCACAGAACTAGAACAAAAACTTTCACAATCTGTATGGAAACACAAAAGACCCCGAATAGCCAAAGCAATCTTGAGAAAGAAAAACGGAGCTGGAGGAATCAGGCTCCCTGACTTCAGACTATACTACAAAGCTACAGTAATCAAGACAGTATGGTACTGGCACAAAAACAGAAATATAAATCAGTGGAACAGGAGAGAAAGCCCAAAGATAAACCCACGCACATATGGTCACCTTATCTTTGATAAAGGAGGCAAGAATATACAGTGGAGAAACGACAGCCTGTTCAATAAGTGGTGCTGGGAAAACTGGACAGGTACATGTAAAAGAATGAAATTAGAACACTCCCTACACCATACACAAAAATAAACTCAAAATGGATTAAAGACCTAAATGTAAGGCCAGACACTATCAAACTCTTAGAGGAAAACATAGGCAGAACCCTCTATGACATAAATCACAGCAAGATCCTTTTAAAAACAAAAATAAACAAATGGGACGTAATGAAACTTAAAGCTTTTGCACAGCAAAGGAAAACATATGACAAAAAGACAACCCTCAGAATGGGAGAAAATATTTGCAAATGAAGCAACTGACAAAGGATTAATCTCCAAAATTTATAAGCAGCTCATGCAGCTCAATATCAAAGAAACAAACAACCCAATCCAAAAATGGGCAGAAGACCTAAATAGACATTTCTCCAAAGAAGATATACAGATTGCCAACAAACACATGAAAGAATGCTCAATATCATTAATCATTAGAGAAATGCAAATCGAAACTACAGTGAGATATCATCTCACACCAGTCAGAATGGCCATCATCAAAAATCTACAAACAATAAATGCTGGAGAGGGTGTGGAGAAAAGGGAACCCTCTTGCACTGTTGGTGGGAATGTAAATTGATACTGCCACTATGGAGAACAGTATGGAGATTCCTTAAAAAATTAAAAATAGGGCTTCCTTGGTGGCGCAGTGGTTGAGAGTCTGCCTGCCGAGGCAAGGGACACGGGTTCGTGTCCTGGTCCGGGAAGATACCACATGCTGCGGAGCGGCTGGGCCCATGAGTCATGGCCACTGAGCTTGCGCGTCTGGAGCCTATGCTCCGCAATGGGAGAGGCCACAACAGTGAGAGGCCTACATACCCCAAAATAAAAAAAAATTAAAAATAGAACTACCATACGACTCAGCAATCCCACTACTGGGCATATACCCTGAGAAAATCATAATTCAAAGAGTCATGTACCAAAATGTTCACTGCAGCTCTATTTACAATAGCCAGGACATGGAAGCAACCTAAGTGTCCATCAATAGATGAATGGATAAAGAAGACATGGCACATATATACAATGGAATATTACTCAGCCATATAAAGAAAGGAAATTGAGTTATCTGTAGTGAGATGGATGGACATAGAGTCTGTCATATAGAGTGAAGTAAGTTAGAAAGAGAAAAGCAAATACCATATGTTAACAAATATATATGGTATCTAAAAAAAAAAAAAGGTCATGAAGAACCTAGGGGCAAGATGGGAATAAAGACACAGACCTACTAGAGAACGGACTTGAGGATATGGGGAGGGGGAAGGGTAAGCTGGGACAAAGTGAGAGAGTGGCATGGACATATATACACTACCAAATGTAAAATAGATAGCTAGTGGGAAGCAGCCATGTAGCACAGGGAGATCAGCTCAGGGCTTTGTGACCACCTAGAGGGGTGGGATAGGGAGGGTGGGAGGGAGGGAGACGCAAGAGGGAAGACATATGAGGACATATGTATATGTATAATGGATTCACTTTGTTATAAAGCAGAAACTAACACACCATTGTAAAGTAATTATACTCCAATAAAGATGTAAAAAAAAAATATGTAAGTCCTACTTAAAAGAGGTATTCCATAAGAGACGGTACCTTTTGAATATCAAGGCGATGACGAAGTCTGGGTTCACCTTTATTCTCCAGTCACACTCTTTCCCGGGAGGATAGGGCTGCGGGTAGTTGGGGGACAGGATGACACCGGCCGGGCCAGTCAGATTCCCACCACAGGCCGCTGTCACAGGAGAGGAAGGTTCAGGGGAGAGAAGGGTGCTGGTCAGTGTGAAAGGAGACTGCACAGGGTTCATCGAAGACACTGCGTACTGGCTTATTAAACAACTACCCAGAGGAAATTTAAGACCCAGAAGGTCTGTACATGTTTTTATGTGATTGTTACCAAATTTTATATAATATTCCACTCCATTTTTAAGGAGGATTTTCAATGCTGACAAATGAAATTTACTTCCTTTAATTTTAAACTTTACCCAGTTAAACTGAACAGATTACCTGAATCCTCCACACTATAAATATATGAAAACAAACTGCACAGGAAAAAAAAAATCCCCATGAATATCATTTTACGGTTATGTCAATTCTTTGGTCATTTCTTATGGTTTACAAAGTCATTGCTTACTTATTCTAAAAAGTTTGCTTCCAGTGGCATAATGATCATCCGTCCTCTGTTCACTCTTGTAACTCTAAGCCTAGCACAGTTTTTGATCATAATAAGTATGCAGGAAACATTTGTTGAATAAATGAATACGTGTTATTTCGTATATTTCTCACACTCCTCTGCTATACGTAGGGCTCGGATATCTTTCCCACATTTCAAAATAACAAAACTAACAGGTAAAGTTTCGGTGATATCTGCGGATAGATGACCAAGAGGAGGCTGAGCAGGAACTTAAACCCCTAAAATATTATTTCATCACACTATTTAGAAGGTTACTATCAGGAAGAAGCACTTCAGATGACAGTAATAAATTTAGTTTGTTTCTGCAGTCATTAATTTTTAATTACATGTGTTTACATTTGTATTAGTTAAGGCAACGATTATATAGTTTATTGTTGTTAACAGGCAAGACAGTCTTCATTCTTGAACCTGAAAATGTTTAGGACTGCTTTATTTAGTAGATAATGTTCCTGTTAGAGCTTCCATGCTGTGGAAGGTACTAAAACAATGCAAAATTCACATTAATATGCTAGGTTTAAGGTTCTTCATAGCAAATATTGTGAATTGGTTCCAAGCCGTTCTTAAAAAATCACCCTGATTAAATTATACTGTTCCCTCTAAACTGCATACCTTATTTCACTTCATTGATCATGTATATATTCAGGGAAAAAAATAAGTAGAGAAGGAAATATGCTAATGGCTGATATTTTCCACACACATACACAAGGACTTTTTTGAAAATAAGATGAAGATTACACACTTTATAATTTTCTGATATGGATGTGTCTTTAAATACTCACTTAACATTCCTGAAAACTTAACTTTCCATAAGAAAAAATATAACAAATCCCAAGACTCTTTGTTATAACTTCCGTCTCATCTAAGGCAAACTCTGAGTAATATCACAGGAAATATTTATAATAAATTCTTACAGATATACTCTCAAGAGCAATACGATATAACTTTCTTCAAAATGATTGAAACCACATTTTCCATAGTATGCAGTTTTATTTTAATAAACGATGTGGAGACAATCGGCTAAGTGGCTCTCACAGGACGTGGCCTCCCCCGGAACCGCGTAGGTGCTGACAGCCTGGAGTATGAGAAGCCTGGACAAGCAGCAGAGGCGGCGCTGAGGTGGGGACAGAGGTACCTGAGGGCCGCAGGTTATGCTACTCCGCTCAGGTTTTAAAAGAAGAAACATGACAGATTCAGGACACCGGGTACAAGGGTACCACCAGCAGGAAGAGTTCAGGGATGAGACTCAAATATTAATTGAAAAGAAACAAAGGGCAGATCCTGTCTTATTCATAATGGTCCCAGGTGGCATTTTCAAATGAGGTTATTTAAAGGCTTAAAGTGGAATTAAGGAGGACCGTCTTGCTGGGTTTGTTCTCTCTTTGGTGGGGAATTCTTCATTTTAGCTTCATCAGGTTTTCATTAGAAAGCTTGCAAACTGTTTTGGATAGGATTACATTTAGTACAAAACGCAATTCAGACACTCTAGAAATTCTCCAGAGGGAATGGACATAGAGACAAAATCCACAAACTCACATCAATCCACAGTTCCTTATTCGAAACCCTTAGGGTGGACCTTCCTGACATACACGGTAGCACGTTCATCCACTAAGGTTTGCAGAGGTGCTGTTTAACTAGACACATTACTATTTCCACACCAGAACATTTCAATGTTCACACCATTAAGTGGGGTAAATAGCCACAAAACAGTTACCCTGTAGATCAGGGCAGGATGGTGCCGCCAAATAAGTTTTTGCAAACTCGGAATGCATTTTTGCTTTGCAGAGCTCTTTAGAATTTGAACTTGGACAAAAGGTATTGTGGGCTATATGAGAAAACTGAAACTGTGGAGATGTTCAAGGGACACTTTACTCAGAATCAGAAAGTACTGAGTGTCTTCTGGTCCAGAGAATCGGTCTTTTAAGACTCAGTTCCAGAAAGAGGTGCCTCCATCGCTGGAGTCCTTTGTGAAGTGAAAGAAGTGAGGCATCCAAGCAAACCACAGGGCAGATTAGCAGCGAATCACAGGGCAGATTAGCAGCGAATCACAGGGCAGATTAGCAGCAAACCACAGGGCAGATTAGCAGCGAATCACAGGGCAGATTAGCAGCGAATCACAGGGCAGATTAGCAGCGAATCACAGGGCAGATTAGCAGCAAATCACAGGGCAGATTAGCAGCAAATGACAAGCTGGTGAGAATATGAGTAACATATTAACAGGTGAGTGGTTAAGAGATTTTATAAAAGGGAGAGAATGGGAAAGAACAGCAAATAGGAGGAAAAAATACACTAAGAATAAAACGGAAAAAAGAAATTAGCCAGTCAACAGGAAAGAGCAAATTCAAGTGGTCGATAAGAATATATGAAATTAAAAGCAGTTCATCCTCATTTTTAATATAAAATGCCAATCAAAACGCCAAGGAATCTTCACTTCCTGCCCATATTATAAGATTAAGAAATATCAAATAAAGTGCCTTTTCTGAGTCGGGGAAAATAAACAATCATGCTGACGGTGACGTAAATTGGTGCAACCTTTCTGAAAAAGTTTTGAAAACTCTAGAAATACCTAAGTTTGTAGAAATATGTCATTCATAAACAATCATGGATGTGTTTTGCAACAAGTGTTCATATCAGCAATTTTCGTGAAAGGGAAAAGGCTGAAACACCTAACCGTACATTGAGGAGGGATTAGTGGAATCAATATTGGTCAATACTCATCCAAACAGAGAAAGACTGTGCAGGCATAAAACTTAATTAGTAAAAAATACATAATAACACAAAAGATACTCATCGTGTACCAGTAAGTAAAAGTGTAATTTACAAAATAATCATTCAGGGTGTTTTCATTTAAAAACATTTAAAAAATAGATTATATATACATAAAATAATTATGAAGCTTACTTATGCATGTTTATGCTAATAGTAGTTGCCTTCAGGTAAAAAGGTGACAGTGTTTTTTTCCTCTTTTTTCTTAACTGTAGCTTATAAAACTTCTGCAAAACCACATTATGTTTAATAAGAAAAAAGCAAAAAAATAAAAAATGTCCGTATCAGCAGAACAGAATGTAGATGAGTGCTAATACCTGACCATGCTCTAAGGGATGAGTATCGTACAGAGGCATAATCCCATTGCTGGGGCAAAATATGTTTACAATATGATAAAAAGATATTGTTCACTTATTCCCAAATACGTATTTTCCACGTTTGTGTTACGTGATACCTGTATGTGGGTGGTTCTGTTGCCCACAGAACTGATATTCAATGGCCTGGGAGTGATCTTGGCTTATTTTTGGAGCTGATATTCAAGACAGATAAAGTGTTACCTATTTTCATTGCTGAGAACTGGTTTATCTAGTCGCTGATTAAAATTAGGTAACTAAGAGATGACCCAAAAAAACTATAGATTATTTGGAAAGGTGGTCAAATTTTACAATGAATGGTTTACATGAATGTCAACCAAGAAATTATCTTCAAGAGACTGACTGGTAGTTGTATTGCTTTTTAATGTACTCCTCCATAAGCTTAAATTCATGTAAACTGGAAAAAAAAATGTGCTTCTCCTGATTTAAAAATAGAAGAATGGTTTAAAATGATGGTTGCATTTATAGGTAATTACTCCACTTTAAAAAAGGAACACGTAGAAATCTGACACATCTCCTGATGATTCAGCTTGAGGTAAAATGCGACTGTGCTCACGAAAGTCACGAAATGTACGTGCAGCACAGAACATTGCATAAACAGGGTAGCTCTCTGACAGGGCTGAGCATGCTAATAAGAAGAGCTATCAATTCTCATCTGTCTTCAGAATCCTGCAAACACTCTGTAATAAGTTAAGAGTTGTATATTATAGCTCCACAGAACCACTGAGAATCCCTTATGACAATAAAAATCATTTTAAGTCACAAAATTCCCTCAAGGTCACCTGATGCAAAATGGCCCATTAACTATGTGCATATCACTTCATTATCACTTCCTGTCTTTGCAGATTAATTTTATATTTTTCAAACAGATTATAAGGAAGTACAAACTATACTGTGACAGTTCATTAAAATTAAGTTTCCTTTAAAAATTAAGATGGGATACCATACAGAGGTATTTATGGTAAAATATTTAATTGACTGAAGGGACAATCTACATGTAATTACTATTTTATATATAAATATGTCTTGCCCTAAAACCATATTTGTGATAGACTATCTTGGATATTGGTTATTCAAACTAAAGTCTGCACGTGAATTGTTTTCTCTTTAACAAGGTCAAATTATAAAATTCTAGTAAATTTTAGAAAGAAGTCTCTCCTTTTATCTTTATATTGACATAAACAGTGTAATTTCTAGTTTTTAGGATTCTATTAAAAATGTACTGCTATTATAGAAAAATCTTCTAAAAAAGAGAACACACCTTTTTATTGAGTAGGTTTTGCTTAAGGGCACGTTTCTATATTAAAAATAAGAACGACAATGGTAGAGTTATGAATTTTCAGCCACACAGAATTTTAAATTACAGTAATTTGATTGATCCATATTTTTATGAGATTTCTTAAGGATAGGAAATGTTAGATAAATGTCAATTACCATACATTAAGTAAACTACTTCCTTTACCTCACTTAATAAAATAAAGTTTAAAGGTTTGTAATAAAATTTCAATATAATCTCAGGGAACCAGAGGGCATGTAAGAAACTCTTGAGAAATACTCCTGAAGAATAATACATACACAGAGCAACTTTAATGATAACATGCATTCCTTCCGAAATATAAAATTTCTATTTTCTGTTGCACAATACCTATGCATGTAGGAGGGTCTGGTTGCCAAAAGAATCGGTTATTCAGCTGCACACAAGTGATTTTAGCTTGTCCTTGGAGCTGGTACCCAGGGTCACACTGGAAAGTGATGGTATCTCCTGGCTCTCTGCTGTCCCCATAGCGGGTGCCATTTTGAGGTATACCTGGGTCGTTGCAGGTGGACGCGATGGATGCTAGAAAGAAGGGACAACATCACATCAATGACTGGAAACACGATCCCAGCACTCTTATAGACGTAGAGCCCTTGTGGGCTGAAGCGCTCTTGATCCGGGTTAATGAATCACTTGTCCACATATGAATGTAAGAAAAGAAGCTTTTTTTTCCCTCAAGAATACATTCAATAGCATGCATCTTGATTATGCTTCCTTTGAACAGATTCTAGCAAAATCTTCATGAAAATTCAACCAATTATGGAATATATTAAGGATTTCTGTATCATACTATGCACACACACACACACATTCCCCTTTGATCGTCTCATTGACAATATTTTAATGAAAATACATGCCACAATTTAAATAATTTAAGAATACCAATCTCAAGGAACCTTGAGGAAAACAAAATAGGATAAATTCCCTTTGGTCAGTGCCTTCCCACTGCACAACCAGCTAAGATGAACTAAACTCTCTTAAACTGTTTTGTCCAAAACCACCTTTAGTTCTTTAAAGATATTTTTAATTCTCCTTTAATCCTAAAGAATATTTTTACCGAGTTTATAGTTTAGGATAGCTGTTGTTGTCCTTATTTTCCCCTAAATACTGTTAAGAAATTATCCCACTTCTTCTGCCTTCCAGTTTTCCTACTTAATCTCACAGTCTGAAACGACTCTAAGATCATCTTTTTGTCTTTGATGTCCTAACATTTCACAATATGATGTCTGTGTACAAATCTTCTTTATTTCTAAGGAAATAAAAGTTTTACAATATTATGTCTATGTATGAACCTCCTTTTATTAACCCTACTTGGAATCATCTGAAGTTTTGAATCTGAGGATTAAGCCACTATCTTGTCAAATATCAGTTCTCTCCTATTATCTCTGTTCCTCTCTTATGAATTAAAATTTGACAAATGTCTCTATCTTCTGTGTCTCAACTTTTCATTTTTAAATCATTTTTTTATCTTTGTTCCATCTTCTGGGTAATTTTTTAGACTATCTTCCTATCACAATCTTCTCTCCATCTGCATCAAATTTATTATTTTATCATGTTGAGTTTTAAACTTTCTTTCACTGTGCTTTTCTGTTAGTTAGCATTTTGTTCAAATATCTTTGGCCATTTATACAGCATATTGTTCCCTACTCATATTTTTATTCTCTTTTATTTTTTAAACTCTTACAGTCTGATCTGATAATAATTCCAATATCTCATGTAATCTAAAGTGCCTCTGAGTTTTGAATTTGCATTTCTGTTTTTGGAACTTCACTTGCAATAATTGTTTTGAAGGTGTGTTTATCCAGAGGGGATTCTCATTTGACTTTACCATGTGCCTGGAACATGAGAAGCCTTCTACCTCTTTAAAAAAAAAATCTCTGTTGAGGCATTTTGGGCCACAGAAATGGCATGAATTTATCTATAAGCTAGTTTGAAACCTGCTTGTGGTTATGAGTTGTCTATATCTGTGTCTGTTTCTATACCTATATCTATATCCATATTTGTCTCTCTCCTATCTCTATTATCTATCATCTATCATGTATCTATCATCTATTATCTATCATCTATTATCTATCTATTATCTATCATCTATTATCTATCATCTATTATCTATCTATTATCTATCATCTATTATCTATTATCTATCACCTATCTATTATCTATCTATCTATATCTATCTATTATCTATCTCTACCATCTATCTATTCTCCCTTATAGTGAGAGTAGGACATCCTCCCTTTGGAGTTCTAGCAGTATATGAGGGTCTCCAATTACATTTCCAATATTGGAAAGATCTTAGACCTTGTTTCCTATTCTTTCAGCCCACAGACTCTCAAAATGGAAGCTCAGTGTCACCAGGGACCAACTGACAGATGCTCCCAGGGCAAAGCCAACTTCTGAACTTCATGACCTTTCTGCATTTCACATTATTTTGGTGACTCTCAGGATTCCTCATGTTCTTGCAGTTTCAGTGATACATTTTAAAAGGCTAAAAATAATTGTATCCAACACCTTTGACATATTTTCAGTGGATGTGTTTTCAGATAACATACTTTACTGTAATACTGGACACTGCAGACATTTCAGTTCTGTCTTAATCCCACAGCATGATGGCTGGCTTATCATACCTGTCATCCTTGTTATTATTATTATTAGTGTTCTGAGTAGGGGAATTTTACTTGGAAGCAGAATTCTCAGTAGATATCAAAAAGAAAGGAAGAATTTGGGCTTCCATGTAGTTTTTTCAATGGGAAGGGAGCAGGAAATGCCATATCAGAGTCATTGAGGAAGATTCTTTTAGTTTCCACTCTCCTCCCATCAGAGGCAAAGATTAGAATGCAGGGTGGAAAGCAAGCACATCTTCCCAAAAGAAGACCAGGACAGCAGTAGAATGCAGAATGGACCCAAGGACACAAAGCTTCTAGTTAGAAACTCATAAGTGTCACACCCATAAGCCACAAATCTTTATAATATAGAACAGCAATTATAGTATTCAATCACCAGAATCATAGCCCATCATGGCCATCACCTATGCAACAAAATGCTGCTTCCACTGAACTAGTATTTTACAAACGATCTTGAGTTTACTATTTGAGTAATTAAAGAATCTAAGCTCTACCTGTGCTCTACCTTTGCTGAGATTTCTCTAGACTCCAGAAAAAAACAGAAGTAAATCCTATTGCACATTTAAAATCTTGGCCATTGGACTGAATTTCACATCCCCCAAATAAACTTAATTCTTTCCTCAAGCAAGTGGGCACATGGATGATTCATTTCCAAGTGAGAATTAATTTAATATAGCATTAAAATAATGAAAAAATAAATATATAGTATTAAAACAGTTAATTGTCTATTATTAAACAGTGGTGTTCTTAGTAAACACCCATAGAAATATTTATATGATAAATATGTAAATAAGAATGTAGTATTAAAATAATTTAAAAATAAACCTTTAGACGAAAAGCCAAGGAGATCATAGATAAGTCTCATTGTAATTTTTAAAACAAAGATGTTTTATTACTTCTCTTTCCGACTTTTTATTCAGTATTCATTAAAAGCAAACACACACATTACTCAATAAAAAAGCTTTACACAAAGATGCACAGATTTTGTACATGAATAAGAATTTCAACAGACATATGAGTCTTGCAAAAACAAGTGTTCTGTAGAACACTTTTCTATAGGTTATTAAAGGTGTTTGGTCAAACAAGATGGGCAAATACTGTATACTCTAGCTCCCTCTTGTAGATCCCCGCTGTACATCAGGGATTAAAGGCTCAGAGAAGCCCTACAGTAAAGAAACTAAAAAAAAAAAAAAAAAAGTTTAATCCAGTGTATTCTAAATGTCTGTTATCATAGAGCATGTTTTTCTCAACAAATTTCTTCAAACCCTTCCAAATAAAGATCCACAGAATATCAGTATATAAAACACAGGCTTGTACTAAGGGTTATATGTCCTTTAATGGTATGAGGTTTAATTCAGTTTTGAAAGAAGTTTCTACTTCTAAAGCAAATTTCCATTTGGCATATCTGTAATAATAATAATAGAGCATGCCATTAAAAAGTTATAAAATAAAAATAAAAAGTTCTTAGGGTAATCTAGATTGGATTAAAAATACAAAATCAATAAGACGACTTTAGGGAAGACAAAACCATTTTAAACAATGCAGTGGGAAATACATTGGTTGGGTCCTTGAAATAAATGCCATTTTATTTTCCCCTAGTTACAAATTGTGTAAAGATGTTTTCTGATAAAGGCAATAAAGCTTATTTGGAGACTAATATGAAAGTCCCCAACCAAAGACATTTCTTTGGGGTCAGAAATTGCTTTTTCACCTTCAGGGTCATACAAAGTTATGGATGAGGCATACACTCATTTCCTTTTTATGACTGTTTTCTTTTATATGCCACATGTTTCTTGCACTCAATTTTCTCTTAAACGTTTTTTTCTTCAAATGGGATTTTGGTGACTGAATCATTCCAGTTTATTGCCATAAAAAGGAAAACAATATTTTTACTTGCATCAGTCTTATCCCTCTATCACCTTAGAAAAAGAAGATACTGTTCCTGAGGTGATGGGTATTGTATTTTTCAATTTCCCCAGGGGTTCCCTGGACTATTTCAAGTCATAAAGAAACTTCCACAGGCCCAGTGGCATCTAAGGGACATCGCTACTCTTTGTCTCTGAATCCAGAGCGATGGACTTGAGCGATCTGAACCTGTGCTCCACTTAGCGTGAGAGCCACGGACCTGATGTTTTTGTTTGCAAGAGGCAGCAATGGTGGTGGAGAACCATTGTGTCATAAGAATTGCAATGTACACAAATTTATTTCCAATGGGATAAAGTCATTTTTGACACTGGAGACTTTATGGAATATATACATATTAAAATAATATGCAGAGTTGTGTTCTTTTTCTATTCTAAAAAATTGTGCATTTGGGACATGTCCTATTAAATGTGTCAAGTCCTCCTTGCATGTTTTTTATTTTTATTTTTTAAAATAAATTTATTTATTTGTTTATTTTCGGCTGTGTTGGGTCTTTGTTGCGGTGCGTGGGAGTCTCACTGCTGTGGCTTCTCTTGTTGCGGAGCATGGGCTCTAGGCGTGGGGGCTTCAGGAGTTGTGGCACACAGGTTTAGTTGCTCCGCAGCATGTGGGATCTTCCCGGACCAGGGCTTGAATCCGTGTCCCCTGAATTGGCAGGTGGATTCTTAACTACTGCGTCACCAGGGAAGCCCTGCATGTTTTGTTTTGTTTTTTGTTTTGTTTTTTGTTTTTTGCGGTACGCTGGCCTCTCACTGTTGTGGCCTCTCCCGTTGCGGAGCACAGGCTCCGGATGCGCAGGCTCAGCAGCCATGGCGCACGGGCCCAGCTGCTCTGCGGCATGTGGGATCTTCCCGGACCGGGGCACGAACCCGCGTCCCCTGCATCAGCAGACGGACACTCAGCCACTGCGCCACCAGGGAAGCCCCCCTGCATGTTTTTAAACATCATCTAAAAGTATATTTATCGAGAGCCGGATGTTGAGCAGCCGGACAGCAACTCAGCAGTATTCAAGCCCTGGAAGGGAGATGGATACCACATTGCCTTTTATGGATGAGTTGTGGAGTGGACAATACATTTCAGGGTCAAAGTGAGTAAAGATAAAGAAGTGTGCATTTATGTGGTAAGTCCCTTTTTTTAAAAAAAAAAAAAGTATACTTATCAACTGCGTTATTCGTTCATAGAAGTAAAGTTTGCTTAGTGTACATTTATTATCTTAAAACACCCTTTCATAACATAACCTCCACAGAGAGAATGCTTACCACGTATATGGAAAAACATATAAAGCGACACCAATCCGCTCCATATCAGAAGCAGAGATATCTAACAGTCAGATCTTACCCTGCATATTAAGTTCTCATGTTCTTGAGTTAAGAAAATTGAATTAACTCTTTATGCACGTGGTCAGGTTAACACTTTCTCTGAAAAGTTGCTCTTTTGGGTTCGATCATAGCACTGAATAGGGAAATCTCCTTCTGGAGGGTCACTGACTGTATCTGACAGGATAGACCTGAACTGGCCATCAGAACTCTGTCACATGTGCATCAGCGCTTTGGTGGCTGGAAAAGGTTTAGGAAACACACAGAAAAGAGGAACCTCAAGTCATCCAATGGGTGCTTCCACTCAATCCCAGACTCCAAATTAAAGAAAGTAGGTATGAATTCTACCAAGTTCCGCTTAATTCAGTCGACATTCCTCCTCTCCTTTCTGACAATGACAAAGTGCTTCAGGAAATGGAGACACGGAGTTTTCTGAGACCTTCCGAGATCAAGAGCAGAGCTGCTGGCTGCTCAAATGCACGTTGCACAAATCCCTCTCCTGGGCTTCAAAAGTAACACACAGTGCTGGGGAAAGAGCCTTGACACAAGTCTCATATCTTACACAAAAGTTCTTTCACAGTTGATCACATTTAAATACAAAAGGTAAAACTATAAAACTTTTAGAAAAACTTTTAGGAGAAAATCTTTGGGATTTAAGGCTAGGCAAGGACATGACAACATGAGCATGTTCTATAAAAAGCAAAAATTAATAAACTTCATCAAAATTAAAAAAATTTTCTCCAAGAAAGACTTTGTTAATAGGATGAATAGACAAGCTAAAGACCAAGAGAAAAAGTTTAAAAGCCACATATCTGACAAAGGACTAGTATCTAAAATATATTGAGAATGCTGAAGATGCAAAAAAATAAAATAAAATAAAAACATGAAAATACCCAACCAGAAAACAGGCAAAAGGCATGAAAAAGCATGTCACTGAAGAGAATGTACAGATGGCAAATAAGTACGTGAAAAGATGTTCAAAATCATTAGCCATTAGGGAAATGCAAAGAGATATCACTACATACCTATTAGTGCAGCTAATAATATCACATATATAGACAACATCAAATGATGGTGAGGATGCAGAGAAAAGGAGTCACTTAGGCATTGTTGGTGTTAATGTAAGATGGTACGGCCACTCTGGAAAATTATTTGGCCATTAAAATCTAAACATTCAATTGCCATTCAACCCAGAAATTATACTTCTGGGCATTTATCCCAAATAAATGAAAACTTATGTTCACACAAAAACTTGTACATGAATGTTTATGGCAGCTTTATTCATAATGGTCCCAAACTAGAAATAACCTAGATGTCCTTCAGTGGGTGAATGACTAAACAAGCTGGTATATCCGGTCTATGGAATACTGCTCCGCAACACAAAGGAATAAACTGAGGGCACACACAACAGCCCCAGTGAATCTCCACAGAACTACTCTGAGTGAAAAAAGGGAGACTACACCTTACAGGATTCCTCTCATATAACATTGTTGGAATGGCAAAGTCATGTAAATAGAGAACAGATTAGAGGTTGCCAGGGTTAAGGATGGGGTGGCGGCAGGAGGGAAGTGGGTGTGGCTATAAAAGGACAACCTGAGGGACCCTTCTGGTGATGGATGTTCTGCATATTGACTGATCATTGTCGATATTCTGGCTGTGATTTGTGCTCTAGTTTTGCAAGATGTTACCCCTGGGGGGGACTTCCTAAGGGTTCACAGGATCTCTCTGTTTTATTTCTCACAAGGGCATGTGAATTTACAAGTACTTCTAAAGAAAAAGTTTAATTATAAAGGTTTATATATATATGCACAAATATATGTCTGAGTTGCAGTATTCACTTGAATTGCATACAATGAATACAAATCATTTTAGATTGAAAATTATTTTTATTATATGAATGTATGTGTATAGACGTGTTTAATTTCAAAATTCAAAGGAATGAAACAATATCAGGATTCAACACAGGAATCGTGTTATTTCTGCATGTTCCTTCATGACAGAAAGTAACATGGGCTTCAGGATTGTGAAATTATGGATATATACTGGCAAATCTGAAGATGCACACTTGTATTGTCACTCATTCCTGGGGAAAATGACTCTTTCTTTCGGAATAAAAAAATACTAAATCAAACAAGAAGTCCTTTCTCATGAACACAATTAACTACCAAGAGGCTTCATTAATGCTCTTACTGCGGGCCAGAGGGAACAAATTAGAGGCCAAGGTTCCTCAGACAGGAACGCTGAAGCCTCGGAAGGCGTGAAAGATTTTAGTTTGTCAGCGGGACCACAGGCATTAAAACACTTGTGCAGACAGAGAGAGTGATGTTAGTATACGAAAATATTAAATACCCTTTATGATCTGTTACTCAAGCATCCTCTGTAACAATGTTTCAAAAGTGGAATATTTGCTTTCATGGTCTTTGTACTGAATAAAAACTTAATAGCTATGAAAATATGTCATGACAGTAGACTATCAAACGTAAGTGTAAATTGAGTTCTACAATTTAAAAAGAACTTCAATATGCAACAGAAATAAATCAATCACTTTGATTCTGCACAATAGGGAATGTGAATTCCATTAAAGCAAAACAAGTTGAGTCCCATATTTCATGCTAATTAAATCAAAATATAATAATTCAAGAGCTATTTACATTGCAGCTATTAAACTAGACAATAAATCCCCTCATCCTACACATTGTCATTTTCAAATTCAGGAGTCACTTATTTTTTTGTAATAATCGTCCTTATACCTTTTCTGCTGCTTATAGTAAGATCTGAGTCCTCTATCTGTATAACATTGGAGTTTTTAAATTAACTTGTTTAAATTGTTTTAAATTAACTTTTTAAATGATTTCAAAGATCCTCATAATCAACTACTGGAAAGAGAACATTAGTGGTATATAATACATGTCCAATTTAGGCAATTTCTGTAAGTCAAATAATTTTTCTATTTCTTGTAAATAAATGTTCTAATATTTGTTTGCTAGTTATAAAACTATATTTTTGATATCTGCATACCACATAGTTGTAAAAATTAGACCATGTAAGAGAATGCACTTGGAAAATTTTAAAAGACATAAAAATATAACATTACTAGTGTTCACAACAGTACTCTAGTCACTTGTGTCAGTTAAGTTCCAAAGACTGCACTGGGAACTAAGCTAACTGCCTCCTTTATAAAGGAATTGCTACTCAGAGAAAAAATACTAATTAGCACTTCTATTTTCATCATGCCAAACACAGAATCTATGGGAAACTAAGTATGTCTGAAGATCTAAAAATACTTTAGACTTATTTTAAAAACACTTTTTATCTACTTAGTAACACAGATATTTACACTTTGAATGCATCATAAAATCCTATGTTTTGCATCCTCATAACAGTGAAGAATCCTTCATTCAGTTATTCAAAGAGATTTTAGTTTCTTTATATCTAAAGTCATAATCAAAGGAAAACCTCACCCTCCATAGATCCTGTTCTAAACATCTATCACATTAGTCATCACTGTTAAATTGATTCTCAGCTTTTAATAAGTACGAAAGATAAAAATCTGTGTACTGACACAAGACAGACTTGAGGGGAGAAAAAGATGACTATCACATTTTTCACTGAACATTCTGCAAATCCACCTATTCTTTACTGATAGTAAGTGCACGATTAACAATTTCAACATGTTACAGAAACCTCAGGTGGTTGCAGCCATGCAAGTATCTGGTATCATAACGTTAGTGTGGTCAAGTGATAGTTAACCTGTTTACTATCTTTTCCTGCCTCTAAATCAAAGCTGCACTATCTGCACGCCTTCCTGCCAAGCAAGTGTCAGGAGAATCTTACTTTTGTCAGTTTGAATTGAGTAGTGTGAAACAGGAGGCCAAAGAGTTGGGGAAATCTAATTTGAGAGCTGCAGACTGTGTCATTTATCACATAATACTTCCCTGGAGTCAATATATCTCTAGAACTGAGAATAAATAATAGCAGTCCCTTATATTGGGGAAAATTGATAAATCAAAGTGCTTTTGTGTTCCTTACTTTTGAGAGCAGTCCTCATCAAAACTGTGGGTGGCAAAAAGAGTATGGTGCCCTAATTTAACCTAAGCCCATGAAAATTGTGCACATGCCTGTTTACAGAGCTGTTAAGATGGGGCTTAGCCCCAAGCCATGTTATCTTTCATGGGTAGAAAGACAGTGCCTCTGTGATGCCTGTTCTAAAAATTATATAATATTACATGTGTGTGCATATGTGCGTATACTTTTGAGAGTTTTCTGTTATAGGATTATGCAGTTTACTATAGTTTAAGTGAGTCTTATAATGCTTAAAATTATATACATAAAAATATAATATATATTTATATATAATACAATATATAATATATATTATATACATATGTTGTATATTATATATATAATATTATATATTATATATATGTATTTTTTCCACTTCCACTCTGATAGGATTGCTAAATCTGGACAGTTTATATTCTCTTTAATACTGCTAAATGCTTCCAAGCATATTACTCAAATATGCACCTCAAATTTCTTTTTTAATCACCTTAATGAGAACGTGAGTTATCTGGGGAGGACAAGTTCTTTTTTTAAAATTTATTTATTTATTTTTGGTTGTGTTGGGTCCTCGTTGCTGCACTCAGGGTTTCTCTAGTTAAGGCAAGCGAGGGCTACTCTTCGTTGTGGTGCGTGGGCTTCTCATTGCGGCAGCTTCTCTTGTTGTGGAGCATGGACTCTAGGCACACGGGCTTCAGTAGTTGTGGTGTGCGGGCTCAGTAGCTGTGGCTCGCCGGCGCTAGAGCACAGGCTCAGTAGTTGTGGAGTTTTTTTTTTTTTTTTTTTGGCGGTATGCGGGCCTCTCACTGCAGTGGCCTCTCCCGTTGCGGAGCACAGGCTCCGGACGCGCAGGCTCAGCTGCCATGGTTCACGGGCCCAGCTGCTCCGCGGCATGTGGGATCTTCCCGGACCAGGGCTCAAACCCGTGTCCCCTGCATTGGCACGTGGATTCTTAACCACTGCGCCACCAGGGAAGTCCAAAGACAAGTTTTAAGTCACTTTTAAAATTCAATTCAACACACATCTACTGGGTGGTTGCTCTTGTAATTGGAACCATCCTAAAGACTGAATATTAGAGCAGAAATATTAAAAAAATCAATAATTTAGGAAATTCAGTCTCACTAGAACCAATAACCAAAAAAAAAGAAATAAGCAGAAAATATAGACACATACACAAGAAACAAGAAAACAAAAGACAAAATACTTTTAAGTGTCAAAAGTGAGGCAGAGATAAATGCAGTAACTAGTGTAAAATATCTGACTTCTGAATACCAGGATATTCAGTAACAGCCAAAAAGTTATAAAAATAACTAGTGGTGAACATTATACAGGGGGAAGTGTAAAAATGATATAAAATGGGTTCTTATTTATTCTTTGGGATCAGAGAATCCTCCTACAAGGAGTGGTGTTTAACTGCCACTCGGGAAATGGACAGGAATAGCAGGCAGTGACCAGGGGGACAGAGTCCTGGACAGAAGGCACTTTGCAAGTCAAGGTCTGAAAACAGGAGAAAAGAATCCTTAGAAGCCAGGTGGAAGGAGTGGGTGAGGATGGGCAGATACACGGGAGCCCCACGTCAATCAGTCGGGGTCATGTAACAGGATTTTATTCTCCAGTCAGACACTGGAGAAGGACTTTTTAAGTGGGGGGCTTAGCTTGATTAGATTTGCTCTTGGCCAACATGGCTTTTCTCAAACACAGGTTCAATACAATCGCCCTCCTCGGAGCAGCCCTTTAGACAGAGTCTTGTGTGGGTGAGACCCAGCAGATGTGGGCTTGTGTGATGAAGGGGAAATGCAAGATAAGAACAGCCACACGAGGTCTTGTTGGAGGCTGGGCCTGGATTGGATCGGATGTGGTGACGGGATAGACCCGGACATGCCAATTTTGACATGTCTGCAAGATGTCCAAACGAATTTATGTATTTGGCCCCTTAGAGCTTCACAAGACAGGTGTGAGCTCCGAATAGAGAGTTTTGAAGTGATGACCTTCTGGATCTTTGTCCACACCCAGGGAAGAAAGAACATTGCTCAGAGAGACAGTGAATAGAGAGATCAGATGACTTAAGACCAGGTCCCAAGGAAACCAGGAAGAGGAAGGTGAGACTGCAGGAGACAACAGAGGGACTGGCAAGGCAGGAAGGATCGGAGGGACAGTTGTGAAAATCCAGGGAAAATAATATTTCAACAAGGTGGAAAGTGTCAGATGCACTGAACTTCTGCAGGAGGCCACTGACCAGAACCACGAAAAGGTGTGTGTTGAGACTCATGGCTTATTTTTGACCGTGACAAGAGCAGTGAAACCGAGGTGATGGGGGCAGAAACAAACCAGGGGGCTGCAGGATGATTTGGAGGTGAGGAAACGCACACAGCAAGCCCAAAACATGTTCTAGATGAAGGAGAAAAACAGGATGCTCAAAAGTGGCAAAGGGTTGTTGTATGTATTTATCTTAAATTGTGATTTGAGCGTCTGTGTACAAGGAGTGAGGAGTCAGAGGAAAGGAGGAAAATGAAAGAAGACGAGGACACACCGGGCAAGGTCCCAGCAGCTGGGGGCATACCCATGATAGGACCAGCCTTGCTTGGGAGAAGGCGTGACTATCCCAAGCTAACAGGAGTGAAGAAACAGAATGATGTCTCCTGGAGGAAGTGGAAGGAAATCCTTCTGACAGGTTTATCTTTGTGAATGAAGACTCCAGATCATCCACTGCCCCGAAGAGGAGACGAGCAAAGGGGTGAAGGTTTGAAAATGAGGTGAATGGGACCCAGAGTTCCCTGGCAAAATAAGTGCCTGTAGCTCAGCCACGTGAGGGTGGGGGTCCCACAGTCACTGGGAAGAAGCTCTTGGTTTACGCGTCTCCTCACCAGAGGATGCTGGGCAGACGCGATGCAGGAAGCACATGGGTCAGGGAGCTTAGCACGTGGTAAGAGACTTGATTTTAAGGATAAAATGGCTGAAGACAGAAAAGAAGTATCGGGAATTTAGGAGGAACCAATAGAAGGGAGAACAGCGACAGCCTAGACGCCCCAGTAAAGCACTAAGAACCGACACAGGCGGGGAAGTGGAGATGGAAAGATCAGCTGTGGGAACGGAGCAGCACGTTCCAGTTCAGCTTTGCCGACTGAAGGTGAAGCAGGATGCAGTGCACCCTCCCAAGAGTGGCTGGTGGAGTGGAGTGGAGACTGCGGGGCATCAAGCAGGAGCTGAAGACCTCAGAGGTGGGCGTCACCCCAGGGAAGGTGGAGGACACATCCCGGAGCTGCAGGGAAGCAGACCAGGGTCCTCACCAGGTGGGCCGTCCAGAGGAGGCGGACAGAGACAAGGAGATTCTAGGTGAATGGCATATGTTTCCCCATAACTTTTATGAAGACCGGGCAACGTCTGCCTCATTAGCACTGGATCCCCAACGCCAGCACTGATCAGGAGCACAGCGGGAAGGGGTTCAATATTGGTTGGTGAATAAATAAAGTAATACACGAATGAATGAATGAGTGGTTAGTTCATTAATTCCTCATTATTACACCAATGTGTTCACACAAATTATGAGGACAAGGGTGACCTGGGCAGGGTGTGGTCAGATGCTTATCTCAATATTTGTCACAGTGATTCAAATTTTCTATGTTCTCCTCACTGACTCAACTTATTTCTGAATGACATGCTTTTAAAGACATTATGATAATTCAGTCTGTAAAATTTAGGAGCATCCCCTTCTCATTCAAGCGAGGTAGCATAACTCTGCCTACTGCACTGTGCTGATTGACAGTTACATCCGCGGTCCTGGGGGCGGGGGGCCGTGCTGGGACTCCCCACAGAAATCACTGCTGCCTGAGGAATGATTTATGAGCTTTCAGTAGGAGTAAGATTTAGATTAGCAGAAAGGTAGGTACAGATGATACTCCCACTAGTAGTTTTATAGAAAAGGGTTGAGATCTCTTTCACAGTAAGTATTAGATACATCCTCAAGGAAAGGGAACCCTTTGTGCACTGTTCGCAGGAATGCTAATTGGTGTAGCCACTGTGGAACACAGTGGGGAGGTTCCTCAAAAAATTAAAAATAGAGCTACCATATGATCCAGCAATCCCACTTCTGCACATAAGATCAAAGGGAATGAAAACAGGATCTCAAAGAGATACCCGCACCCCCATGTCCACTGCAGCACTATTCACAATAGCCAAGATATGGAAACAACTTAAGTGTCTATCTACAGATGAATGGATAAAGAAGATGCAGTATATGTACACACACACACACACACACACACACACACACACACTGGACTGTTATTCACCCATGAAAAAGAAGGAAATCCTGCCATTTGCTACAACATGGATGGACCTCAAGGGCATTATGCTATGTGGGATGTCAGGAAGAGAAAGACAAATACTGTATGATAGCACATATGTGGAATCTGCAAAAGCTGAATTCATAGAATCAGCGAGTAGAATGGTGGTTATCAGGGGCTGGGGGGTGGGGGTGAATGGGAAGATGTTGGTCAAAGGGCACAAACCTCCAGTAACAAGATAAATAAGTCACGCACAGCATGGTGACTACAGTTAAGAACACTGCATTATATACCTGAAAGTTGCTAAGACAGTAGCTCTTCAGTGTTCTCACCACCAAAAAGCAGTGGTAATTATGTGATGTGATGTGGTATGAACTACAGTGGTGATCACTTTTTAGTCTCTAAATGTATCAAATCAACATGCTGTACACCTTAAACTTACACATTTCTATGTATCAATTATTTTATTATTTTTTAAAATTGAGGTATAGTTAATTTACGGTATTACTGAATATGTTAGTTTCAGGTGTACAACACAGTGATTCAATATTTTTAAAGATTATACTCCATTTAACGTTGTTACAAAACAATGGCTTTATTTCCCTGTGTTGTACATATCTTTGTGGCTTATCTATGTTATATATAATTGTTTGTACCTCTTAACCCCCTACCCTATCTTGCCCTTCCCCATTTCCCTCTCCCCACTGGTAACCACTAGTTTGTTCTCTCTACTGGTGAGTCTGTTCCTGTTTCTTTTTTTTACATTCACTAGTTTGCTTTGTTTCTTAGATTCCACATATGCAATAAGTCAGTTATATTTCAATAAAACTGGAGGGGAAAAAAGATACATCCCCAAGAATAGGGAAGATGCCATTATGTGTCCTGTTTTTCTCTGTTCCTCTTGTTATCAATCTTGTTAGTATTAGACAAAGCCAACCACAGCTAAAACCCCAACACTCTGTGGAATCCAGGATTTAGAATTTAAACTAAATTCTAAATAAGCTAGCATCTTAGTCTCAATAATTCAACACACACCAGTTCTACCCCTGTTATGAGCTGGGTGCGAGTAATCAAAGGTGGATAAAACTCTTTGGCCTCTCTGGGTGTGAGTGGCCAATGATAAGAACATACGATCAGTTTTCCACCAGCCCCACAAGGGGAGTCCCAAGAGAGCGGGGGGTGAGCAGTCTAGCTGCACCTGCTGTGTCCTGTCTCTGCGCAGAAACTTGGTACAGGCGCCTGGTCTCTATGGCCGGTTCTCTCCTATAAACAATCCCACTCTGCTCAGCAACTGGCAGCCCCAAGGGTCTCTCTTGTTTTGAACAACAAATGATTTTTTTTAATGAAAATGTACCTATTAAATTATCCTTCAATAAAGTAAATTAGGAAGGGATGTTATGTAGCCGCTAAGTTAGGACCATTATTTACAGGGAAGTCCATCTCATGGAATCTGAGGGTGCAAGATCACCCTGGAGCCGTTCTCCCTAGAGTGGGAGAGCTGAGAGTTCGGACCACTAGAGGCTCAGCTGAAGTTTATTTAACCCCTAGAGTAAAGGTCAGTTTTGTGAGCCGAACTCCATTTTCTTACATTTTATGCATGATTAAATAGTAATTAAACTTTAATGAAAAGTGTTAGGCTGATTACAATTAACGTAATTGCACTAGTCAGTTCTTATTCTCATGTTTTACATGCTGTGTGCAGCTGGCAGGACAATGGACCTTGAATGGGGTGTGAATATCCTGTGAGCACCAACAGTTCATTTTTCTAGTGGAGAAAATGTCTTACAGCAAAGGGAAGGTAAACACACACATAAGGAAGGGTGTGGTGTGCAGCTGCTCCCTCAGTGGCCATTAAGCCTGCACACAGGCACATAGCACAGGCTAAGAATCAATATCCCCACACCCCAGTAAGCAGTTGTTCTTCTCCCAGATTATTATAAAGCAGGGAAAAAAATGATCTTTTTTTAATAAGATAAGGAAATTTATCAAATGATAGATTAAACTGTTCATTTAAAGTAAAACATGGGTATTAATCTTTATAAAATGAAAATAGTCTGCCTTGTTTCCAACTGGTATCAAAACATTAAGGAAGGATAAATAAATGTATAAAGAATTATAAAACTTAAAAGGTCAACAAAGATGCATACATGTTATTAAATCTGTCTAATGCGTTTTTTTACCAGTGAAAACACAGTCTATACTGTCCACTACTTCTGATAATAAATGTCATATAAAGACCATTAACACTGGACAGAAATTAACTCAGAACTGAAAGAATCTTTATTATTAAAGCCTTTTCTATTAACATTTTTGAATGAAGCTGAAATCAGTAATGAAACATCCTTTTTGGTGCATGACATAGTGTTTGTCACACAATCAAAATCATCCTAATATTTTCAAGATTCGCATCGTTGGAAAGTTTTCAAGCATATTTGATTAGAAAACCATTTTTAGCCACTGACTGTATGTCATGTTCTAGATATTCTGCCCTCCAGGAACTTAGTCCCGTAGACTGCAAGTAGGATGCTCACACATGATGGGATAAACACTGTCTCAGAAATATGAGCACTGAATTTGGGCACTGTAAGTGACAATGTCATTAATTCTGCTAAAGGGGTCTTAAAAGATGGTGTGTCCACATGTGGATTCATTAAGCAAGCAAAGAGGAAAAAGCCAAGAGCAGTGTGTAAATGAACATATACCAAATACGTGCATACAAATACATACACGCCTCTTGCTGGTGTGTATGTTACAGGGTGGTTGACAGGGTGGAGGGCAGTAATTAAGGATGAAAACTGAAAATGTAGAGTCTTGCATAAGTTTGCATACAGGCTTTTATAGCCTTTATTTTGGCAATGGGGAGAATCAGAACTCTCTCTGGCTGAGATGGGAAGCCAGTGGAGAGTTCTGACCAGAGCAAGGTGCCTCATTAAGACCCATCCTGGTTCCTCTGGTCAGGTAAGATCGTAAATGGACAAGAGCGGGGAGACGAAGCCAGTCTGTAAGCCAAGGAAGCTCAGTCCAGTGTGGAAGGACCCAGATCAAGGTGGTAGGGGTACAGGTGGAGAGATGTGGGATTTTGAATATGGACCCTACTGAATCTGATGCTGGATTATATGTGGGGTGGAAGATAAAGGGGCGACTCAGAATGCAGCTGACATTCACCGAGATGGGAAAGCTTGAAGGAAACCAGGTTTGAGAAAGGAGAGGATTGGAAATGTGGTCACGTTTCACATGGTATGTCCTCTGCTTTCTATCCCCACATCAAGTTGGAGGGAGACCTCGGGTACTCAGGGGAGAGGTCTTGGGAGGCTGACCGATGGAACCTGAGGAGTCAGTACTGATGGAGAGAAAGAGACATGAGGACGAGCCCTAGTGAAATCCAACCTTTACAGCTTGGGGAAGGAAAGATGAGAACCAGAAAAAAGACTATAACGGAGTGGCCACTGGAAGAAGGAGGACCAAGAGGGGATGGGGAGATGGAAGGCAGTTAAAGAAGGTGTTCTAATAATAGAGAAATTGTCAAAATTAAAAAGCCACAACCAGGTATGGATTATGTGACTGAGAGGGAGGGTGACATTGATGTTAAATCCTTACACTTTAACTTTATTGAGAAAAGTCTGATCATTCAAGTGTCTCTAAGAAAACGAATGTTCAAATAAGGGCTTTTCCTGCAATAACTAAGTTACACCTACAATGCGAAGTTCACGTAGTATTGGCATACCATCAAGTTAAAATGGTTTACCAAGAAAACTAATTTAATACTATTGAATACATGTCATTTTTGCTTTGCAACAAAGGTCATACTCAAAGTATCAATTATTTGAGGAAAATACTGAAGTTTCATTATCTTTTATTTTATTTTTAAATCATAGATAAGTGCTAATACTTCAAATTCTAACATTAGCTTGTCTTAGGAATGGCAGCGCAATCTAACTTACACATAAAGTACCTCTTTTTTTTAAGTCCCAGGATCATAAAGACAAATAAATGGGCTTTTCCTGCCTTCCACCTACAGAAGAGCAGCAAGGCTTCTTGAGCTGGAGGGATAGGCTCTTTTGCATGTTTCAAGGAGATTCAAGCCTTTGGTTTAGAAAGACTCTAGCCTGATCTAGTTTCATGGCTGGATTCACCAGTGGTGAAAGGATGGCTCAGAATTGCAGGAGCGGAGAGTGGCACATTGGTCATGGGTATAGGGAGGTTGACCAGATATCCCAGCTTGCCATTGCTGAAGGGGGTTCCTGGGACATAGGAATGTCAGTTTCACGGGCTTGACGATGTTCCTTTGGGAACTGTATCATTTAGGATCCAACACAAAACATATGACACACTTCCCATAGATCATTTGAGAGGGTTTCTTTACAAATGTTGGGTTTGGAGAAGCCCAGGTAGAAGTGTGGTCACTGGGAGTTGGTTACAGAAACCTGGAAAGGGACATGTATGGATACGGCTTCTTGAGAGAAATAGTGAGCTTTGGTTGAGGGAATCTGATAGGGAGGTATCACACTCCGACACCGCTCTCCTCCCTGCACTTCTCATCTCCTGCCCGAGCCCCCCACTGGAGGAACCCAGGCAGAGGGCACAGAACATAGTCCACACATGTCCACCACTAGGATCAGAGTAGATTGAGAAATGGTGGAGAGTAGATCTAAAAGGCAAAGGGAAAATACATGATGCAAGTGGAAAGGTGCTTAGAATTTGGTGCAATATCTTCAATTCACAAATAAAGCAATAAAGAAAGAGATAGGTCAGTTTCAAATCTCTGGAGATCAAGATAGAAACCCAAATTTTCAGCATCACAATTCAGGCCAAGTTTTTCTAAATTATGCAAGCAAAGTTTTTATATCTTGTTTTTTCCTTCCCATAGAGTTTTAAAGACCATGCAGAAACCCATTCATACAAAAGCCTCAGAGTCAACATTTTATTTTCAAATGGTATTTCCCAAAGTGCATACTAAATGCTATGTTAAACCATATGAAAATGCTAACATTCAACCATTTTTCATCTGCAAAAATGACAATTCTGTATGGTTCAAACTAGAACACTTGGAAAACCAAGTTAAAAAAATTAAGCAAGTTTCATTTCTGTAGGAACTTTAATGGACGTGTTCATGTTTATCACCTCCTAAGCATCAATATGTCAGTTAAGTATATTATTTGTATAATTATAAATATAGAACATAAATGTCTATGCTCTCAAATAACTATAATAAAGGATTCTCCTTTATCTTTAACCCAAACTAGGAAGATGTCTTTTCAAAGACAAAATCATGAGAAATATAGAAAAATAAGTGGTTTCTTGGTTCCACATGAATTTTTAAAAAGGGAAGATTTTAAAAGGCCAGGAACAAAACAACATACTCTTACCATATAATATAGCAATCACACTCTTTGGTATTTACGCAAAGAAATTAAAAACTTATGTCCACACAAAAACCTACATGCAAATGTTTATAGCAGCTTTATTCATAATTGCCAAAAGTTGGAAGCAACCAAGATGTCCTTCAGTAGGTGATGGATAAATAAACAGTGATACATCCAGACAACAGAATACTACTCAGCACTAAAAAGAAATGAGCTACCAAGCTGTGAAAAGACATGGAGGAACCTTAAATGCATGTGATTTGCTGTGAATCTAAAACTGCTCTAAAGAATAAATTCTATTTAAAAAAAAGAAAAAGAAAAAGAAACCAAGGCCAGGAGAGTATAGAATGGGTAGGAAAGGAAAACAAACATAACCTCAAAATGGTACCAACTTTTTCATTTTGCTAAACAAGGACATTACATCACACATCTTTCACCTACTCTTACCACAATTTCTAAAGATGGAGGCCATATTTATCTCACAAAAAAGAGCAAAAATGATATAACCTTGGAATAAAAAACATTTTTTCCCAAGGCAGGATAGCAGAAGCAAACTTACCTTGATATTTTTGCCATAAACCAGTGAAAATTTTACCACGTAGAGATTCTATTCCATGAACACATATTCACAAACTACTGCCTCAAAGCACAGCGAACCAGAGGTAAGAAACTGTGCAGACTTTAACCTTAATTTTATTACCAACCTTTTAAAGCATCAAACTGACCTAAGTCCATTTACTCATGTAAATCCTAAATATGGCTCACCAGTGACCTGCCCAGAGATAAACTGAGCCAGAATATGTTTATGTGCAAATTCCGCTAGTTTTACGATGACGGCTGACCCTGGGTGCTACCACATTATATGACACCTCTACACGGTGCAATTTGAAGGGTTCGCAAAGACGGAACTGCCACAAAATATCTCCACCCCTTCCTTCTCAGGAAACTGTTCCTTAAAAATGGGCTAGACAGTGAAGGGGGGAACCATCGTCAAGAGGTAACAGCTTCAAAGTGCAAACGTGGTGCCCACTAAATCCTGCAGAGATTACTATCCTACATAAGCTATTTGAAACATCAGCCCTAAGGAGGGAAAAAATGCAGGGCCCTTCTATTCAGGGAAGTTGAAAGCAGAAAACTGAAGCAGCCTGGAGACATCAAGACTTCCTGGCACCAACCAGAGAGTGAGGGAGCCTGGCGCTGGTGCTGGGTGTGGCGGGGGGCACCAAAGATAAACTTGACCTCCCGGTAGAGACCCACATCTGTCCTGGGCCCAAGTTTAAATATTTACTGATTAACTCAAACCTTTAAAGTAAGTTGTTTTTCCCCCATAGCTAAGGAGAGCCACTGTCTATCCCCATCTGAGAATGAACAGAATTTCCCAAGACAAACCGTTCTCTTGATAGGTGTTTTAAAAATTGTGTATTTTGCTCAACAAAAGGTACACCCTTGTCCGGGGAACCGTAAGACACAGATGCGGATCTGTCTCCCAGTGTCCAGATCACGAAGAAGGGGGCCGTGCACCTACTTGAGAACTGGATGGAGAAGCCGGACTTGCTGATGAAGAAGTCGCTGTCGAACTGCAGAGTGAGCGAATTGAAGGTGCTGTGAATGTCCTCGGGCAGTGCTGAGCCGCTCCACTCCTTCAGCAAGATGGCGCTGTCCACCGGCCCGTCCCACACCTTCAGGATGTCATGGGCCAGCTCCGTGTCAAACACGATGAAGTGGAGGCTGCAAGGAGAGCACAGCTGGTACAGTGACTGAAAGGCCCCTCCCGCCCAGTGAGGACACCCCAGCACAAAACTCGGGTACACACCAGCCCGTTTCACCCACACCAAACCCCACCCCAATGTGCCTTTCCTTGTCTGACAGTTATGGATGAGCCTGGAGCCTCACAGAAGTGGATTCACTCGTGCACATCAGAAAACAGAAGCACCTACTTCTGTCTATGATGGATACAGGGAGACCACGGAGCTCTATGCTGAGCTGTGTGTTTAAGGATGAAACCAGGCCTTTTGAGACTGTCAGCTCTTTTTACAATTCAAAGTTTTCTCGGGCACACAAATCAAAGACGGGTCTGATACAGCTTTGTTTTAAGCTAACAGACGTCGGATTTTAATGCGTGTGGTATCAGTGTTGTTCCTGAAATGCCCCACTAGGTGGTAGCATCCATGCCAGGACAGAAACGCTGGCAGAGATGATGTTTACAGCAGGAGGATATTGTGTACCTGTATCCGAATGATCTCAGCTTATGTTGTGTTTGTTTCTGTACATTTTATTTTCGGAAAAAATACATTATTTGAAATACCAACACAAAGGCAGAGATGTGTAGTATAAACTCCTTTCTTCATAACACTTTAACATGCTTCTATCACGTTTACAGATACCAAAGCAACTTAAAACCTCCGTGTCAGAGGAAGCTCTTTCAGTGACGGCAGCAGACCTGTAATTCTATTTATGGCAATTCAGACAGATAAAACAGTTTAATATCAACAAAAATCATCTGTATTTGCCGAATGCTTTCATTCATTGTTTTTCCACTCACAAAATTGTAAGAGAGAAAAATCATAATAAATGACGTACGAAAAACGGTACACAAATCCCAATTATTTACTTTGTGCATATTATAAATTCAAAGAAAATATCTATCTCACCCTGCATAAATATAAAATGTAGTATATTTTTAAATGTTTGATTTAAAATATTTTTAATATAGAGGGAAGTACAGAATATAGCAGACACTTAGATACCTACCACCACCAATGTTAACATTTTGCCTTATTTGCTTCAGATCTTTTTTAAAAATAAAATTTTATAGACACAGTCCTACTCCCCTGCCTCTCCACTTATGCATTTGTTTTTCCTCTCACCCCACATTCTGAAATCGTGATGGTCTCTTCCCATTTATATTTTTATAATTTTCATATGCTCATGTAGTATACCTATCTCCAAACAACATACAGTACTATTTTGTGCGTTTAACAGTAATTACATGCTAGATGTCATTTTGGCATGTATGTGCTTGTATCATTTTCAAGTTGCTTTTTATATTCAGCATAAGGTGAAATTCCTCTAAACTGAAAGATGTAGATTTTGTTAACTTGCTTTAGAAGCATGAGGAAACGCTTCATTTGTCTGGTCCTCTAACAAAAGATAGTTTCTGCATTTCATTATGACAAATGGTGCTCAGCCTAGGGTCCCTCTAGGCTCAAGAAGAGAAATGGCCAAGTTGTTCTAGCATGTGACTGTAACTTCTTACAGTCTCACAATAAAGTACAAATGGCTCTGTGTTGTCACATCTTCACCAATACCTGATAACATCAGACTTAAATAGTTGTAAAAAGAGAAAATTTGATGGTTGTGGAACGGTATCATGTTTAAGTTACATCTCCCTGAATATTCATGAGGTTGAACATCCTTTTGTGAGTCTAAGGCAACCCGCTTTCAATATAGTTCAGCCATCCAACAAACACTTATTGAGCACCGACTATGTACCAGGCACTCTTCTAGGAATTTTGGATACATCAGTGAACTAAATGAAGAACCCTGCCTTCATGGAGGTTACATGGTTGGTAATGGGGGAGATGAGCGAAAAACAGCAACCACAAAAAATAAGTAAAGAAGACTGCATTTTAGTAAGTGGTAAATGCCATTGAGGAAAGAAAAAAGCAGAGCAGAATAAGCAGCACTGGTCATGCCAGGACCAGAGGATGGGGGGAGATTTAGGTATTATATGGGGTTGTTGGTTAACCCATGTTGGTGAGCAGAGGTTTGAGCAGACTTGAAGGAGATGGAGGGGTTGTTATACTTGGTGTGAGGGGAGAGTGAAGCCCAGCAAAAGCCCGACACAGAGGGCATGGTTTCAGCATTTGAGACCATCCAGGCACCAATTTAACCAGAGCAGAGAGAGGGCCTGATAAGGAAACTGAGGCCAGAGAAATAACGGGTGTAGTGGATGGGGAGGGGGAAGCAGGGGGCTGGTGGGCAACACACAGGGTTTTGTAGATTGTTCTGAAGATTCTGGCTTTCACCCTGAGTGACAGACCAATGTGGTGTTTTTGGTAAAGAAGTTATCCCACCTGTGATTTAAAAATAATTGCTCTGCACTTGTGTTGGCAACAGGCTATACAGGGCAAGGCAGAATCAAGAATCAGATGGCTGTTACTCAGAGGAGCTGGACAGGGGAGGTATTGAGAGGTTGTCAGATTCTGGGCACGGTTTGAAGGTGGGGAAAACAGGACTGGGTGAGCCATGTATGATTAAGAGAGGATGCAAGGTCACTCGAAGGTTTTTGCCTGAGAAATGAGAAAGGTGGAGAGGTCACGGGCTGAGGTGAGAAAGGGTGCAGGTGGAAAGGTTTGTGGGGTGGGAAAACCAGGATTATGCTTTGGGCCTGTAAATTCAAGATGCCTACCGGACACTGAGTAGAGACTTGAGCAGACAGCTGTTCATGCGAACCTGGAGCTTCAGAGAGAACTCTGAAAGGAAATAATAAACCTGTGTCTTCGGAAATAAATGGTCTTAAGTCATGGGACTACATGAGATCATCAAAGGTCTTAGGTGGAGAATAGGACCATGGACTCCGAATTATCTGATCACATATGATTGCCCACTTCTGTAATGCATTCTTCATCTCTTTTATTACTGTTTATATATTATATTATATTCTTGTGGATGGATTTTGTTACATTCCCTTTATCGTTTTAAGAAAAAACCCCTGCTACTTACTACGCTAGGAAGGTTTTCGTTTTATCTCTTTATGTTGTTGATCATGAACATGTATTCAATTCTATTAAACTACTTTTTCTATACCTATTTAGATGATCATACAGGTCATTTTTCTTAATATATAAAATGGGAGTAATTACAGAGTTCAGCTCTTAATTTTTATTTCCTGTTCTTTACTTGTTCTTGTGATATGAAGGTTATTTTAGCCTCATTAAATGAATCAGACCATTTCCATTTTTTTCTTTTGGATGGAAGGTTTTTCCTATATATTGGTATAATATAATCTATTATTTTCTTAAATTTTCTAGAAGTAATCCTTATTGTAGGGGTATATTTCAATTCCATTTCTAATGTCAATTATTTGGGCCTCCTGTATTCTATCATAATATGTCAGTTATTTTTCTATCAATGATACCTTTTCAAGAATCAGTTTGTGGGTTTGGTAATTCTCTATATTATTTCTTCCATTAATTTCTTTTACTATATTTGTTGTTTTTCAACTATACTTCTTTGAATTTACTCTGATAGCATTTTTCAAATTCCATTAGCTGGAGCTTAACTTGATTTTCAAGCGATCTTCTTTTTCCAATATGTGCATTTAAGGCTATAAATTTCACAGTAAGCTGTTAATCATGTGTCTTTTCTTTTCAAAATTGAGCATGTGTTTTCCTTCTTGCTACAGATTTCTATTTCTATTCCATTTTGGTCTTGGTGTGGAGTATAAAAGTGATTCTCTGCTTTATTGTTTTCACTGATTAGTTTGTTCCTGGTTTGTGATCATGTTTGCACATGTTCCATATTTACTTGAACAGAATGTGCACTTTCTAGTTGAAGGCTGTATGTCTTTTTAAAATAAGCTTAGTAATTGCATGGTTCAAATCCTCTGTAAACTTACTAATTTGTTACCTGTTTGATTTATGAGTTATAAAGAGTTAAAGGAGGCATGCTGTGCAATTTCCAATGTCTCCATATAATTTATTTATTTTGTTTGTATTAAGCTATATTCTTAGCTGGATAAAAGTTCCTCTTAACTATCACATATGTCTGGTGAATATATATCCCTAAACCAATAGTAGTATTTTGTGTGTTAACAGTAATTGCATAATAGGAACACTTACAAGGGAATGACAGGTTGTTTGAATATAGATTCCAGGTTGACAGTTATTTTCCTTTAGTACTTCAAATACCTCTTTCTTTTGGTCTGTATTGTTAAGAAGTCTTCTATCAGGCTAGCTAATATATATCTTCCTTTTTTTAGCTGTTTCTCGGATCTTTTCTCCACCTTTGGTGTCCTTGGGCTTACTAGAATGTGTCTAGGCATGCACTGACCTTTACTAATGCTACTCGAGACACATTAGGCTTTTATTAAATGCAAAATTCACATCATCCAGCAATTCTACTAGAGATTTAGGGGATGTAGAGAACTACTGCTTTCTGTAACCATCACTGCAGAATTATTTTACTTTTATAATGTGTGTATGGAGTAGTTGATAAAAATATAAACTAGTGAAGAAAGAAAGAAAAAAGGAAATGAATCTAAGCGATAACTATGCATATAAATCTATGGCAATATATTTTAAACTATGCATAAAATGGTTTTCTAGAAAATAGAAATTACTAAAATTGACTCAAGGAAACCAATATAGACAAACATACAGAAATATACATCTTATATTTATCAAAATATTTTGAAATTGGTGATAAACTGAAAACAGGACAAATGTCCAACAACAAAAGAATTAACAGTTCAGTAAATACTGATATGTAAAAAGTCCATAAAAGTACTGCTAAGTGAAAAAAATGTAGAAAACACTATGTTTTTTACTTGTCTTACATAAATAATTTCATTTATTAATTCCAATAATTTCCTATAGTTGTTTTTGAATTTTATATCTTTAGGTGGCAGAATTTAATATTTTTTCCATTATGGAGTTTTTAAAATATAATTCACATATATTTATTGAAATAAATAAATAATTGAAAGTTTAGTCTCTGAGATTGGGACCAGGACAATGAGATTCATTTCGAATCATTATTCTGGTGACTGTAGCCAGTGCAACAAGGCAAGACAAAGCCAAAAGATTTGACAAAAAAGGAAACCAATCTTTTATTAATGTAGATAACATGATTGTTCACAAAGAAAAAAATTTTAAACCTAAGAACTCAGAATTAATAAGTGAATTTATTTATACAAGATAAATATAAAAATATAATTTATTTTCACAAGACAGTCACAACTAGAAAGTGAAATAAAAATACTATTTACATTATCATCAAAAAGTGTGCTATAGCTAGGGATAATTCTAGCAAAAGATGTACAAGAGCTCCTCACAGAAAACTATCATTATTGAGGCAAATTATATAAGATCTACATAAATGAGACAATATACTATATCAGAGATCAGAAAATTCAGAATTGGAAATGATGTCAGGTTTCCCTAAGCTGATCTACTGATATAATGTGATTCCAGCTAAAACCCTAGCAACTTCCTTGTAGAAAGTAACAAGTGTTTCTAAAACTCATATGGAAATGCAAAGGGTCAAGAATAGCCATGGCAATCTACATGAAAAAGAACAAAGCTGGAGGAATACAGTACCAGATATCAGTACTTATTAAGTAATTCAGTGATTAAGATAGAAAGGTATTGCACTAGATGGACAAATAGATCAATGTAATGAAGTTCAGAAACAGGCCTATAATTATATAATCATAATTATAATTATCTGGTTTATAACAAAGGCTGCACTTCAGTTAATGGAGAAAGACTGACTTTCCAACAAATGGTCAATTGAACTGCACTATGGACAAAAGATTCCTTGCATCGTCCTAATACCTTACACAAAAGTTAATTCCAGATGAAATGAAAACATAAATGTGGAAGATAAAATAGATCTCCTATAAAAAAAACTTAAGATAATATTTTTTATAACTTTGGAGGGCAGGATTTCTTAAACTGCACACAAAAACACTAAGAAACCCCCCCACAAAATATTTGATATAACTTAATAAGAAATATACTAACCATAAAAGAAAAATGAGCCAAAATGAATTTGACTCACTGAAACTGAAAACCTGTCTTTACCAAAAGACATCATTATGAAACCAAAAGACCACTGAGTATAAGAATATAGCCGGTGAATATATAATCAACAAAAGATTGCATTCAGATGTATAAAAACTATATACTAATCAAAAGGAAAAGATAGGCATTCCAGTGCAAAAAGAAATGAGCAAAAATCTTCAACTGACATTTATAAAAGAGGATAGTCAAGAGACCAATAAACATATAAAAAAGTGATGGCCTTGATCAGTCACCAAGGAAAAGCAAATTAAAACAACTACACACTAGAATGGCTAAAAGGAAAGACAGTCAATGCTTAGTGCAGGGGAAGGTGAGGTACCTGGGAATGACCTACACTGTGATGGGAGTGGTGTTGGTTTAACCACTTCGGGAAATCATTTGACAGTATCTACCATAGCTGAGTACAGGTGTACACCTGAGAGAAAAACATGCACACATCCACCAAATAATACATGAAAGCATATCCAACAGGACGTCATTTGCAATAACCTTAAACTGTGTAAAAACAATTCACACGTCCATCAACACTCGGAATAAATAAGTAAATCATTGTGTATTCATGCAATGGAATAATTTACCTGTATCAGTGGCAGTGAAGGTTGAGGAAATCAAGACACAAAACTAATCACACTGTATAATTTGATTTTTATAAAGTTCAAATTAGGATAGCGATTATCTATCTGAAGTTAGGATAGTGATTATCCTTAAGAATGGATCGTTTAAATGGAGCTCAAAGGGCACAATGTGGGTCTTGATCTGGTTGCTGGTAACAAGGGGTATTTTTATAAACAAGCTGTATACTTATCATTTGGATAGTCTTATGTGCCTATGTTATATGTTAATGACAAGCTTACACAGACAAAAAAAGATTCACCCTGATGCTGTAAGTTTTGCCATTTGGGAAATACCTTGTAAATTCAATAACAACAAAAATGATATAACAAAATTTAAACAGATAAAGAAATGGCCATTTTTCATTCTAAAAAAAATAATTAAAGTCAATATGCAGACACCATACCACTAGGTAGGGAAAGTTTAAAAATTGATTTTAAAAAGTATCATCCTGAAGGAACTGTTAGTCATTTCAGACACAGTCATGAAAGAAAAAAAAAACAAAAACATACACTTTGCAATGCACAGTGTCACAAGCTTTAAGAGATGTGAACAAAGCATCAGGTGTGTTTAATTCTGCCTCAAGGTGTCTGGGAAGGGCTTTGTCAGGCAGAGAGAAATAGGAAGGATAATTCAATAAAGAGGATGAGACAAAAAGCGACTGAACAAATACATTCATTAATATGCTAAAAATGTAAAGATACAAAAGTTACAAATGTAACAAAAAATGATGCAAAGATTTTTTTCCTACCAGATTGGCGAAGACTATAAACACTTTATCCAGTTTCAGTGACATTGTGGAGACCCTACCTTTTCATATGCTGTTGAAGCCATATCTACTCTTCATAAAAGCAATTTGGTAATAACTATACAAATTTAAATGCGCATACACAGCAAGTCCAGCTTTAGAAATTCATTGCAGAAAGTACCCTCGAGGTGATATATTGGGAGGATGGTAGCATGGCTGATAATAGTGAAAAACTGAAAACAACGCAAATATCCCAATAGGGTATAGTTTAAATAAATTATGGTGCATTCAGGCAATAGAATCTTCTTCCATGACTAAACAGAATGAGGTGGAATTACAAGTAAGGATATAAAACTTTGACCATGTTTACTGACTGAAGGAAATCTTCAGAATAATATTAAGGCATGATACTATTTTTCAAAAATAATTAAACAAGTAGATAAACAGATAAATCAAGCTGTATATATATGTATGTATATTATATATATATATGGGGGTGTGTGTGTGTGTTTGCATAAGAAATTATAAAAATATATACCAAATTTTAAACTGTAGTTATATTTTGTGTCTAGGATTATAGCAAACTACTTTTCAGGCTTTTTATCTTTCTGCAACACTTTTCTAGTATTTCAAAAAATTGGGAAAATAAATAACTTTGAACGTCATGACAATGAACTTGAATTGATTCTGCACATAATGAGCAGACGAAATATGTACTTTTTTTAAAGGGGGTAAGTGATATGATCAGCTTTATTTGATAGAAATATTTGTATCAAGACACACAAAAATGTCTCAACCATTTGACCCAGAAAGAATTTTCCTGGGAATTTATTCTAAGGTATTAATTATAAAAAGAGGCAAAGCTCTACTTGCAATACTATTTGCCATATTATTATGTATAATATTGAAAATTAGAAATAATGTGAATAACCAAGAGAGACAATAATTAATTATAGACACCCACACTGTAGAGTATGCAAAGGTCCATGTAAGACATATGTGAACATGGCAACAATGATGTCTAGTATGGGGATAATGCATGCCTTTCTTTTTTATACTTTTGAAGATGTCTAGATATACATTTATTTTCCAGCCATATAAAATTAATATTTTAATTGAAAAAAAATAAAACATGCTCCTTAGAGTGGGAGCAGTGGTTGAGAGGCAGCCCTGGCAGGATGGTCAGAGAAGAGGCCCAGTGAGTCATGCTGGTCTGGACTAGGGAAGTAGCAGCAGTACTGGTGGGAGAGCAGACCTGGGGCTCCACATAGAATTACTGAGATGTGTGATCACAGGAGCGTGGGAAGGAGGGAGGAGCTCGTGACACTAAGAGGCTTGCCTGGATGTCTTGCTATGTAGTGATGACCCTACTTCAGAAGGAAGGAACTGCAGGGCAAACACTGAGTCCAGAGAAGAACACAGATTATTTTCAGGTGAGATAACAAGAATGAAATTCCTGTTGAGGGGTTGACCTTTTAACTGGGCCCCCAAAGATGGGAAGAATCTGGAGGTGAGGCAACAAGGAGAAACTGGGGGGAGCACAGGTCGAGAGAGCTGTGATGACAAGGTTGGGATGGGAGACTCATACACGCTTCATCTGTGCTGAAATGTAACGTGCATATGAGCCGTCGCAGGTAAACCTGTAGGGGACCAGACGCCAAGTCGAGAGGGTGTTACAGTTCTGGTTAAGGAGCTTATGTTCGCTGATTGGCAAAGGGGTGGCTCAGAGATGGAGAGGGTGGAGGACGGATTTGGAAGGCTCACTGGGAGAAGATTACAGTAAGAGCCTGGGAAGTAGGAACTGGGAATCACAGATAAGAAGAAAGACAAACAAGGGTAGAGCTGACAAGGGTTTGGCTTGCATGCAACTAATTTTTTCACAGAGCCTATTATGAAGAAATTTAATGTAGTTCACTAAAAGAATGCTGTGAGACATATATTAATACCTGTTTGTTTGTTTTGTTCAGTTGGGAAAATATTGGAGACTGGTGAGGGAGAAACAAGGAAGAGCAGAAGATAATACTGAAAATTAAAACCTCCAGCCATTCTGAGGAAGACAGGCATTGACAGAAATAGGGAATAAAGAAGTAGAAAGAGGCCCAGGGGGGATGATAATAATCCTGAAATTGGCGTGCCTGCCTTGTGCCTGTGAGGCGTTCATCCCTGGAACAGCAGCCATACCAACGTCCCCACCATCAACTGCTTCTCCTAAGCTCCATTTATGTGTGATTGGAATTTCACTTCCAGTGTTACCACTTTTCAATTCTTTCTACACTTTCATCTTCAATGGTCAGTTCCCTTTTTGATTATCCGTGTTTGTAAAACGCCAAGTGGGTTTATCACTGGGAGACAAGGAAGCAACACGAGGACACACTCTGCTGTCTGTGGCTGAGCTGAGCGCAGCAATCCCCCTCGGGAAGGCGCGTGACACGATCAGGAACTGGCTGTGACGTGCCTCTGTTGTTTATGCAGAGATCTGGGAGCTGAAGGGCTAAAAGAGAAGTCTGTCCTTCATGCAATTCTTCACAGTAAGTCTGCAACTGAAATCTGAATCCTGTTTTGGGGCACTGGCGTTGTTTAGCTGAAGCGGGGTAACTGAAATTGCCTGCATGAGGATCTTGCGCCGTGGCGGGTGCCTGCAGGGTTCTCTCTCTCTCTCACTCTGCAGGCAGCTGGTCGGGTTCCCTAAACCCGGCAGCTGCTCCCACAGCCCCAGCTAAGGAGGGCCAGAGCCCAGCCTCAGACACTGGGCAGACTTTGAAGAGCTGCTGCTCTCTTTTCTTTGGATGGCTGGAATTCTCTTGACCGGTTATCTCCTCACCCTACCCACAAAGATAGATGGGATACCCCGCTGTGGCCCTGACAGGAAAGGGGCGTTTGAGGTGCTTGGGTTCCGGGCCCCACGCCTGTCTGTCTTGTCAGCAAAAGACTCCCGACTCATGTTCCCAGCACATTTACTACATGCCGACCTCATGTTTGGAGACAAATGTCCAGTGAAGTGGAATCATTTGCCCGTCCTTCTCCTGCTTAGTCTGTGTCTCACAGCGATCTTGAAGGTTGGTCAAAAATAAATTAAAACATTCCTGGATCTCCAAATCACATCTCCCCCGATCTTTCTACAGCCCATCCGGCCATATGCGGTGAGATCAGGATCACATCCCACATTTCACTTTCTTTAAAAGTCTGCACGTGGACAGTTTTGACAATCTTGATACACTTTTGATAGGCCTCTAATGTTTTCAATACTGCATGAGCTTTTCTAATAAAATCCCCCTCAACTACACCTCCAAATGCAATTTCCTGGGAACAATTAGGAACAGAAATACTTTCAAAGTGAGTTTTCCAGACAATTACACTTGCAGAAAAGCAATGAAAGCCAGGGAACAACATACACATACGATTATGAAAAACACTGCCTTGATGCTGCTTGCTGAAGATGTTTGTAATGCTGTTCCCTTTATTGTATAAATTACAGCTGTGCTCAGCAGTGAAACGCACTGGGTCTCTCAGACACACGCTTACATATAACTCTTAATGTGGCTAAATTTACTGCAGTGTCTTGTGATTAGACTTTTAATTAAATTTAATTCTGGTAACTGCTTTATAGTATGCGTGTTAAAATTACAAACCTCTTCCAGACCCAAGTGCCCTATAACAAAAACTATTTTGGGGTCTTCTATTACCTCGAACAAAAAGTTACAGCAATATGCAATCAGAAATTGCTTTGGACCTCCAAGAAATCAAAATAGGCCCAGTGGTAACTGGCCTGAAGTGTTGAAACCAGACCTTTTATAATTTCTGAGATCTTGTTCCTTATTTATTCTTTGACAGTGAAAAACACTGACATTTAAAGAAATCATAATAGAATGTATAGTAATGAATTCCATTTATATTAAGAATTTTTAATACTTAAATTAAACCCTGGGCTCATGTTTATATGACTGATGTATTCCTCATTTTCAAGCAAACGATGTAGATAAAATACTGGCTATGATACCAATGAAATAATTCAGTAAACTAAGCTAAAGAATATCCAAACTAAGACCAAGCCCTATTTTTCTTAGCATCAGTACCACTTTAAGCCTAAAATTGTATATTATGTACTTTTAAGTATGTTATTTTCCAAATTGCCATACTAAAAATAGTACATATTTTCTTAATGAAGAGAAATCACCAGAAACATTTTGGGATGAGGTTGAATACCGATGGAGTAAATTAATTACAAGTACTGATGTTTGCTTCTTAACTTCCTTATTATGAAGGGCTTTATGCCTTAAATGAAAAAGATCTGTTTACAAATTGAGTAACTTGAAAGATACCTACAAGAAGAAAAAAATTCCCCAAACAATAAAGTGGTATAGGCAATGCTTTTTTTTTTCTAGAACATTAACGGTTAAATGACAAAGTCAGTTCCTGATGCAAAAGCTGTACATTTTTTATTACTTCAACTCATTCTTTATTAATTTCTTTTCTCTGTTCTTACTAAAATGTTAATGAAGTATTACATTCACCTGCAAAGAGTGAATTCATCACTTGGTTTGCATTAGGGGAACAAGTGCTCTTTCCAATTCTTGGGAAACAAATCACAAGGAGATGTGTCAGAAACAGAAACTTTTGAAATCAGCCTAAAAGGAAATATATCCTGTTTATGTAAAGTCATTTTATGAATCACAGATGATTCCTAGAATTTTTCACAATCAAATTCAGTGTAATGGCTTTTGGATTATTCAGATCAAGTGTTCAGGAATTCAAAGTTAAGAAGTAGTATTTAATTCTATTTAGTTCACTGGATAAGTGACTATGTCGATTTTTATGAAGAATACAGACTCTTAAATTCTGTTCCTCAAATATGCCTTATTTGTGTCCCAATGGATCCATAACTACCTAATTAATCATTTTTCTTAATGACACAAGTTAATTTTTAAATGAGTTATTATAAAATAATGTTTTTTGCAATATTTACATGCTTTAAATTCCTTCCCTTGCTCCTTGTACATAGTAAGACTATTTCTTTTGGAGGGTTTGAAAGTGGTAATAGTTTGTGCCATGTCAGTTTAACTCACTCCCAAGATGTAAATGTGATCAAACTTCAAGAAAGTCTGGTGAATTTCAGGGAGGATGGAAGTCACCTGATGAGAAACAGCAACACTGAATGGAATCAGCAGGTCGCCTCACTCCTCCTTGTCCCGTTTCACTTTTTTACTAAGTTATAAAGTTGCAGTATGATAAATTTACTAAGTTTGCTGGGCAAACCTTTTGTGAATAAGGACAAAACCCACTAGTTCATAAATGTTTTCATGTATCCACTTGAGCACATAAATCACTAGTTCATAAATGTTTTCATGTATCCACTTGCCCCAGAAAGAGGTTTCTGCTTTGCACCTGTCTCTTTCAGCTTCTTCACATATTTCAGAGTTGAGTTGCCTGGATTCTTTTAGTCTTTGGTCAGTGCAATAACACAGGGAAGAGGAAAAGGAACAGAGGCACGTGGATTAAGGCTGTTGGGAGGTGGGGTACAGAGTTTTTTAAAAATTAACTTTCCGGGGAGATTTCAAAAGAATACAATGAAAGAGGAGAGTTAATGGGAGGAGAAAGGGGATTTTATGAGGCGTGACTAAAGAATGTACATTCTCTCCTTGTTCATCAAGATCTATAATTAAAGAACAGCTTATTTTGAAATTACTTTTTGCTTTACCGTACTGTGGTTTTGACACAGCCTTTTGACTGGCACATGGAGAATTTTACTTTTTGTTGGTTTACTTGTTAATTAAAAAAATTACCATCATTTAGGACTATTGACTGAAATAGAGTAATACTTTCTGTTGAAATGTTTGCACAATTACCTGAGATTTTTCATGATTTTCTGTTATACGTGTAACTTTAGATTGGACTACTTTCTTGGTCTCCTTCAAACTTACTTTGGAATATCATAAAATAATCACACACCTCTTCCACCTCTATATGCAGAACCTTTTCAATATAACTGATTCTCTTCCCATTAAGGGGTGGATTATATTTCTTCAAACTTTATCTTGCCCCTGAGACCTGCTTTGGCAGATGGCACATCAGCAAATGTGATGCAAGCAAAAGTTTGCAAAGTCTCCATCTCTTGCTTCTAGGAACTTTCTACCATCATTAGTTTCCTGAAGGAACAGAACCTGGAGTGGAGAGACCCCAGCCTTTAACCATCCAGCTGAGCCCCCCAAACCTGCATGAGGCCCTCCTAGACCACCCACCCCAACCAACCAGAACTGCCTGGGCAACCCACAAAGACATGAGCACATAAATCATCGTTTGCAGCAACTAAGTTTCGGGGGCCCACTTGTTACGCAGCCAAAGCTAACTGAGGTACTTACTTTTTTTATCTTTACTATGGATGGCTTAACACAAATTTTCAAAGGAATACCAAAGTGAGCATGCAAACCAACAAAAACCTTGGCCATGTGTTTACATTTTCTTCTTTAACTCAGAAACTTAAATCTAATAGTGGGTAATAATGGATGTACCACTATCTCCACCACAAGAATAGGAGCCATGCTTCTATTCTCAAATCACTGAAACCCAATAAAACAAGTACCTGATGGTCTTTCCCGGGTCCGCCTCTACAACCCAGGTGCAGTGGAGGTTGTTGTCGTATGGAGCGGGGTAGCCAGGAGACAAGATGCGTCCTGAAGTGGCAGCGTGGATCTGACCGCCACATTCCGCTGAAAGGGATACAGAAACACAGGGAAGTTTACTCCAGGCATTAGAGGCTTCCTGTAACTACCTTTAAAAGCCCAAACCATCACGTCTGTGTTGTACACACAGGAAAACAATCACAGCCATCTGTTTGTCCCTGTCATTGCTTTCCTTTACTTGTTCCCTAGCATTATCTTGATGGAAAGGCAGTATCCTCTGTGCAAAGTCAAGAGAATAAAACAGTGAAACACTGTGTTATATTTCTAATAATAATTCTGTGCAGATAGCCTCAATAAAATAGTACTAGGAGATCTGTCTTTCCTACCTAAAAAAAGAAAAAAAACAAACACACACACTCACACAAATATTAGGAATACATAAAAACCCATACTGGAGAGAGAGCAGTGGAAATCCTTCCCCCTTCCTCTGTAAGAACTAAGCCAGAGCATATGCGTGGGCCTCCAGCTCTCATTGTGCACTTGTAAGTAACTCACCTACACAGGAGGGCAGTGGTCTGTCCCACACTCTCCGGTCACCACTCAGACAGGTCAGAGTGTTGCCGCCGTGCATGGCGTAGCCTGGGTTACAGCTGTACAGAACCACCGTGTCCGTGAAGTGGCCTTCATCCCGGATCCTGTAGCCATAGTTAGGGATCCCCGGATCCTCACATTTCACTAGGTCAAAACCTATGAGAAAAGAAGGAAGGAATTAGTAGAAAAATGTAACAGTGGCGTCTATATTGGCGTTAAAATATCGATGAAATAGACCAGGTTGTCAAATGTCCCTTGAAGTGTAGAAAGAAAAAGAAGACTCTGAATTTAAAAATGGGGAAATACATGTGAGTCTTGATTGGGTTTATCTGTTAACCATTGGTTGTTTCTTGGGGTTCGATCACTTTATTTGTTCCTATCTATTGATATACTTACAAGTGAAACTGAGCAGGACCATGGCCTCCACCTGCCTTTTGTCTGTAGAAAACTTTAGCCAAAGAAAAAGTTTAATCGGAGAAGTGAGAAAATGCAGAAAGAAAGGAAAGCATTCAAACAGGACAGAATAATAACAGTTTAGTCATTAAGCAAAGTCAAGGACCTTTAGTTCCTCCTCAAGGGCTATAGATAATATTCAGTCATATCCTTTGAGCTGTTATGTAGATACTGAAACCCCTACCAGGTGGAAGAAGTTAACTACATCATGACCAGACTGCAGCCATGACACAAGCCGCCACAATTCTGAGAACTGGCCTCAAAGAAATGTTAACAAACTGACCCTGGAACTGAAGACTAACTACTTAAAACAGTCAAGATGACGCTGATTATGACCAATTTCAAGATGGCAGTCGGAGCTGACTGTGCTGTTTCTGCACATAGCTCCCTCCCTCCACCTATAAAAGCTCTTGCCCGCTGGTTGTCACGGGGCAGTCAGCCTTTGGATACAAGTCCACCTTCTCCCCCAGTTACCAGCCTCTGGAATAAAGCAAACTTTCCTTTCCACCAATCTTGCCTTTCGAGGATTAGCCTTCAAGTGGCGAGCAGCTAGACCCCACTTTGAGTAACACAAGGAGATTCTAAAGAGTTCCAAACTGTCATCAGGTAATCCATATGTCCAGCCAGCCTTCTGGATTCTCCAGTGAGCTTCACGTATGCCTTTCCTGTGTCCACATCCCCTCTTTGTCACACCTGGGACCTTCCAGCAGGGCCACCCCTCGCTGCCACCTGGTGCTTATCAGGGTCTTTACTGCCTGTGCTCACTCGAGCCCCCGCCCCCAGGCCCACTTCCTCTAAAACTCCCAGATCTCAAGCTTCTCGGGAAGTTAACAAGTCCTTTCTGCTCATGGGAGCCGGGCTCTCTGTCCCACCTGCTGTGGTCCCAAGGGCCAGGGTGAGAGACTCCTAAGTCCCTCTGTGTACAACAGAAACCCCAGAATGAGTCATGGTAATGACTTCATCAAGCTAAGCTCTGAGACTCAAAGAAACAGATGATAGAAATGAAGATTTAGCCTCTGCGTTACTGAGAACCGTACATTGCTTTTGCATGAGGCAATAATTTAAGGCCATCTGTGAAGACAGCTCTACACTAACAAATCTCTCTCCTCATATCATGATGCAAATTTTGACCATTTAAAAAAGTAGAGCTGGAAACTTGAGGGACCACATGGGATCACATCTATTTCCACCTAACTTTGACATTTTCCTTTTCACAAAAATAAATAAATAAAATTTTAAAAAGTGAACGTGTGATTTTGCTAAGTCTGCCGGTCAAATTTGCATTCTGAGTGCTTTCCATTGAGGAAGATATACCTTTAAATTCACACTATCATCTACCCTCATAATATCTACATAATCAAGATTGAGTTCTTCAGGTTTGTATATGGGAGGGAAATGAGTACACATTTGGTAATTTACATACAATTGCCAAGAAAAGTTTCCCTCTTTACAGTTTCCTTCTATAAAATGTCAGTCTTTACCTACTGTGCCTTTACAAGAACTCTCTGTTTATCTATTTAAGAAATGCAAATAGTTGTAATTCAAGATGCCCAGAAGGAGGGATTTCCCTGGTGGCGCAGTGGTTAAGAATCTGCCTGCCAATGCAGCGGACACGGGTTCAATCTCTGGTCTGGGAAGATCCCACATGCCGCAGACCAGCTAAGCCCGTGAGCCACAACTACTGAGCCTGCACTCTAGAGCCTGCGAGCCACAATTACTGAGCCCACATGCCACAACTACTGAAGCCCATATGCCTAGAGCACGTGCTCCACAACAAGAGATGCCACCACAATGAGAAGCCCTCACACCGCTATGAAGAGCAGGCCCTGCTCACCGCAACTAGAGAAAGCCAGCGCACAGCAACGAAGACCCAGTGCAGCCTAAAATAAATAAAATTAATTTTAAAATAATTTTTAAATATATTTTTTTAAAAAAGATGCCCAGAAGGAAAGTGCGTAACAGTATGTCAATTTCAGCACGAAACAAGGATATATTAAATTACCACGAAGGGGATCGAAATTAAGGGGAAGGGCCCCAGTCACATAGGGTTTCAGGGCTCATGCAAATATCTGACAAGGCTAGTCTGACGCATAGTCCCAGCACCACCGGGAAAGGAAGCGAGCTTCTGAACTCGCTTAGGACAAACAACCACCCTTGCTCACGTGCTGCAGACTGCAGGTTATTTAGCCCTAGCTTTTCTTTGTACAGAACGGAAAGAGGAAGCAAGTCTTTGTTGTTACTGCTTTACTTGGTTTGGGGCTTGGAAGAGACAGCATCAGAGCAGTGCTTTTGAAAGCACCACTGCCCATGGTGACAAGGACCGGAAGCCACTGCTGGCTGGAGCAGAATGACAAGCTGGAGTGATGGCTGGAGTAGGGCTCCACTAACAATGGTAATAATAACCAATGTTTCAAACTGTTTCACCATTTGGAAGTCAAATTAGGTATCTGAGTATCAAGTGTCAGTGGTGCATAAAATTGGACATATGCAGGAGACAAAATCCATGTCTCAAAATTATGAACAGAAAGAGTCAAACATCTATCCCTTTTGTTTGTACCCCTGTGACAGAAACCTGGGTGAAGTAAAACCTACATGAGAGGTGCCAAGCTCAAGTGCTAATGGGGCCACGCAGGTCTTACCAACGCAGAGCGAGGCCGTGCAGGACAGCAGCCCAGGAGACAGTGACGACCTGCTGTCCTGCTGAAATTCACACTCCCTCTGACCCAAGCTTCTGATTTTTCTAGGAGCACCTGAAACCTGGAGTTTTTAAGTTTATAAAATGCTTGTTGAATAAATACCTATTTTGGAAATGGAGATGTTTAAAATCCAGGATTAGATTGTGAAAGCTAGACGTAAATAACTTTAAAAGATATTGATAATTTCTCAGTTTTTGGTGAAGGCTGAGACTCACTTCTGAAGAGTCGGCAATATTCCATCTAATTTTTTAAGACTAAACTTTGAAACACACAGAACTTCTGAGGATGATTAAGGGGTGGACAAAGAAATGGTCCAGCTGACTTGCCAGAGACCTTTTATTCTGACAGTGAATTATTTCCTGGTTACACAGAAGAGTTTGTTATGAAAGACTGTCCTCCCTGGAGATTGATGCCTATAAAAGATAAAGTAATGACATTGACTTTCCTGGCGATTTACGTGCTGTCTCATTAGCCATCCACTTCACAGATAAACACTCATGCTTAAAGGTTATCCAGACTTTCCCTCTAAGTTCAGAGAGCATGGCTTTTAAAGTTTTCCATCAAACAAGTTATCAAAGTTCTAAAACCCCCAAATCTTATATTAAAATTAGCTTGAAGAAACGTCTTCCTCTGCCCCAAAGCCTGCATTAAAACCTTTTTGGAGGAAGGAAGGAAGAAACATTGAAAAACGAACAAGTAAACACAGATGTACCAATAAAAATGACTGCTAAACTTTGTGTTGAATTATTATAAAAATGTCTGTTTTATTGCTTTTTCTATCACTCAGTCTTGAAAGATTTTGTTTTCTAAACCACACCTCATCATGCAGAGTTGAGCCAAGCTATTTTTTTTTTAACATCTTTACTGGAATATAATTGCTTTACAATGGTGTGTTAGTTTCTGCTTTACAGTAAAATGAATCAGCTATACATATACATATATCCCCCCATATCTCCTCCTTCTTGCATCTCCCTCCCACCCTCCCTAACCCACCCCTCTAGGTGGTCATAAAGCACTGAGCTGATCTCCCTGAGCTATGAGCCAAGCTATTTTTGAAAGGGCAGTTACTCTTCCCACTACCAGCTGTCCTGTTTTTCTTATGATTCCATTTATTGTTTTTTCAAAAGATCAGTTAAGTCCTTGACAATATCATGAAAAATGTTATTTTGTAAAAAGTCCTACACTTGATTCCTAAGTGCCTGAAGCCTCTAGACCTACCTAAAGTCATTATATGCAATATATTCCTGTTCTTTTTTTTTTTTTTTTTTTTTTTTGCGGTATGTGGGCCTCTCACTGTTGTGGCCTCTCCCGTTGTGGAGCACAGGTTCTGGACGCACAGGCTCAGTGGCCGTGGCTCACGGGCCCAGCCGCTCTGCGGCATGTGGGATCTTCCCGGACTGGAGCACGAACCCGTGTCCCCTGCATCGGCAGGCGGACTCTCAACAACTGCGCCACCAGGGAAGCCCAATATATTCCTCTTCTTGTCAGAAACTTGAAAAGTGTTTATTATCTTTATTTATTATTTTGATATTCCCAAGTTTAGTTTTCCAGCTCAGTGAAGGGAGCTTTGTTTGTTCAAAACTTCTGACAGGGTTTAATAATTCATGCACAGTTACAGGCAGTATCATAGACATTTATTCCTAGAGGAAGCATTCAATCAACGTCTTGAAAGGATTAGAGAAGGAGCTCTAGAAACCCCAAATTTGTTTCTTGTTGCTTGTGCAGTGAACCAGTTTGATGCTTGGACTCAGTCTGTCCACACGCAGTAGATACACAGCCCCTCTGCAGCCTCTCTCTTCACAAACTGAATGACAGTCATTTCAATTAAGCTCTGCTTGCTATGTGGTTAGGGTGTAATATTATCATTGTCTCTTAAAAATTTCAACGCTGCTTTTAAACATTGGTGAAATAAGTTGAATCGATGTATAACAGCAGAGTTCTTCAATGACAATATAAAGTTTTGTGCTGTTGATTTTGTGTCCCTTTCAGGAAAAATATTTTTCTGTAGTTATTAAAAAATCTCAAAAATTATTTTGTTAGATTTATATTTAGATCTACAAAGATAGTCCTCCAAAGAAGAGATACTTCCACTTTAACTTGAATCTAAAAGACTTTAAATTAAAAAAAATTTTTTTTAATTTATTTATTTTATTTATTTATTTTTGACTGCATTGGGTCTTCGTTGCTGAGTGCAGGCTTTACTCTAGTTGTAGCAAGCGGGGGCTACTCTTTGTTGTGGTGCGCAGGCTTCTCATTGCAGTGGCTTCTTTTGTTGCAGAGCACGGCTCTAGGTGGGTGGGCTTCGGTAGTTGTGGCATGTGGGCTTCAGTAGCTGTGGCTCATGGGCTCTAGAGCACAGACTCAGTAGTTGTGGCACATGGGCTTAGTTGCTCTGCAGCATGTGGGATCTTCCCGGACCAGGGATTGAAACCATTTCCCCTGTGTTGGCAGGCGGATTCTTAACCACAGCGCTATCAGGGAAGTCTCTGAATCTAAAAGACTTTAAAATGATCACTCTTAAGCCTGCTATAGAATAATGGTTTAAAAATATAGAGAAGTTATCCTTTTTTATCTTGAAGCCAGTAGCCTGCCACAAATCAGTGTATAAATACCGATTTTCTGTATTTTCTTTAAGCCATAGAAACGTTAAGAAGATTAAATCAAGTTATTTGTTTCAAAACATTACCTATTAAGAATTGCAATTGTTGCTTGAAACGATTTAGTAATTCTAGTTCTTTCTGTTTTCCACTGATTTCTTCGTAGTCACATAAACAGCAAAGATGCTCTGAACAAAATGTTCTAGTCAAAACAAGCTCCCAACATCAGGCAGATGAAAATTATTACTCCATCTCTTTTGTGGTAATTACCCAGTCTTAATGCTTTTAAGGATTAAATCCTATATCTCTTTAAAGTCTAACAAAATATTAGTTTTATAAGAGACTTCCACTTAACTCTCAAGTGTTTGGACTAGTTCTTATCTTCAAAATCAAGCACTTATGTTTGAAAAGAAGCTGCTGTAGATTTAATCCACTTCATACACCCAAGATGAACCGTGAGGGTCGCAGTCATGTGAACTCTTCGTCCTCCATCCCAGGGACTCTTGAGAAATTACCTTCATGCTCAGGTGAGCTGTGAGTACACGACTGACAAAGAATCCTTATCATTTAAGAATCTCTGATATCTTCTCCTATGAACCACTGATAAAGCCTTGCATGCTTATAGAAACATTATCTCATAACTTTACCTAAGACTTAATTCAACTTGAATAATGTACTTCTCTGTAAAAAAATTAGAAGTTAGTAACCTAAGAAAGGTTGCCATATGCAAAAACAGCAACAACAGCTCATTTTCATTCAGTAAAAGAAGAACTGTTAAAAATTCCTTTTTATTAACTTCCTTTATTTGCAGTTACCTAGAAAAAATTGTATTCGGGAGGAGAGCACTGCTAAAACTAATTTTTGTGGTTCACGTGAGAAGTTCATTAACAGGGAATTTCATGAAGTATTTGATTAATTCATGTTTTTAAATGCAACTCTCATTATTTAAGAATGAAATTCTGGGTGAAGTATTTGTGTGTGTGTGTGTGTTTGATTTTTAAATTATCTATTAAATTATGTATCTGTGCTGTTTGTTTAGCCATGTCTGTTATTGATTTCAAATTGGGTTTTTTTGTTCAGCTTTTTTTTTTCATTTAACCCATTTCTTTTCCCCACGTGCTAAGTTTTATTACTGCTGCTATTATTTTGTGATTATGTCAGCCACCCCTGTGGAAAGACACTCTGAATTTTACCCAAATAGCATTAATCATAAGGATGGTGGTAATTTTTAAACGGAAAAGCTTAAAAGAGCTCAGAACTTCTGAGCTTCAGAGTGAAAAACAAAACTAGACAAAACAAAACCCTGTAAAAGTCCAGAATGAGAATCATATAACCAAAGAAATTATCTATTTTTTCTGGAACCATGTTGGTTTTTATCACACATGTCACTAAGATATCATAAAGCAAGGTAATCACAGCTAGGAATTCCAGGAGTCCATCTTGAAATGTTGTGTAATTCTGAATATATTATATATTTCCAAAACAAATCTTTAATGTTGACTATACTTTGAGTTTGAGTAGAGCTACCCAGTGGTTCCAATTGTTAACACCAGTTCTGAGAAGGCTTCCTGGAAGAATTTGTAGTATTCACCTTCTCACAGATCTTTAACACTATACACACCTATTGGTCTGTGTAGAGGACATTTAAAGCTGATGGTTCAGGGAACTTGGGGCAAGATCAGGATGAGGCATCTGCACGAAAATGGATGGATGAAGGCATTTTACTCTGAATCAGTTTTTAAACACATCCAAAGGGTGAATATTATTCTAACACACACTATGGTAAGAACATATAATCAGAGCATTGTCCAAATTTCCAGACACATTTAGTATCACTTCTGGGGCTTTATTAGATGTTGTGAGAAGTACTGAATGAAACATGGCCCCTTATCTTCCATAGTCTAGTTAATTACACAGATAGGAAAATAAGTATTTTAAAAAGAATAGATGTTACAGTAGAGGTTCCTGTGAAGGTTGAGAGGGGCACCAAAGGAAGCAGGAGTGTTGGGATAAGACCTGAGCTGGTCCAGAAGCCTAGTCGGTGTCGGGAGTGATAAAACTAGAGGGAGAAACTCCAGGTAAAGTCTTCACAGATGCATGGGAGTTCGGAAGAATGTGGTATATCTTGGAGTGCAGAACAATTTCTGGGAGCATCTGTATTTGCTGAAGCTTCGTTTTAAGCATGTGGAGGTGGAGTGGGAATAGGACTGAAAAGAAGACAGAGTGGATATGGGCGAGAAGGGAAAGGGCTGGATTGGAGCCCAGGGAGTTGAGACCGAGTCAGTATGTAACAGGGTCGTGGAGAAGCCAGGGCAGCTGCACAGAAAGTCACGCAAATATATCTGCACTTCAGAGAGATAATCAGTAGTCCTATAGAGTATGGACTGGAGTGAGAAAAAAAGGCAGGAAAACAAAAAGATATTTAGTGCTGAAAGGTAGGTTGTAGTAGGGGATACATGGTAGTGGATGAGGTAAGATTATGTGTGTGTGTGAAGCTTGCAAACATTTTATCAGGTGGAGGGAGCTTGAGAGGTGACTGGAGGCTGCAGAGAGATGGTCTGTGAAGAGAGAAGACAAGAGAGGGAAGGAGCTGGTACGAGAGAGGTAGGGCTTGCATGTCAGGCAGAAAACAGAAGAATCAACATCATCAATTTGTAACATTGGTGTCGTCTCATTACAGATCCAGTGAACTTATCCAGGAAAACAAGAAAATCCTTCATCAATAACTTCTTCCATGAAATAATTAAAAACAAACAAGATTTGCAAAATTTTGAGACAAGAACAAGAAGGTACCAGGCCTTAGAGAGCTTACTGTCCAACACAGGAATCAGATATAATAACAAATAACAACAGATTGTGATGAGTATCTAAGCAATAGAAATACATAAAATATGAGTCAACATGGACATAATCCTAACAAATGCATATTTCTGTTCTCTGTTGTCCTGGGCCCCTATTCTTTATTAGTTTTTCTACTTTTTCTTAATTATTTCTGTTCTGTTGTGTTCACTTCTTTTTATATTGGAGGTTAATAATTGTAGGACATGCACAGAATATTTTTTAACAGGAACATCTGTAAAGTTTTATAAGGATGGCTCCTTTCACCAAACAGAATGAGCCTCAAGTTATCTGATAAATACTAATGTTTGTCTGGCACAACTACTGAATCTGTTCAGATGATCCATGTCCTTTACGCATTTTAGTTTTAAGCAAAAATGTTTTCATGTTGACATAAATACCGCTACTCTGATTGTAAATGTAAGCTATTAATACTCTTCTCCTAAAATGTATTTTTAATCATGATTCCTACCTGATGATGAAGGTAGTAAATTATAAACAGTAGCTTAGTCTAGTAATATTACTTTTTTACGGATAAAATGTGTTGGAGAGTATAATTTCTCAATATAATTTTTAACCCACTACGTTAATAGGCATAAAGTGAAAAAAATGAGATAATTTCACTAATATAGTTAGGAACATAAATCTGGAGCATCTTGTCTTCTGACCTACAATCTTAATTCATTAATTAAATCACCTAGTTGACATGCATATATAAAGTGCCTACTGTGTGTCATGCATTCTACTAGGTGCTGAAGATAAAAAATTAATTAACCTCAGTCCTGCCCCACCAGGAGCTCACAATCTGTACAGGAAGAAAAACAACAGTTAATATCATACATCTTAAAGGGACACCCAGTCATTAATTGAACACACGCTTGTTAAGCACTTACTATGTGGTAAGTCTCACACGACACTGCACTGTGGTTGCATGTGCAGGCAGAGCCTGACCCTCAGGGCTCAGAGCTCCATCGGCAGCGATACTCTCACACCAACAAGTGCTTAAGGAGAACGGAATGGACAAACATTGACGTTTCAGGTGCGGAACTGCTCACAGAGCTGGAGACTCCCGTGCTTCCTGAGGTTTCTGTGAAAGCAGGATGCCAGTACAGGGCAGCCCATTCACAGGCAGCCACCCACATAACATATGGCTGCTTCTAAATGAGCCACCTGTACTCTCCAAGGGACACCAGGTGACCACAAACAACATGTCACACTCTAAGGTGGACACTTCTTTCAGTTTTACTGACAAAAACAGATAGACATGCATACAGACATCCATTTACATAAAGGGACACCCTGAAGTACAATGAAATGAGTTCGGCCAACTGTACGTCACATTTAATTACAAAGAATGTAATTCAATTATTGTCGGAACATATTGCAAGACAGAGTGGTAGTTTTTCATTTTTCTTTTTTGCAGCAGAATTTAAAAAGTAACTTCTCTTTAAAGGTCTGTGTTCTTTGTTTGTTTTTGTCCAGGGATAATATGTCTAAAAAATAAAACTCAACATGTTTTTACTCTAAACTTTGAAAATCACAAATTGCTTAAAGTACCTTAACTATTTTAAGCATTTGATTAACTATTGTTGATTCTTTAAATTTTAGTTTATAGTCCTGAAGGATCTTCAGGGCCAAATGCAAAGTTAAGAAGAACTGAAATCCTTTACAATATATAATTATATAATTCGATGTAACCTGATAGCAAAACAGAGTAGAAATTAAAACCAGATTGAATATAGGTTTTGATAGCTTATGAAATTAAATATCAATATAAGTAGAGCCAATAACTAGAACAAGGTGGGAAATGAGAAACTTCTACGTGTATCTATCATAAATACCATAATTGAAATATATTGCAATATATTTGCATATTTTTAACAATAAGACACTTTCAATGATGATTTTTTAAAAGAAACTTGAGCATTCCTGTCAAATTGATTTATATTATTATTTTACCCATAGAAAAACTTTCAGATTTTTTTCCATATTGCTTAAGAAAAACTAAATCCATTAAATGAAACAATGGAAAAATTGGAGGAGGACAATTAGGAACACATCAATAAGTTATTTTTAAAACAGTCGTTTACTAGTAGTATAACATATAATTTTAATGTCCAGTGTCTCAAACTCTATGATGTCTATGTTTGCATTTATTTGTTTTTATATGGCAATATCCAGATCGACATCATACTTTTTTTTACTTTAATACAGAAATACAAGCTGATGCTCATTTACTATTTTCACCCGTGGATCTCAGCGTCTACTCTTTGCTTAGGAACCAAATGAACGGACTGGGCCCTGACTTCAGATGTGTGTCTCCATGAAGATGGACATGAACCTGAAGGGGAGGCAAGCAACACGTACAGAACACCTGCTCTGCACCACTCAGTATGTCAGGCACTTTCATCTACGCTCTCTCTCTTAATCCTGGAAATAATCTTAGAAAATCACAAGATCCTAAGCAAGACAGACTGGAGAGTTTGTCACAACCGAAATAAATGGTGGCAGCACAGAGAAAGTCAAGCACACACGTCAAGCAGTTGAATAAGCACAGAATCAAGATGACGATTCCCGCTACAGAGGGTGTTCCCTCTGCAGCTTTTGAAGCGGTCCCTCCCTCTCCCGCTACTCGGTCTCCGTTCCAGGAGGAACTCCCCCCAGCACCGGATGTGTCCACCCCGGGGTCCTCCAGCCGTTCTCACTAAGACAGGAATGGGGGAACTAAGACACCTCCTGACAAACTATAGAAGACGAGGTACCTAGTCTCTTCTCATCCGCTAAGGAAGGGTCACTTGATTTAGCCGAAAAAGGAATGAAAATCATTTTGAAAAGTCCCATGGGGGGCTTCATGATTCTTCACTCATAAAATAACTGTTACATTTTATTTTCTGCAGAAAATTTTCCACATTGGATCAAGAAACATGTCAAGTTTACCCACACCAAATGAACCTCACGCTAATCCCCAAGAGATTACACTGGAGGCAACATTTGACAAGAGTCCTGATTCCCCAAGGACTGTTCTTTCCTCTCTTTAGTTTGTGTTTCTACTCATGGCACAAAAAAAAAGTCTGGGAGGAAGGCAAAGTCACCCCTACTGGCTGATGTCTAAAGACCCCAAAGGGAAGAAGGTGAGTGAGTGATGAATGAAAGGATCCCCACTGGAGAGGCTGAGAACATCGTAATCAGACGGCCAGGGGCCCGGGACGTGAGGACCAGTTGGAGAGGATGGAGGATCAGGGGAAATACTTGCAAAATACCGTCCTAGACTCAGTCCATCCTCGGATTCACGTCCCTTAGCCTGTCCTTTTCAGTTTCCAAGTGCTCACTATACAGAGTGACACTTCTTTCTTTCTGCCCCCATATTGTGGAGATTTTTATAGGAAAAAGTAAAAGATTTACGAAAACACTTTGAGCCCTTCATAAGTACACTCTATAAATATAAAGGATTACCAATAGTACTTGGATTTATTGCTGCTGTTATTACTCACACGTTGTTGCTTTTATTATTCTACAACAAATGCAATGTAATTGTCAAACCACATGCTAGAATGTTCCACCTCAAACAACGTGGTGAGGGCATCAATTCCTAATACGTGACAGCCACAACAAGACAACTGCTGGCCCCTCACAGCAGAAGGAGGTAAGAATGCTGTTCCTCGTTTTCTACAGCTCATTCTTTCAAGGACTGTCTGTGTGCGTGACTGCCGTCCATCAGCCTAACTGTGACTTGTCATTGCCAGCCCGTGTGCTCACCCAGCTCTCTCCTGGGACACTAGTAACACGAGCTACCTAACTTAGCTCCGGGGCAGCCCTGAGCCCGGCTGAGACAGAACGGGCTCCTTGGGACTTCGCCACAGGGGCTGTGAAGCTTCACCTGCGCGAAGCATCACAGAGAGTTCAGGAGCAAAGCCCAGATGCATAAGAAAGCCAAGTGTGCAGCCAAATGATTCTGTGAGCCCACAAAGCCCATGGATGCACTGTCTTCCCAATCGGCATCACTTTCTTACCTCCTCACTCTTCTCAAAGATGCTCACACTCCCCACTCCTGGAGATAATCTCTGACTCCATCTTTCCACTGCTCCCAAACCACTCACCCATGTCTTGCAAAAAACCTCCCTCCTGACCCTCACCTGCTGGTGCCCATCTTCCTCACCTCCTGCTGAGAGTCTGCCTGGCCTTCTAAGAGACTTCCTGGCGGGATCGCCTACAAGACCCAGGAAATACCCATCAATACCCATCTTGTCACACCCATGACAAGATCGTTCTTATCATGTCCTGTCACCCACCACTGCCTCAGCATGCAGGCTGACTGCCCAACTGTGCCCAAGTACTGCTCATCCTCCAAACCATGCTCATCCTCGAGGGTCAAGTTCAGAGCATTCCTGCTGGGGTTTCTAGCTATTCCTCCTGAGTTCTCTTCTTCCTCCCTGGATTTGCTGTGAATCCTACCACTAAACTTCTGGTCTTCGATGTTTTCTTGTGCATATAGTTTATTTTTCCATCTAAAACCTCACCTCCTTGAAGGCAGGGATAGAATAGTGAATTCTGTTTACTGTATCACCTAAGTAAGCACACAAGTTAAAATAGAAACAGTGAATATATTTATTTACTATGATCCATTGATGCTTATTTTAATTCTAATTTGTTAGTAAGTGCCTTTGATTCAAATAAACCATTAGGCTTCTAATGATTTCCAAGCGTTATGAAAATACAAAATTCACTGCTTGTCCACATATAAAAAAATAGGTGAACTGGCTTTCAAAATCATGAATATAAATGCATGCCTTTCGAATTTTAATACTTTTCTGATTTTTACAAAATTTGGGAGGATTTAAAAATAGCTTTCAATAAAAAATATGCAGTTAGGAAAATTTCAGAATGCATCCAGCATTACTGAACAAACTTAGAATGGAGGGTAGACAGACACATTTCTCCATAAACGTTTTTCCAAAGAGGGAATCCCATCAGTTCTCATTATACATCATTACCCTCTCTTAGGAAATGCTAGAATTTCCAGCTAAGTCCCGAACTGTTTTTATTACCGATCGCAACAGCAGTGAAACCTCCCTCATCTGTTCAAACTCAACCCTCAGAGCCATCCTCGTGCCTTTCTTCATCTCATTTATAATCCACTTCATCACTGAGTCCTGGAAACTGAGGGTTTTAAAAAACATCTGTCATTTATATTTTTACCTTTACCACCTTGTTCTTACAGTCATCACATCAGAATTAGATCACACAATGTCCAATAAGTAAATTCTAACTTCACTTGCATCTACAATCAGTGCTATATATTGTAGCAAGATTAAAACCCTAACACCAAATATCAAGTGATGTCAAAGTGCCATTATCCATAAATAAAGTCTGCCTCTCTCCTACTATGAAATCCCCCCTTCCCCATTACTCCGGCTCATTAAACAGTAGCCACCGGGTCCAGGAATGTTGGCGTGGCTCTCTGGTCCTCTTACACTTCATGCCAGAGCCCTCAGTTACCCAACTGTTAGGGCATTAAAGGGTAAACGTTCTTAAAATAATCACAAGAAAACTTTCACACCACTTCCAACAGTTAAAATATCCTTTGATTTTTTTCACAGAATTTCAGAACTGAGTGTCCAAAAACAACTACTTATTTACAAAAGACAAATATGGTCTGTGGTATGAAAAATCCAACAGCTGGCTGGTGACAGAGTCAGGACTCGTGCTCCTGGTCTCCAGAGACTCAGGAAAGTGTATGTTTCACCTCACATCTCACTATCAGGTTAAAATACTTGACAGTGCATGCACATTCCTGGAGTTTGTTACTGAATGGTGTTAAGTGTATCACTCTCAAGTCTTCGCAAATGTGAAGCTGAATATTCCAGATGCCTTTTTCATATCCCCCAGGCTAACTGCCTAGTGTTGGAATTTGACAGACATAATTCTTTCATAACAGTATTTTCTGGAATGTTTACTTAGTAAAAAACAAAAACAACAACAAAATAACCTCTCATTTGATGATGCTGTGGAAATCTGAATAGCACTCAAATGTCCTTATGTCAAAATTCATGAAGTTGAGAAAACAATAATTTTGAATCTGAATAGATTTCATGCGTCTTTTCCTTTTAAAGAGTCATTAAGGATGCTATAAGGCATGCAAGAAAAATCAAAATCAGACATAAAGTGACCCACGATCCATTACCCAGCACTTCCCTTCTGACAAGACATTGAAGTCTCTCTGAGATTCCTATCTTCCCATGAATGACTCTTTGCAAAAACAATGTATCTATGACTTTGACTAATACAATAATTATTGCTTTTTATTTCCCCTAAAGAAGAAGGGAAAAAATTCTGTCATCACTCTTCCCATAAAATGTTAAGATTTTATAGTATTTGGTGATATCATCTGTCAGCCTTCATCTTATTTCACACTCAAGTCATATGCTTTTAGTTTAATCCCTGTAATAAATCATTTATGTCACTCTTCTCTGAGTCCTTTTGTCTTTCTCAAAGAATTGGTGACCAACAATATATTTAACTCTGAAAGAGGAAAATAGATAGCAGTGCGTATCAACTGTTAAATTGTCACAAAATATAAAGAATTATGAATTACAAAATTTTTAAAAAAGCCCACAAAACTAAACTTCATAGAAAATGATGAAAAGCTACGTAGAAGCGGTTCCTAGACCCACTGGCACGCAGGGGCTTTCACAGGGCTCGGAGGACCATGACGTGGGTCACCAGGGTGACCTGTGATACCAATTAGGCAACTCTCACATTGACACAGAAGCAAAGCATCTCATGGTTTCACTGGAATTTTTTTAAAACACTGTAAACACTTATATTTTAGTCTTTGTGATGTTATACATGCTAAGAAGGGAGCAAGATGATGAAACACCCAGTTAGAAGGCAAGCAACCCAGGCTATATGCCCATCTCTACCTCGAATTTGCTTTTGACACCGAGTAAGTCGATTAAGCATCACCTGTGTCACTTTCCTTTGTTGAAATATTCATAATAATATTTTGCCTTTTCCTCCCTGTGAAAAATGGATGCAGATTCATGTCCTGTGTTTACGGCAGCCTCCCCATGGGGTAGCCACAGGTAGGAGGGGTTTCAGTCTCCAGGTAAAGCAATGACTCAACCCTAAGCCTCACTTCTTAAAAATGCTATCAAGTTTGGCCTCAAGTATTTTCTTAATGATATTTTACAAGAATTAAACATTTATTTGGATGTTTATCTAAAAATGTATCCATAAAAATAAAACTTTCTAAGGCAAACCATGAATTGTATGCTTGGATTGAGAACTGGGCACTGGTTTTTTATTCGCCATTCCCTGAGATGCTTTCCTCTTTCTAAAATGTCCACCTTGTTTTACAGTAAATACAGAGTTCTTTGTAGGGACTAACAGACTGCCTCTCTCTCTATTGGACTGCCTTTTCCACTGTGATATTTCCACTGAAAGCCATTCTATTTTGAAAAGTGTATTATATACAACATGATTCTATAGGCTTTCTTTTCTTGTAAAAGCAGAGTAAAAATGCAATTTTCAGAATTCTTACAAGAAGGTGTAAGCTTATAAAAAATGTATGGAGATGGCTTGATATTTTGATAGGGGAGCTTTCCAATAATGCAATCACATAAGCATATGGTCATATGCCAGTCACATAACTGACTTTAAACCGTTTTCTCTCTTTATTATACCATCCTTTTCATAGCACAATAAATTCTGAGTATACAGTTTAATTTTCACTTAATATATACACCTTTTAAAAATATCAGTTTGGGGCTTCCCTGGTGGCGCAGTGGTTGAGAGTCCGCTTGCCAATGCAGGGGACACGGGTTCGTGCCCCGGTCCGGGAGGATCCCACATGCAGCGGAGCGGCTGGGCCCGTGAGCCATGGCCGCTGAGCCTGCGCATCCGGAGCCTGTGCTCTGCAACGGGAGAGGCCACAACAGGGAGAGGCCCACGTACCGCAAAAAAAAAAAAAAAAAAAAAAATTAAAAATTATCTTTTTTTTTCTTCACAGGTGACAGTTGCTATGTAGTACTTGATTCATGGGAGAAGTGTTCCGGTGATAACCCCCAAACTAAAATAAATCTAACCTAGGTATAATAAAGTTAGAAGTACACAACTCATTTTTTTCTGGGAATAGACTTATTCACAAAATAACTGCCTATTATTTTATAACACTTTTATAAAATTACCTACTAGTTAACTGTGGAAAACAAATAATACTAATCACATTTTCCCAACAGTTTTATCTGTTGAATTTAAAAACAATTTCTTGCTCCATAAACCTTTATTTACAAATTACACATTAATACTCTAGTATCACACAAGCAGACACCAGAGCAGCAAGATATGTTTGTCACAATTTTCATCTTCATTGAAATGAAATAAAAATCTGTTGTGTGGACTCACGTGGCAAGCCGGTTATTTTCTGGACCCTATTCCATACTTTCCCCTGATTTGTAGCACGACTTTAAATAAGTTTTAAAACTACTCATTGAACCAAACATTGTTTTGACATGACTTTCTAGAACATAAAGACTGAAAATGTGATAAATGCTATTCCTGGAATAACATGGTAGGTTTTATTAGATAAACAGCAATGCTTGCACATATTATAACCACGACTTTCTGAGAAATTAGTGTATGTCTTTGCTATTTATAAACCTGGATTCAAGAACTTGCTTTTATAACTGCCACCTAGCTTGTACAGAATTTCCAAAATCTAGTTGTCAAAAAAAAAAAAAAGCAGTTATGAAATGAACACATCATTGTGCACTTAAACCTCCTTCATAGTCGGGGAGGAAAAGGTATCAGGAGAATCTCTATCAGAAATAGGCAGATCTCACCACACACAAAAAAAAGTAATTATGTGAGGCGACAGTGGCATTAAACAAACCTTAAGGTAATCATTTCACAATTTATACGTGTAGCAGATCATCACGCTGTACACCTAAAACTTATTATGTGCCATTTATATTTCAGTAAAGCTGGGGGAAAAAAAAACAAAGAAATATGGCGACTCCTGATGTAACTGGGTGGTGATGGGCGGGAGGAGGGACACTCCCAAAATTACATCCACCCACTTAGGATGTCAACCAAGCCTGTAGATAACTAGCTCGTTATCAAGCCATGATTTCAAGGTCTTCCAATTTCAGCTTCTGACTTAACTCTATTCTTTACCGTCAGCAGCTCTGTTTCCCGTAATTGATGGCTCACCCTGCCCGTGTATACTTCATGCTTGCAATATTTGTGACTTGTTTTGAAGCACGAAGGTGACAGTGCTTAGTATTTCATTATTGGCCTTGAGGATATATTCATATCCAGAGTCGTTCACTCATTTATGATAGCGTGTTTAATGCTGGTGTCATTTTAATTCTATCAGCATGTTAATAAAATCGAGATGACAGCTGCATAACTGTGGCTCCGGGCACTTATATCCGCTTCCCAGAATATGTTGTGGGTGGTCCCAAATCAGTCAGTGCCAAATCACCCACCTCCGCTCCTTATCAGCTGGAGAAAACAGTGTGAACGGGGGGCGGGGATCCCTGAAGCTGGAAATGAGGGGCCATCCTGGGAAATGGACACATTCTTTTCTCCCAGATTCCAGTTGTAGGGGACTTGGAGGTTTCTCTAGTCTAGGGTGCTTATCTTAGATAATTCAGGGTTGGGTGCAGGGTGACCATTTCAAGACACTGAAGAATGGAAATTAACCAGCCATGAGAGATTTGGCTGTGGGGAAAGCGAAGTCCTAGTTTTCCTGTCCCCAAACAGAACACCATCATCTGCAAATTATGCAGCCCAGGCGCTGGGCAGGTCTCTGGACTCCAGGCTGTGTGCTTTGCTGTTCGCAGAGCTGCCTAGTGCAGCTGCGGAGGGCGTGCCCCGAGGCCCTCACTTTCCAGGATAAGCACTTCCCCTCCTTTGTAAACAATAATACGCACAAAGGGGCCTTATGGACCAGTGGCGGCTCTGTCCTTCAGGTCTGCATGCTCACCTCCAGCCTCTTAGTTCTTTGAAACGTTCTTCCTCGTCCATCCCCTCAAGCTTCTTTTCCTTCAGCGTTTTAGAGATGTCCCTGACCGTGGGTTCCCCACTCTACAGTCTATATTATAAGAGTCTGAAACAGAAAAATGAGGCTTGCAACAGCCAGGGGCGTTAAGTCACCCCAGGAAAGCTAGCAGTCTGCCTCCTGAAGGATGACTTTGTAGGATCAGACACCTAGTTCTGTACCCAAAAGAGATTCATCTCATGGGGGACTCTAGTGACTTAAGCACAACGCCAGAATTCCAATTCCCTAATTGAAAACAATAAATGGATTCAGTCCATGTACTGGAATCCCTATGTCAACACAAATAAGTCACTCTCTTCCTACTGGCAGAGCCACACTGACACCCCAGTCACACTGAGAATACTGCCTGATAACCACAGAATCAGAGCAAGGGACTTTAGTTAAATAAAGCCAGTGGACCTGAAGGGAGGGCAGCCTAATTAGTCCACCTCCACCACAGCACAGGTTTCCCAGGGGGATAAGACTCCAGCATCTACTTGCTTAGTCTTCTGCGCCAAATACATCTTGAGGGGTTACCAAAGAATTTCCATTTTTAAGGTCCGTCTATCTGTTCTTCTGTGACTACTGACTACCCCACACCACCCTCCCAAGGCATCCCTTCTTTTTCTTTTTGTTTTTAAAAGATATTTAGTATTTCAATCTGACCACTCCATTTATAAGTAAAAATAAGTCCATATTTCTGCTCTGTCCCATTATGTGTGTTATTGTAAAAGTCAGCAAGTAGCTTTTCTCCTTCACTCTCAGGTCACTCGTGGGTGGCAAGAGCACAGACAGAGCTGTTTGGGGCTGTTATCATCCTCTCCTTTCAATCTCACACTTGCATTAATTTCATTCCTCCAATATTATTAATGGCTCTGCCTTAATGTTGACCAATACCCCTGATCAGCTTTCAGTGGCTTCCATAATCAGGTTCCCGCAGCTCATTTGTCTTCCTTTTTCTCCTCATCATGCATCTTCCACTCTATTCAGACTTTCATATTCATTATCTCATGAGTTCCAAGATCATACTCTACTCTCCGCATGCATCTTTACTCAAATCTGCCTCCTTCCAGGCAAATCTAGGTCAACTCAATTATCATTTGTTAAGTGACTATGGAGGTGATACAAAAGTGAGCAAGTTAAGATTACTCCTCTTGAAAACCTCACCCCTTCTGTTAGTAAAAACAAAGGATTAGAGACAAAATGCATGGGGTAGGGAGCATGGGAGAGGCAGGTGATTCTGCTCCGGAAATCTGGAGCAGAGCAGCCTTTATACAGAAACTGGCATTTAACTGCAATCTTAAGGGATGAGTCAAAGGCATCTAGCAGGAAGGAAAGAAAATTCTGGAGGCCTCTAGGGTGATTCCAGCTTTCAATGATCTCTCATTGCTCTGGAAAATTATATTTGCCATCATCACAAATAAATATAATATGTGTCATATATATTTCTAACTCTTGGGGTACTAGGATCACATGCTATCATCGAGGAGCTATAGTTTCTTTGGAGAAAAAGAGCAAACTCATATAAAAATGAAATGTATTGGGGTCAAATACAATACATTAAGGGTCAGAATCAAAGGATTTTCATCTTTGCATCAACGTAGTGCATCAGGAGATGGATACATTACGGTCACACGTATCAGCTTGGGCCCTGAACCCCCTGCTGACCCATCCCATAGTTGAGAACATGAAGGTGCAGCCACATTTCCACGGACCAGTGTTTCACAAGTGCTGCACGTGACTATCCTAAGTCATTTATCTGTGGACGGGAACCGTGGCGTTTGCCTTCTGTTTCAATATAGTGCTAAGCATTCAGTACACAAATAATACACGGTACAGTCATTGATCGAGCAGCACACAGACACACCGAGGTGGCGCAGAGAAGGTGAATACGGTTCTTTTACGACAGCCCCAAACAGTACGAATTTTTGTTCAGGTGTGACTGGTGTTTTGCTTGCTCCTCTCTACTTAAATCAGTAAGAGTGACAACCAGAAAGTCCTGTGGGAAACTGTTTCTGAAGAGTGACTGTTCTGGGAACATCCCTGTGGAACTCAAAAGGGGTCAGTATATTTTTTAAAGAATTCTGAATTCAACAGGGAATTTTTTTTTAAATTTCCAGAACTACTTTTCTGTAAAAATATTTGCTGAAATATTTAGAAGACATAGCAATCCACTGTCAATATGATTTTTCCTGGTATTTAAGAGCTTTACAATCACTGGGATAACAAAAAAAAAAGAAAAGAAAGGCTTATGTTAAATAAGGTGAAACTCTTATTGGCCTGAGACAGCTCTGCAGCATCTTAGTGCTCCATGGAATACAGCTTGAATAACAATGATCCAATCTAAGCTTTTAATATTATAGATCAGACATCTGTGCGAGGTACAGAGGGGAATAAAAAATGAACACCCATTGTCCCTGATCTAAAAGAGCTTATGGGTTATGCTTCCACTTGACATAATTGTAGGCTCAGAAGACTACCAACTGTTATGAAAATGGACAAATCTGTAGTAAAAAGCAGTGTCTTCCAATAGAGGTAAACTTTTCCAGTTGTATGTTGCTCTAACCTACTACTCAGAAATCAGCAGTTGCTTAATAAATGTTTACTAATATGTTTATTCCTACTTGTCCCAAAGATGCCTGGCTTTTCTTCCTTGCCAATGCCTTTACATATATAAATATCAGTCAATAAATATGGAACTCATCAAAGTGGGATCATCTAAAATATTTGAAAATAAGGTCATCAACAGTTCTGGCCCTTGTTTAGAAGACCTGGATTGGCTCCCAGCTATACCCCATAGGTAAAAGCTTCAGCAAACCACTTACAGATTTGGAGACTGAGTTTCTAACTTACAAAGAAGAGAAAAAGGAGCTATTTACCGAGACCCAGAATTGCCAAGATGGTAAAATTAGAAGGTATTGGGTAGTACGCTCTAAATATTAGAGGATATACAAAATGATTTGTACTCATTTGAAAAACTTCAAGATGTTTATTAAGCTATATATTTACTCTGTTGACTTTTTCTAATCCACTTGTGTGTAGATTAATTACGGATTTGAAACATTTAAATATGAATGTTTCCTTCAGTAATGCAATTAACGAGCAAGAGGCAATTACAAAAGTCTTCTGAAAATAGTTGAAAGTGCCTTCAAATAGGCTTAAGCTTTAATAATTGGCTGAAAACATTTTACAGCCATTCATTATTTCCAAACCATCTTTTAGAGATGAAGATTTGATTCAGGTATTCAACCACATTGTGGGAGCGTGGGATTTCTTAAACTTAATTACCGAGTGTTTAAACCTAAGAATTTAATGTGAAGTCAATAATATTTTGATTATAGCCATCAGCACCATCAGTGCTATATTACAAATATCTTTTTCCATCTGGCAGTGTGTTCCAGCTCCAGGACAATCCTGGAAACAAGACTTGCACCTGGGTAGCATCTGTGTTATTGCAGGTGGAGGAAAGAGGAAAAACAGGCAGAAAAGATAGTTACTCCCATCAAATTGATTATACTAAGAGCTAAATAACTGGAAACCGTCACCAACATTTCTTTCTTCTTCTTTTAGAAAGTCTGTGCTGCTATGTTATAAAAATAAAATCCAAATAATTGGAAAGTGCCCATAAACAGATCCACAGCTTCAAGGTTTCTCAAAGTTACTCAGAGAAATGCGAGGAGCAGTAAAGGTCCTCACAGTCTGGAGGGTGCCATGGAGAAACAGTGACAACCATCACATGCTGTCTAGTAGGGGCTGAGGATAGCGCATGGAAGCAGCTCTTTAAAAAAAAAAAATCTTTATTGGAGTATAATTGCTTTACAGTGTTGTGCTAGTTTCTGCTGTATAACAAAGTGAGTCGTCTCTATGTATACATATATCCCCATATCTCCTCCCTCTTGCGTCTCCCTCCCACCCTCCCTATCCCACCCCTCTAGGTGGTCACAAAGCACAGAGCTGATCTCCTTGTGCTATGTGGCTGCTTCCCACTAGCTATCTAGTTTACATTTGGTAGTATATATATAAGTCCATGCCACTGTCTCACTTCATCCCAGCTTACCCTTCCCCCTGTCCGTGTCCTCTAGTCCATTCTCTGTGTCTGTGTCTTTATTCCTGTCCTGCCCCTAGGTTCATCAGAACCTTTTTTTTTTTTAATTTTTTTAGATTCCATTTATATGTGTTAGCATATGGTATTTGTTTTTCTCTTTCTGACTTACTTCACTCTGTATGACAGACTCTAGGTCCATCCACCTCACTACAAATAACTCAATTTTGTTTCTTTTTATGCCTGAGCAATATTCCATTGTATATATGTGGAAGCAACTCTTCTTGACGAGGGAAGGCGGGCATGATACACAAAGGAAGCTACAACCTCTAATTTCAATCCCATCACACGTTTTTAGGGCATATGGACTTTCTTCACTGCCATCTGGAAAATAAAGGGGATGTAAGAATTCTGGAAACAGTCCTGTAACCCCCATCTCACTGATAAATAAATAAAGCGACTATAAATTCCAGCAGGCTTGAATTTGCACTGCCATGAAAGGAGAGGAATGAGTGCTCACAAATTAAGAATTACTCTCCTTGGAAATCATCAGAGGGAAAACAGGACGCGGTAACTACGGCTGAAAAAGTCCTGCAATGTAACGTAGAAGTCTAACATGATACCTTTCCTAGGAAGTAGCTGTGAGCTTAGCAACCTCCACACTTGGGCGGCCCTGAGGATAAGGTCGTGAAGATGCACAGAGGAGAGAGGACAGCTCTCGGGCCAAGGTTTTAGCTCTTTGCTTACAAGCCATTGGAAGAAGCACGATTTGTCAGATAGGCCAAAGCAACAATGGAGGGGGACCCAGGTGTGCATCACAGGAAACTCAGAAAGGCGCCTAGAGCTTTCACATTGTCTTCCTTCTCATGTGCCCATGTTCCTCTAAGGCTGTAAGACCAGTATAAAAACTGGGAGGCGTCTGTTGACACATCCGAGGAATAAATTAAAAATTGATGAGCATTTGATGGAAAACCCGCAGTAGAAGAAAAAGAGATCATGGCGGTTTACATTTTATCTGTAATCAAAGCAAACTGGTTTGACAAGAACTCTCTGAAACTTTTTTTAGGATGAAATTCTCCAAAGTAGAATCCTAGTAAACAAAAGCTGTAATTATAAATTTATTTGGTAATATAACTGCTAGTAATTTATTTGTACATGATATAATTAGTATGCTTTCAATTCACGGAGTCTTTTAAATGGTTATATTCATGAAAGTGAAATGTGGGTTTTCTCATCCTGTCCATGGGACTATAATTCTATTTTTGTCAAAAGGATTATAATTCTTCAACTGTAATTTCACCTACCAAGGGGGATTTGAGGCAATTAATCCTCCTTTAAGGCACCTGGGTTAGCTTTATGTCTGGGATAGTTATTGTATTTTTCAGGCCTTCATTTGTTTATCTGTCAAATAAAGGAATCAGTCTTGATAATCACTAATAGACTTTCATGCTCAAAAATCCGAAATTTTTAATTTCTTATGTCATGGTATTTGGTATCACAAAGATTTTTAATCCTCGGGTTGGTGAAGGATTGGACTGTCTTGTATATTTTAAGCATTTTAGCTAATTTATTACTTAATTTTAATTAATAACCTATACCAAATAACTATATTTTTTACTTTATTTTTCTGGAACTAAAAATGTTGAAAATGACAGTTATCACACGTCCAACTTCTCTTTGTGAAAGAACAATTCCTTCTCCTCCTTTGTTTTACCCTCCTCTGTCTTCTTCACATTCATCTTTTTTTTTAAAAAGGCATTTTCCATATTGATTTATATTAATTATATTAATGGAGGGGGCACTAAGAACACGGCTTAAAACTGTGAGCTACAGACCGAATCCTGGTTCCACTGACTCAGACAGCTGGTATCCTGGACACACACTCCAATTACTTGTGTTTAGTTTTCTCAGGAGGAAATGAGTTGTGATAAGAAAGCACTTACAACATAGGGTATATATACACACACACACACCTATATGTGTGCGTGTGTGTATCTATATGTATAAATTATTATATTTTACACACATGTAATCTATTTTACATAATGTATGGAATCTAATATGTGTATGTATAGATAGACAGATATAATAGAAAAGTATTGATGTGTTGCAGGCATTCAAGGACTATTACTATTAATTATATCATTCATTTTCAATATTTCATATATTGTCTATGAATTTTTGTCAATGTGCATTAAATCACACAATAATTTTAACCCTAATATCTCTTTAAGTCAAGCATTTTTTTTTTTTGCGGTACGCGGGCTTCTCACTGTTGTGGCCTCTCCCGTTGCGGAGCACAGGCTCCGGACGCGCAGGCTCAGCGGCCATGGCTCACGGGCCCAGCCGCTCCGCGGCATGTGAGATCTTCCCGGAGCGGGGCATGAACCCGCGTCCCCTGCATCGGCTGGTGGACTCTCAACCACTGCGCCACCAGGAAAGCCCAACCCTAATATCTCTTAAATGTCATAACATTTTCTTTTCAGGTACAGTCATGTTATGAAAATACTAATACTTCTAAATAAACACGTTTCAAACTCTTACTTCTGATAATGTGTTTAAATTTACTGCCCGCTCAACAGTGCACAGAATTAAACAGCAATCCAAAACACAGGACGGGGGCCAGGAAAAAAATCGATATTTAAAATGTATCATATCAGCAAAGTAACAGATGTATCCTGAGAAAATAAAAGTAAAATGAAACGATTAAGTCGTATGGCACTTACTAGTGTAGGTGAGCTGAAAACCCTGGTCAGTGTCAGACCCATTGGAGTTGAACTCCAGCCACAGGTGGTTGGAGGTGCTGTTCAGGATGAGCCCCGTCAGCTCATTTTTAGTGAAGGCCCCCAGCGGACGTGATGAACTATCTCTTCCATCGTAGACCTGAGGAGAATTCACAGCACGAATCCCCTTATCAATTAATTCTGTTTGTATGTTAGCAATTTTGTACGTTAGCAATTTTAACAAGAAATCCAAATTTTCAAAGATTATGATTTTATACAGTAATTTAAAAAGTGACACAGTTTACAGAAAGCTGAGTGGATGGAAGACACTGGCAAACAATCTTTTTTCTTTAAGTTTTATCTTTACCGTTAACATTAAAGACAAAAGATTCCATTTGTGCCCAGATCATTTTATCTGCATCAAGCTGAACATTCTGTGTTTATTTAAAATGAAATCATCATGTATTTGCATTTCCAGGTTGCATGGTCCACCTTTGTAAGCCTGGCACTTACAGAGGTTGGAAGGATGTGTCATAGTTCAGTGTGAATGTCTCCTCCTTCATCCAAATGTGTTACAAGTCGAGGTGCTGAAACCTTGTCACATTCTGTAGCCCCTGAGCCTGCAGTGACTTTAGTTTTGAATTTGTTGTAGCAAAGGAATACTGTCATGTCCGATATCAGAGAGAGAGGTCATCTTGCTCTGAAGCATTGTGACTGACTCCATTTTCACAGGTGGTTGTACAGCCTGGGTGGATACCCCGAACATTTGGAAGACAAGTGGACCGGGCTTGGTTCTGAGCAAACATCACGGGTAAGGGACACGAAGTGATGACTTCCCAGGTGCACACTGGGAGTGCAGGGTTGCCAATCACATTCCCCCAGTGGAGACTGCGTCAGACAGTTTTAAGGCGTGGGCATTGGGGGGCGTCCCACAGTACACGTTCCTAATGCCAGAGCAAACAGCATTCACGTTCTAGGAGAATTTAGTTTTGAGCCCCTCACACCCCCGCTAAGTGGTCAAGACTATAATGCTTCGTGGCAAAGGTTCATCCATTTGCCTCTTGAAACCATTGCAATGGTTCATGGCAAGGAACTGCTGGTATGGATAAGGGCTTTTTAGAAGAAAGAATGAAAATGTATCACATCACACTGGAGAACATCCAGTTCTTTTTGATAAAAGATATCTTATCTAAATAAAGTATATCAAAGCCCCTGGTAGCCTCCCCCATATCTGCCTATTTCTCTCACTTCTTTTCCTTCTCACACAGATTAATTCTTACTTTTCTTCTCCTGCTCTTCTCTAATGCATATGTAAACCATGATTGCTGCTTGACAGACTTAAAAATTCATACTCCTAAATGGAGAAAACACATTTAGAAGGATTACTTTAATGGATCATTATTTGATTTCATTTTAATTAAATATGCATATGCTCGAGTAGGAAAATCAAATACCCTATAACTTCTCATGCAAGCTAGCAACAGGCTAGTGTAGGAAAAATCATTGTTTGGCTTAACATAGATTCATTCGATAGTGAGGTTGCTGGCACCCAGATTATAAAGAGTTTTAGAATCCAGAGCATGCTGGCTCAAAAGTAAAGTGTCCAGGCCTCTCCAGCAAGGTCTTACGTTACTCCACATGCCATGTAATTCTCTGTGATTCATAGAAATCCATGGAGATGAGGGGGCATTAAAGGAAATCAACACACACTTAGGCTCGGTCCTCAAAGCTCTGAAGCATCTTCCACTGTCACCTCCACTGGTCTTAGCTTGTTTGAGTGCTTCTCCAAGATTTAATAGCTTACATGGACAGCATCTAGCTCCAGGATCCTCATAGCTAGACCACTAAAAATGAACCATTGCCACACTGAATTATTAAGCATCTCTGGAAGAGTAATTCTGTCTTGTTTATCTGCATCACCAGCAGTTAGCACTGGGCTTGACAGCAGAAATCTCTGAACGAAAAAGTAACTGACTAGTGGGGATATTATGTTGTCAGCTCTCGCAAGGTGAAAATCTGGATTCATGCTTCTCATGTATCACAAATGACAACCCAGATAGTATTGGAAGGCAAAAGACTTGACGTTTACTTCCAATTAAATTAGTAACAAGTGATTTTAGTTCAGCACAAAACCTCCTAGTTGTATATCCTCATCTACAAGCAGCTGGGATCAAAGTGTCCCTTTCAGTCATTAGGAAAAGGTTCCTTGGGTCATATGTTAATACAAGGCTATGCCTATTTGCACTACAGACCCTCCTTGGAGCCTGGCACATAATAAATGCCATATGCTCCGAGTGGAATAGCCAAGAGAGCAGATAAGCACAGATTAGAAAACATCACAAGGAATTCTGGAATGACAATGCTGAAAGGACTGGGGAAATCGTCCCCACTTTTACAGGAGTTATACCTGAGGGCTCTGTTTCCAGAACTAACCTCGCTTTCCATTACATATCCCTATCATGACACTCTCCTTAGAGCTGTATTTCTCTTACACGGTGTTTCCACATGAAACAAGCAAGCATCACATTTATGCGGGAGAGGGTGTGTACATAAACTCTGGTCTCTGTTAATGGATCACACTACGTGTGCGGGATTATGCTCAAAATTCAAGGTAGTCCCACTTGAAATGTTTTTAACCTTTTGATATTTATTAGCATACTCAATAAAAGGTATGTCTGCACAGCATCTAGGTTTTTCAGATGATTGACAGTTTCTCTGCAAGTAAAGGTGGTAAGCAAGATGTTTTTTGATTTTTTGTTATAATCAACAAGTTTAAACAGCACGCAATCACAAATGAAAATGATTTGCTTCCTTCCATTCCAGTAATATGTATCAGTGTATATTTAGTCCAGTGTCTCTAATCACTCGCCTGCACCAAAGTATGGTTAATTGTTCCATAAAAGTTTGCCTTAAAGGCTTACTGATGTCTAAATTTGAAAGAATTCAGAAAACAGTTCTTTGATGCAAATTTAACTTTTTTCAGATCAGTGAGGATGTACTAGTTTCATACCTGAAAATCACTTCTTAATTACAGCGACTCATACTGCCAGCACGAGCTTTCAAAAGACTATTACAATGAAAGAACAACTAGAATAAAACCTCTCTCCTAAATTGTGACCTTGAAGCATAGTCAAAGGTGGACTTGGAGGAAGTGATGAGCACTTGAGTCTGGAAGCTTCTATTGACCTGTGCACATAACGGAACCTACCAGCGACCCCACTTTATCCACTGTGCAAACAGAGGACACACCTGGAGGGCACTAAGTTTCCCTCTTAGCAGGCTCTTTGCACAGCTTCTTAATGCTCACAGCTTCAAGTGAGTCACATCTACTGCGTCTGAGATGGAGCATTGTGTGTGCCCATGTAGATGTACACATGACTGAAAAACCCTAGAACTTCAGAAACGGGATGAGATGTGTTCCTCTCTTGCCATAAACAAGCCGTGTGGCCTGGACAAGTCGCTTACTTCCCAGTGGAATGAGCAGGTGGACGGGCTGGATGACGGCCAGTGTTGGTCTTTGTTGCTCAAAGCCACTCTCTTTCAAGGCCCTGAGGCTCGGGCTACAAGTGCCAACTACTCAGCCCCTAGAGCCAGGGAGGTCCCCAGGTTCCTGAAATAGTCACAGGAGAGGTGGAAACTATTTCAGAAGTCTTAGAAGTTTGGGGGCATTTGCAGTTGGAGCTCAAGGCAAGACCTGGGTGCCCCTTGAATCCGTCCCCCTGCCTGTTTCCCTGGAGTCCATCTGGAATGTGAGTGGTGTGCTCCACCTGGAGCAGTTCCCCGAGGCTCTGATGCTTTGAGTCATCTACTGCACTGACCCTTGATGCTGGTCCCATGCCTAGCACACCTCGGAGTCCTGTGAACACAGCTCTGACTGGTTGAGTGAGATTCTGCCTCATCCTGGCTTGGCTTCTCCACATCAACCCTGCTTTGTGGTCCAGCAACAGTGGCAGGGCTTGAGTTTACTCTCACATCAAAATCCTTCTAGCTCTGAAGGATGCTCTGTCATGATCACATTTACAAATCAAGAGCGACTGTAGAAAGGGTTGGTCTGGGGATCCTGCAAGTTTTTTTTTACAATTATTAGTATGTGCTAGGAACAATGCTTGAAATATGTATCTATATTATTTAATCCTCAGAACATCACAAAAAGGTAGGTACCATTGCATGTTTTTACATATACGAAAAATAAGGCTTAAAAATGTTAAATAATATCCCTAAAATACACAACTAATAAATTTTAGATCCAGGATTATAGACTTAGGTATTTCAAAGTCCACATACACATGATACTATAGGCCACCTTCTCAAACCAGCTGGATAAACAAATTGGGAAAATATGTGTATATATAAAGATACGTTAATATATGTATATATCTACGTATATAGATGGATCAACATTATACTTGTTCCTTGAGAAGGAAAGATGGAGTCCTATTAAAACAGATTTTTTTTACCTTTAGAATATCTCCTTCAAACAGCTGGAAGCTTCGTGCTCTGAGATGGATCCCCTTGCCAGCTTCTGTTTCAATTTTATAGATACACTCATGGTTATTATCATAATTTGATGGGAAATTTGGAGACAGTAATGTTCCTTCATTTCCTTTGACACTTGCTCCACATTCAGCTAAAATAAACAGGACATTAAAAAAAGAAAGAGGATTCAAAAGTGGAATTATTGATTTTAATAAATAAAAACTTTTAAATCATGACAGCCCTCTTTTCTCTCAATGTATCTGCTAGCACCATATTGTTTTTATAGATTAGCGACTTCCTTCTACTGTTTTATCCACTGGACAGGAAAGATACCCCCATTCATCCTATTTTCAAGATTTTATTTCTTTTAATAGAATGCATCTTACTCCTAACTTACAAAGAATTCTAGAATAAAACAGGTATGCCCGAGCACTTTGGCTATATCACTGGCAGTCACCTCTCTGTGCCCCATCGCTGCTTCATGAAGCATCCCCGCCAATTCCAATGTGCTGACTCGACAGTTATGTCCATGCAGTTTTCCCACGTTGGTATTCTGTGGCCTCAACCTGGATGCATTTAGAGGGGATTCTAGCCGTGGACCAAACCACTGAGTCCCCTGCTACTGTCTCACAGCACTGAGCCCATCTGCCTGTCTTGGGACGGAAGCCCTTTCGGCGGCAGAAAATACGTTCTTCTCCCCTTGACGAAAGGAGAGGGCAATTCACCTCTACGTCCAAATTTGCATAAAGAACTTTAATCAGAGTAAAAATGAAAATAAATATAGCTCTCCACTTTCTGCCAACTTGGAGAAAGTCACCTAAACTCTCAGCACCTGTTTCCTCACCTATGAAAGTGAGAGTTAGGCTAACTCCTAAAATTCTATTCGTCCAAAACGATCATAAAATAATAAAACTGCTCTGTGTATGTTTGCATATGTATGATGTGTGTGCATCTGTGTATGCATGTGCGTGTGCATCTCTGTGTGTATGCCTGTGTGTGTCTGTGTGACAAGAGCACTCCATGTGAGTCTGCATGAAATAACTTATTGGCCACACTATGTGAAAAGCACAGTGATTTTTAAAATTTCAACAAAGTAAGTCTGAGTGTGAAGAATAATGATCAACTTGGAAACTGAAAATCAGTAAAATGCCTACATGTAACGGGGGTGAGAGAAAGGGAGACAGGGTTCAGTCTAAGGGGACTGCTTGAGGTATCACACAACTGTGGCAGATGTCCTGTGCACGCCCGTTTTCATAATTCCAAGTCTCTGACATCCCTGTCTTCTCTGACAATCACTGAAATCAGCTGCACCACGAGCCTTCCCTGGCCTGAGTGATGGAAGGAATAAGCTGGAGATTCAGGATCAGCGCATGATGACTTGCGCCCTTGAATCTCATGATGTCCCCACGTACAAGGGTCGGGGAGAAAATCAGGGAGAGAAACACAGGAGAACTTGGCTCACCTGCCCCTGATCTTTCCCCATAAGGACCTGAAGGAGGGTTTCATGGGAAACAGTGTTGAGAAAGAAGCACAGGGAAGTGGTGACCCCAAAACATGGCAATGGGATTTTATAAGAATAACTTTAAAATTATAGCTATAGTTACTATTATTATATATTCATATATTTGTGTAATTTTAATACTTTTAAAGAAACATTTTTATGGTGAGAAAGGCAAGTGGTGTGTCTCTCAGGCTGTGTTTGGACTTTCATTTTTGCTCAGGCTGGGATGTGGATGTCCTTTCATGTCAAGAATCTGGTGATTCTCAGCAGTTCTGAGACTGACGATGTATGGCTTCATCTCTTAAATTCAACAAGCATTTTGGGCAAGTAATCTCTTTGAGAAATGGTAATCATTCATGGGCTTTGTTGCATATTCTTATACCATTTTTCTTTCCTGAAGAAATGGTGATTTTAACATAAAAGCCAAAATAAGTGAAAAGAACACTGAAACAGCAAATCAGAAGGTCCCACTTTGGCTGCTCTGTGTATCAAACAGCAAGGGGTTCAAACTCGTTAAAGATATTGGACGCAAAGAGAATAAAAGAAGAAACTCATAGAATTCTGATAACCAGAATATGGAACCTATCACAAGCACTAAGAATTTTTATTTAGAATTGAATTGGACAGTGATCAATAAAGGAAATCATTCAAAAATCAAATTTACGTCCTTTTATCTATTACTTTGTAAGTTTGAAAAAACATCTCTTGCAATTGAAGACATAATAAATACTGATAGAGTGGCAACTAGACCATTTTTAGTCTAAGGGATACTTTGGAAGGGGTACTTTTTATGGCTACTGTAACTGGTTGTGTGGGTTTGGGTTTACTGCATATATGACTGCATGAGGTCCACCGTGCACTGTGTTCACTGGACATCCACTGCGAGGTGTGGGCAGCCTTGCGTCAAACATGCTTTGAGGTGGGCAGGAGGTAAAAGGGCTAATAAGGGCCCTGGGCGCCCCTCTGGCCATCAGGAGATGAGTGGTCTTCTTTCTTGACTGAATGAGGTCAAGGGGCCGGAGGGAGGGTTGAAGGACACCCGGGGTAATTAGCTCAACACAGTGCTGAGTCCACACACCTTGAACCCAAAATGTGGCATGAGAGCTTTGCCACTCTGAGGTAACTGTGAAAACTGCCTGCAAGAAGTCCCTGTGTGTCTTCAGGGGGCTGTCCCATGAGGAAGGCAAAGCCAAGGAGACCCACTCCGATCGGCTCCAGCCCTGTGATCCTGGGAAGGGCGTGCTTTCCCCTCCCTGAGGCAGGGGAGCCTACACCTCTCTCTCTGTTGTCTGGAGGCTCTGCTCCTACGTCCGGCAGGTGTGTTCTCTTGTTCTTCTTATGGATGGAATTCCTTTCTTTGGGTCTTCACACCACTTTGTTTCTATTCCCTTCTTCTCCTTGACAGACTTGCCACACAGAGAATTTTCCAGGCTCAGGAGTATCCTTTTTTAAATGTAGACTCAGTCTATCACAATAAGGCAGTTGTGTAAATGGTATATGTCACACATTTTTCTAAGTTCTTCAGTTACATTAAATCATTTAACCCTCACAATAACCTTATGTGATGAGGTAATAAACCCCGTTTCACAGATAAGGAAACTGAAGCACAGACTAGCTCAAAAGTCATTTTTCCCAAGGTCACACCACTAGTACAGACTCATTATTGATTTGATATAACCTCTAAGTGCTTAGCTTAGGAAAAGAATTGTGGACTTTTAAAAAATGCTAATTAATGATGGATATACTTTATAGTTAAAAGTTCATAGTATTATTCATAATTATTGGTAATGAAACTAGCAGAGCAAAATTTTGTTGTAGAAGAGAGTATACTTTTAAAGATTTTATCCAGATAGGATAAAAGTTAAGTTACCAATTAACTGAGGTTATATGTTTTCACATTAGCATTTAGGACATTAACCATTTATTTCTCATAATACAACGAAAAGGTAGGACTAGAAAGAAGGCTTTAGCATTTGGGTAGCCAGGGAGAAAAAATTTATCAAATCTAAGGATGTAATTTTACATGTCTTTTTGTGAAGATTTGGATTCTGGGATTTTTTTCTAAAGCAGATATATACTAAGTGGTGCTGATTAAGTGCAAGTCTACACTACATCGAAGTAATGAGTGTGGGAGATTAACTGGCCGGTCGTAACCAGTAATTCTTGGCAGAGGAACAAGGCCGTTGCTGTAACTGGTAGAAAGACGCGGAAAAGGGCCAGCCGCCTTGCCGGCACGTCTCCGCTCACTTTATACTCGCCTCTTGAACACAAATCTCCACTAGCGTCAGGGCAACTAGTGCTCATAACCTGAGATGCAAGTAAAGTTCCTAAGTGAATAAGCAATAACAATTAATTTACTCATGAAACATCTGTGAGTGAACCTACACATACATGGCACGTGCACTTAGAAGTGGAAGGTCAGAATTCATTATTCTAGAGTGTACAGTACAGGACTTAAAAGATAGTATTTATTCAAATTGTTCTCCAAGAATATGAAATTCCTTGTAGAGTATACAAACCTGGTATACAAACATCAATTTAAAAAGCCTATTTCACTATAGTGTTTTATTTAATATAGACATATAATATGCATTATGACTATTTGATTTATATCTGTATCACTTTATATTCTTCAAAGATTTTCATGTAGATCATCATGTAATTACTTTTATTTTTTTAAATTGTTACTTTCCTCGGTTTTAGGCAATTATTTGTGTTTGACGCTATTCCAATGAACATGGGTGGCTGCTGCTGGAGTTGTTTTCTGATTTTATCTGAAGACCAATAAGAAAATATGACCTTTTACAGGCTGAACGTGATCAGCCATTTGGTCTTGAGGTCTTGGTTCATTCAGACTTGGTTCCATAGCAGGCTGGCAGCATCAAAGGTCTGGTGAGAAACACGGGTCGGGGACCTGGAGCTATGGCACATGGCAAAGTCTCAGGTGTGAGACACGTGGGTGTTCAGGTGGCCTTACGGACGCGACAAAGCAGGGGAACATTTGAGAGGACTTAGGGGATCTGGCTGTAAAGAGAGACTGAACCAGATGGCAGTGGGTGTATGGGTGTCACTGAACCAGGGTCCCTGGAGGGTTTGGAGCACAGAGGTGTCCTGATAAACATCTGTTTGGAAAAGAGGAGATGCACTAAAAGAAAACAGTGAATCCTGAACACTCTAAAGGAAAACACAGAGTGTTGTAGTGTGAAAATGGACATGTCAACAAATTCTAGAATTCCCAGTCCAGAGGAACACACTGGAAGATCATAAAACAAGTAATTGTAGAGCCTATAAAATGTACTAACACTTTGTCCAGCTGGGTACAGCCATCTGTTTTTCTTTTGGTCTATTTGTCACTTGCACAGAGTGCATTTTTATAACTATTATATCATTGAATAAATATAACAATTCCATGAGGTCAGTATCAACACTAAATCCATTTTACAGATGAAGAAACTGAGATAGTGCTAGGTTAATAATTAACTTGCTCAAGATCACATGGAGTGGGGCGTTGGTGGAGCTGTGATCTGAACTCCAGCTGGTCTGGTAATAACCACACTATGTTTGTCAAAATACAATAGTGATAATTAATTACATTTATAGATGTTAAGTAACCCACGAGGAACATGTATGAATGTATGACTCCAAAAGAGTAGGAACATGAGGCTGTTGTGGGAAACACACCTTCCGAACGTCTTAATTCAATGTCTCACAGAATGTCCTGCCGTGGAACAGGAATGCCTGCATTGGGATCCTGTTGCTGAGGCAGGCCACTGACTTAAATTTATTTCGAATTAAATCAACTAGTGCACAAAGACGAATGCACCACATTTCCAAATGCACGAATTGAAACGTGTCAAGAAGACTGAGGAAGGTGTCCTGAAGCCTGAGACGCTGTCCCACAGGAGATAACTAAGTGAAATACAACAAATGGTAAAAAGCAGGTGCTCAGAAAATTACAAAATGTAAATCATCAGAATTTCAGAAATTCTTTGAACTTGATTTCAGACATCCATTGCAAATCTCCATGCCGAGAGCAATTAAATGGATCAAGTTTCAGTTCTTCCGATAATCCATTTAAAGTGATTTTAAGATGAATGAATATAATTTCCCTTAAAATGAATCATTTGCTCTTTTTTATAAAGAACCTCCTGAAACTGTAATTAAAATTGAATTGTCATTGAGAGTTTTGTAATGGAACTAAACTTATTAAAATTAAATGAACAAAATAGAAAGGAGTCAACTGATTTTTCAGTTAATTCTTCTGTACAAAAGCATCAACCCATGAGATGGTCTTAGCAGCTCTGGGTGATGTAACAGAACACAGACAAGAGGCTTAAAGAATAACATTTAGGGCTTCCCTGGTGGAGCAGTGGTTGAGAGTCCGCCTGCTGATGCAGGGAACACGGGTTCATGCCCCGGTCCGGGAAGATCCCACATGCCGCGGAGCGGCTGGGCCCGTGAGCCATGGCCGCTGAGCCTGCACGTCTGGAGCCTGTGCTCCACACAGGAGAGACCACAACAGTGAGAGGCCCGCGTACCACAAAACAAAACAAAACAAAACACAACATTTATTTCTCACAGCTCTGGAAGCTGGAAGTCCACATCCATAGCACTAACCATATTATTTGTAAGCAATAATAAATATTCTGTATCAATAAATATTTTATTGGGGATATTAATTTACTATTTGATAGTAACACAGTAGATGAAAATCTATACTCTCTCAATCTGCCTACTCATCATGCTAATCTGGATTCCAATTCTGTTGCTGAAGAACTTACCCCCCTAAATACTACCGAGGCTTTGCAATGCCCCTCATCTCACAGGGCCGCTTCTCAGCCCAGGTGTTCACTAGAACTTCTATTTACCACCAGATGTTTATTAGAAAAAGGGAAAGGAGCATTCCACTTGGCACTCCTCCAGGGTCACCTGTGATCTTTGGATTGGATTTGCAACTTTGGTCTAGGGATAGATTATTCTTATTTCTATGGTTTTACAGGAAGAAAGACAGACACAGCGTCCTAATGAATCAAACTTTGAGATCAAGATAGGAGCTTCCAACAGAAATAATGTTTATTTGTTTGACAAACATGTATTGAATAAGGCACAGAGCTGGATTTAGGGCTAGGCAGCCTCCACTGTAAGGAAAGGTCAGCCTAACGGGAGAGACAGAAATAGGAAGACAAGTTTACTGGAGTACAGTGGTTATCCTGGAGGGTCCCTCTCCAGCCGGTGGGTAAGCGGGTAGAAAGAGTTTACATGGGAGGTGAGTTCCAAAATGAGAAAGTCAGCCTGGCAGAAAAGGGGGTGCACGTTGCAAATGAGGGAGCAGTGTAGGGAGAGGCTTGAGCATAAGAGAGAACCAGGGCAGTTTCAGGTCGAGTGAGCTGGGCAAGACGTCAGAGAGTCTGGCCAGTGAATAAGGGGCCTGCGTCCCCGGCGAGTGGAAGGTTTGTTCTGCACATTATGGGAGCTGATTCATGGGTTCTGTTAAGGGGGATGAATTTGTGAGGTTCTGAATTCGGACAGATCACTCTGGGGGCTGCGGCAACAGTGGTTGGCGCTGTCCTGGAGGTGGGGAGCATCTTCAGGATGTGAAGCTGAGAGCCTTTGCAAGGCTGGGCAGAGAGGATGGGCGGGGAGCCTCCCTGGAGAGCTGGGGAGAGGCAGAATCTTCAGAACTAGCAACTAATCCGATGTGTAGAATGAGAGAAAGGGAGAAATGAGAACTCCCAGGTGCCACGTGGGTCACCTGGTGGATTTTAGTGCCTTACTAACATGTTTATTTAAAGGTCTCTTGTGGCCAGATGGCTGGAAGGAAAGTCAGGAAGCAGTAGGTAAAATACAAGAGGTGAAATAAAAGAGTGGCCCTGCCAGGCCATTCTCTCAGTGCAAAGCAGGGCTGAAAGGCCTGGTTTTAGGCGCCCTGTGTTGGAATCTTGCTGGCTGTGTGCCGGCGGGCAAAGGCCTTAAGTTCTTTGTGCCTCAGTGTTCCCATCTGTAGAATGGAACTGCCAATAATAGTGCTTACTTCACAGAGGTGTCTGGGGGATTAAATAAGATAACACATGGAGAGAGCTCAGAGCAGTGCTGGTCTAGAATCAGTGCTCAATAAACATTATTTCAACCCCAGTTACTCCTCATTTCATACTTTAGGCAACAGTGTAAAACCCCAAATAACAAGACTAAGAGTGTAAAGATAATGAATCTAGACAAAATAATAGAATAATGCAAATGGAATATTATAATCAATAGGCAATGTTACATATGTGGATTAAGGCTTTGACTTCATCGAGTTGGGAGTTTTTCCCCCAGATTTTAAACTATCTTGCTCAGTAATTTCCAATTTGGGGCATATGGATTCTAGGCAACTCTGGGAACATCTAGGATCATCTAGAAAATATTGTATCTTTTTTTCTTGAGATAGTGTTCAAAATTGGCATCCAAATCTCAAATAAAAATCATAACTAAAAAAAAAAAAGTGAGAACTACTGTTTTAGGAGAAAACCACATCATAGAAAGATCAGATATGTGCCCTGGCAAGAGATAAAGATGATTTGATTCGTGTTCACTTGTGTAATTTTTCTATAATGAAGTCCTCACTATCCTACTATCTATGGCACACTGGAACACAAAAAGACAGTATATTAACTTTTGAACCACATAATATTCCTAAATAATTGAAGAGATTCTGTGCATCAGAAAACTCTGGTTTACTAAGTTAAGAACTTAGCATTTTTATGGGTTATGAAATCTTATTTTCACAACTTTCCCACCTGCCTCTAGTTTATCAGCTGGTAAGATCACAGGTGCCTCAAGGACTCGGACGGCTCACAATTAAGGGGGTCCATGGTTCATCACTAGACAAATGTCATAATGCTACATTAGCCAGTTTCTGTGACTTTAAAGGACAGCTTGTACGCCCTTTACATGCTGAGCAACGTGGCCAAGTGACAGTTACCAGATATTGCCTCTGGGGCTGAGGACCAGACCCTCTAGACCTGCGGCCAAGGTTCCACAGTTAAACTGAGCCACCACGATTTGAGGAACTCCCTACAGCAGCACAGGTTCAGATTAACAATAAATATACCCCACTGAATGGGCATCTTAATTCCGTCTTAGCACAGTGCCTAGTTTCAAGTACCTAAATGAAGATTCCTATTACTCTCTGGAATGACCTCTTGAGTTCTTCAAGAACACTGTGAAAAAGCTAATTCAGCATTAAAATGTCTACAACGCCCACTTTGCGAGAGTATGCACGATCATCTAATCAGAGTTAAAGTGTAAAAAAACAACAAAACGAGTATTTTAAATTGTCCCCATCATTATACCAGGTGATACCACTGCTTTTAAGCAACAGAATTGTCAAAGGTTGTGTTAATACAGCATGGCTTCTAGCTTTTATTTTGTCTTTTGTCCCAGGTATAGTGTGTGTGTGTGTGTGTGTGTGTGTGTATACATATTTTTTTTTCTTCTCCATAAATATGCTTGACACATGCTTCAGTTTCACTCCTCTTCAGCCAGGGCGTCTTGGGGCTGAAAGGGGCTGGCTTCACCGATGAGGTAACCACAGCCCAGAGAGGCCCCTCCTCCGCTTCCCCGGGGAGCGGAGCGCCCGCCCAGTGCCGGCCTCCTGTCTCCCTTGCCGGCAGGTTCCTGCACGCTGACCGCTGACCGCACCGCCCTGCCCCCCGGGGGAATGAAATGAAAGCACGTGACCACCTACCCACACACCTTGGCAGAGATGCGCTCCATACACGACGACCCCCGCCCAGGCACGTGAGCTTGGTTGCGCCTTCTAAGCGATAACCTGGGAAGCACGAAAACGTCAGAGAGTCTCCAACTCCGAAGTGAAAACCGATTCTCCTGCTGAAGGCAGGGACGCCAGGATCGTCACAAGGCTCCAGGTCATATTCTGAGACATGAAGAGACAGAGTGCACTCGTGGGAACCCGGCTAAATACTCAAAAATTATTTAGCAAGAATAAAAAGGTGCTATTACTTAAAAAATAAACATATATATATTCCCCCCCCAGGCTCTGCTGTAACTGTCATATGGATTGTCTTCCTTTGTACTGTGAGTTTTCTCATGACAAATGGAATATAGTATTTTTAAAAATAAATGTATAACATTATAATAACATGATCCACTCAAAACTGTCACTTTAACAGTATGAAATTATTTTAGTGATACGCCTAATTGCTAAAATCAGTTACTGTCCTCTTAAAGGTGCTTTGGATAAACAAGACCCAATGGAGAACAAACTAAAAGCAGTATCACAGGGTTTTTTCACAGGGCGGAAAGATTATCATAACCAATTTCACCCCTAAAATACACCTCAGTATGGAATAGCAAAACCTTTTCCCGTCTATTTTTCAATTTATAAACCATGTTTTATTGATGCGTAATGAAAAATATTCTGGATCCTGCTAGAAATTTCTGTAAACTACCCAGGAAGAAAGTGCTAAATTTAGTTAAAAAGAAAAAAAAGAATAATGTCTGGTGTATTGCTGCATTTGGGGATTAAATGTCCAAAATAACAGTACTAATAACAGCATTTTGTGTTTGTCTCATTCTTTAGTACCAACTCTTTCAAATCTCTATATATGGGTACAACTGCACTCTGGTTGTCATGGGTCTCATGGGCCATCATTCAGTGTGTTGTTGATCCTTCTTGCTGTGTTCTCAGCGTGTAATGCCCAGTGTTTAGTCAAACAGGATCAAACAGTGGGCCACCATCAGGGGTTTGAATGGTGGAAAGAGCTTCAAAGAGGTTAAAGCGTCAATTAAAGGATGAGCATTATTGCAATGGGTGGGAGACGAAAGTTTTTCCTATGGTGGTGGGGAAACTGTGCTAGTTCATCTGAAAAGATACTGCCTTTGCTTTCTGATTTCCAACTACTATCTTTCAAGTTCTGACTCTAAAATGTCGATTCTGTATTCTCAAGGAACATATTAAATCCAAACCATCATCTCCCCCAATATTTCTCAATTTTAATCCATCTTTTCTATTCCCATCATCCACAAGTTTCATCACTGGCATCCCAACCCCGTATGAAGAGGAAATCTCTGCTCCGGTTTTTCCCTCATCTCACCCAACTTATTGGTCAACATCTGAGCTCCAGGCTTTCTACATTGTCTTTCTCCTGTTTTTCATTTAGGTCAAAACTCTATTCTGGATCCCTAACATATTCAAACTACTCTCACCACTCTGGAGATATACTCATTAATTTGACCTATTTTTAGTATGACCCAGCAAGGGAAAAAAAAAGGTAATATCATTCAATTCAACTCAACAAATATTTATTTGTCATACCAAAACATAATGGTAGACTTTCTAGGAAATAGTAAAATAAAGCTGTCACAATCCAGGGAACTGTATCTTCATCTGACAGAAGTCATTCTCCTCCTAATAGACTGTATACTCTCAACTCGAATCACATCTTTGCTGTCATTTCTTTAAAAGCAATTGAAAACTCTTGCCAAATAAGAGAACAGTTTGCTATTATTTTTGCGAGATCTATTGTATTATAGAGAAAAACACTGTAATCGTATGGTTCTTTGTGTATATTTTTATTTCATATTTTGACTGATGTCCTCTGAAAAATACCTACTGAAAGAGGAAGCCTGATCCAACACCATGAGATTAGAGGTGTGGATTAGTTCCACCCTCCCACACAAGGTCACATAAAGGTCCTCTTGTGTCAATTGTCACTTATGGGCTATTACACAGTGTGTATTTGCACAGCATACGTTTCCAGCTAGGCATCCAGCAGAAGAAAAATGTATTGCCCTCAGGATTCCAAGTTCCCTGACTCAAAGATTTTGTTCTTATAACTTACTCTATTTTTCTTCATCAATTCTCTAGTCTCATTCCCATGAGCACACAGACATGTGTTCCAGGGCCCATTATAAGAATGCGACACAGCAATCCACCGAATAAAAACCACTCTCATGACCTCACGATGACCACAGCCGCCACGCCTGGTGGGGCACCTCCGGACCAGCTCCTCAGAGGCGCTCCACGTTCTATTTCCACGGCACCTCTTCCCGGTCCCTCTCCACCTGCCAGCGGGCTCGCTTCCAGACCAGAGCCACCGCGGCCTCCCCCTGTGAGCCCGCTCACCAAGCCTTGCCTCCTCCTACTTACACAGTGGAAGCCCTCTTCCTCCTTGGAGGGTTATCCCGTCTCTCCTCCTAGCTCAGGGTCCCACCTTCTCAGTCCATGATTTGAATAGTCCTCATCTTTGCACCAAAATGTCCTGCCCCAGCCAAAACCTAGTACCTTCTTTCTGTGCAGCTACACTCATTTCCCAGCTTACCCAGCCCCACGTCTTTAAATTTTGTCTATTTATTGATGAACTTCAATTATTTTTTTCCTGACTTGACCCTCTCTGTGAACTCAAGACTCTTGACAACCCCTCTTGGATATATACCTACAATTTCCCAAAGCAAAATTTTATATTTTTCCTCCCAAACCTGCTTCAGTCCCCGTGTTTGCCACGTGAAGCGTGGCATCCTCATTCACAGAGACGAAGACCTTGACCCCTGTCTGTATTTCAGACACATTCGATCCCAGCTGACCTGGTCCACTTCACTCCAGCACCAACCCCGCAGCCTCAGCTTCTGCTGTCTCCTGTGGGGCTTACTGTGTAACAGCATCTTACCTAAGATCCTGTGTTAACGTTGGATGTTACTTAGAATGAGTTTTGAAAACGGTCAGATCATGTCCATCCCTGTTCAAATCCCTCCAATGGCTTTGCATAACACAATTCACAGCCAAGGTACTTATATGACCTTCTCAATTACTGGGCTCTGACCACAGCGACCTCATTCTTTAACCCTAAACTTGCCCGCACACTCCCACTGCTGCTCTTGCTTCTTCTGAGGACCACGTACCCTATAGCAGCCTGGCCTGCTCTTTGACTTCTTTGAAATCAAGCGTCAGCTTATCAGATAGACCTACCGTGGCAATTCTCTACACATCACCATCTTTTAACTCCTTCACTGTTTTATTCTTTCTGATAGCATCCCCTGTTACTATCTCCCCTACTGGATTACAGGCTCTATGAAGGCAGGCCCTTTGTTTTATTCCCTACTGTGTCTCCAGGACCTAGAATAATTCTTGGTATCTTGTAGGTGCTCAGCAAACACTCACTGAATTAAAAATAAATAACTAAATAAAAGAATGAGCACTCTGTACTCTTTCCCAGGCACTGATGGTGCAACAACGGGAGAAGACACATGAAGGATACAAATATGGAAAGATAAAGTTGGAAGACACACAATTTTGGTATATAAACAGTGTTACGGGAAGGCAGGAGGAACACAATTCTGCTCAAGGAAGAGGAGACGACTGCGAGCAACAGGCAGTGCTTGATCTGCATGCAGCTTTGCCTGGTGAGGAATGAAAAAGGGTTCGTTTTCTTAACATTTTATTTATTTATTTGGTTGCGTGGGGTCTTAGTTGCGGCAGGCGGGCTCCTTAGTTGTGGCATGTGAACTCTTAGTTGCAGCACGCATGTGGGATCTAGTTCCCTGACCAGGGATCAAACTTGGGCCCCCTGCATTGGGAGCGTGGAGTCTTATCCACTATGCCACCAGGGAAGTCCCTGAAGAAGGGTGTTGAATGAAGAGGAAACCACATCTGTAAAGGCACTAAGTTGTCCAGATTCTCATCTTTTGAAGAGAATAACCAGGAAACTATGTGAATTCACAGAAAGTTGGCATTCAAAAAGTAGTATCAGGGCTTCCCTGGCGGCGCAGTGGTTGAGAGTCCGCCTGCCGATGCAGGGGACACGGGTTCGTGCCCCGGTCCAGGAAGATCCCACATGCCGTGGAGCGGCTGGGCCCATGAGCCATGGCCACTGAGCCTGAGCGTCCGGAGCCTGTGCTCCACACAGGAGAGGCCACAACGGTGAGAGGCCCGCGTACCGCAAAAACAAAAAACAAAACAAAAAAACCCCCAAAAAGTAGTATCATAGGAGGCATGGAGAAGGAAGGCTGGAATAGTAAGTGTACACAGAGAGCAGTCAGTAGCGGACACTCAAGATAGACCAGGGAGGGTGGACAGCTCGACCTAAACATACTTGAATAAGGAGCCCTTTCCCCCCATATTTCCATTAGTATCTACGGTGACACTGACTGGGAGACATAACTGAGAAATGACCCTTTAATAAACCTTCTAGAAAAGACAGAAATAAACTGGACTAACAAGGAAAAAAATCCGGATATAACAGCATACTGATTTTGTACAGATATCAGAACAGTCTCCAAAAGGGTAAATGCTTCAATTGCATAATAAAGTGGTTACTTATTTGGGCACAAAGAATAAACTCCATTGTGTTAGCGTCACTGGCAATTGTTCACAGCCCAGTTTCAAGGCAACGTGCCTTCAGATGAAATGATTCCTTTAGCATATCTAAAGAATACGTTTCCTTTGGAATCAGCTTTGCAATCAAAGGTGTATTTTGTCTTTAAAAAGACTGTCTGAGCATGTGTGTGACACAGTCTTGATGAAAGCGATTCCTTGTGTAAGCTTCTACTGGTTGTGACCAAATGAATTGTTCTGCATGTTCAAAAAGTGATGCCAGTTTAGTCTTAATATTTAAAAATATTTTAAAACTGCCCCAAAGAGCTACAAAGACCCAGAAAAGTGTGTTTTGTTGTTTCTGTTGTTTGCTTGCTTGTTTTTTAGGGAGTTTACGAAAGGAGTCAGCTTCAGAGTTGCACTCTGACTTTTGTAATCAAAAGACTCCTTGTAGCTGTGTAGCTTGTAGCTGTGTGCTGGGAGTCATTGAATTAAGAAAGAAATATCTTAATACCATTCTTAGCATCATTCAAATTAAACAATTTAACCCATACAAATAATGCCTGAAACAACATAAATCCCTCACAAATATTATCTATGTTTTATAATTAAAAGTGAAAATGTTTCTTAATTTTGGAGTATCATTTTGCTGCCATGTATGATGGCATTAAAGTCAACAAGAAGCTCATCCTCAACTGCATGTGTTCATACTTTTTTTCACTCTAAAGGTGGTTCTCAGTACAAGTATGGTATCTCCTGGAAGGTAGGATTCAAAATAATCAGACCACAGCTGATTCTGAGTATGTCTCCCAACAAGGACAGCTTCCTCACAGATTTTGGTAGAACTGATAACAAGAGAGACTGAAGAGATAGTGATATTAGCAAATTTGGGGGGATGAGAATTTACAGTCAATGTGAGGCATGGTGTCTTGTGGACGCCAGGCCGCTGCCCTTGCATCTCAACTCCTCCTCCACCCAACTAGAGCTTCTCAATGGGCGGCCGTTTACGTGTAAACACACACACACACACACACACACACACACACACACACACTCGCTCACACAAACAGTACAAGTATTGCCAGAGAAGACCCCAACATACCTGAAAACGTGATATTGAAGCCCTCGTAGGAAATGGAAAAGTCTGATATAAACCGAAGCTGGGCGGTGAAGTTTCCAAACAAACCTGCCTTAATGGTGTGGGGCAGCACCGACCCTGTGAGCCTGGCCACTGGCTCCGAGAAACTCCCGTCCTCTGTGATGAGTAAGTAGTCGTGGGAGCTCTCCAGGTGGAAGGTGTGGAAGATCATCTGAACCCCTGAGAGACAGAGAGATGGAGGTAGTGAGAAAGACACAGAGAGAGAGACAGAAAGAGAGAGATGAGAGAGAGACAGAGAGAGGGAGAGAGGGGGATAAAGGGGGGCATTGGCAGAGTTAACAGTTGGGGAAAAGAATTTCTTCTGGGCTTAGAGACATAAAAGTCTTGAATCAAAAGAAAATCTTAAAATGCAACCTTAATTTTGAAGTTTGAAAGAAAAATACAGAGAATGGGTAGAAGAAGGAATAAACAGAAAAAACAAATGCTTCAGCATATATAAGTACAGATACAGATAAAGGTTAGACACAGGGATACAGAGACAGCTGTATCAACAGGTCCAGATATAAATGCATAATAAAACTCGGCAGGAGGGTCATAATGGACTGTTTGTACCCCCTTAGGGAAAGCATTTGCCCGAGGAGCGAAGGACGAGATCACTTTCCCATTTATAGTAAACACGTGTCCTTTAGAAAATCTAGGCTTGGAGGTCTAATACTGAAACTTACACAAGTGAGCAAAGACCATTTTGAAATGATAGTTTTATGTGATCCCTTGTGCATGTGTTCTCACTGTAACTATACCCACAAAGTATTATTTCTGAATTCCTACACATAATGAATAAATTTAACCATGACTAGGTCCTTTTTTAATACAAATACTTATTTTCATGATGACAAAACCTTGGTTGCTCATTATTTGTTTATTCTTAATTTCCTTCAAGGCCAAGTTTTTCTTAACATGTATTCATGATGGCGGAGTGTAAGATAGTGTATATAATAAAACACGTCAATTTAACATTAAGTTGAGCTCAAATTTAAGTGGAAAGACAAAATCTACATAATGTTTATGTGAGAAAAATTCCAAATTATCTTCTTGAAAATGACAAGTTTACTCATACGAAAAAGACTCAGCGTATAGTCCCAAATCCAATGTCTATAAACTGTATTTCTTACACAAAATTCAAATGTTTCTGGTTTTCACTCCACTTGTTTATAAAATGAGGATAATGAAATCTACTCCATAAATCAACACTGGATTATGTGAAGATAAATTATTCATTATATGTAATAATACTGGGTACACTTAGAACACAAGCCAAGTATAAAAATGTATCCTAGATTTATCATAGAAATGAGAAGCTTAGATAATTTCTTATTTCCCTTTACTTAAGCACTAGTCATATTTTATTTAACGCATGCCTCTTTTCCTTACCATTACACCTAATTTTCAAGCTTATGTTCACAAGCATAAATTCAAGTCATCTGATCAATACAGAATAAAACAAGAAATCTACTTCTGCTTGAAAGCACCAATAATTTAAAGACGATTTTTCTTCTAAAATCTTATTAAAAATCAAAATTAGCAATCAAAATATACATGAGGAAATTAGTTATCTTATTTGTTCACACATGAATATTTTTTTCTTTCTTCCCATGTTTGTATCTAGTTATTTTGTATATTTGAAATCTATGTAATATCCTTACCCTTTCCATGAGATACCTCAATGGTCCATGTACAGTTTAGAGAGTTTGGGTAAAAATCTGGAAACCCAGGAGAAAGAACTGTTCCACTCTTTCCATGGATGTATCCTCCACAGAGGGCTTAAAATAATAAGGAAATATCATTGTAGTATTAAAGTTTCACAATGATTGCTACACAAAATACTTTTAAAGTGCCATTTAATTTACACAAAGACTAAAAGAAAATTTAAGATCACCTCCATGTAAAATAAAATGGAACAACAACTTTATTTTACTTGAAATATGCCAGTTGATATACAGTGTCCTAAACAGTACAAAACCTGGAAAAATCAGACAGGCTAAGGTAAAACAGCTGAAGAAGAACCCTCCTGTGGCAGTTAATTTTATGTGTCAACCTGACTGGGCCACAGGATGCCCAGACGTTTGATCTGACATTATTCTGGGTATGTCTGTGAGGATGCTCCTGGATGAGATGAACACTGGAACAGGTGGACTGAGTAGAGCAGGTTGCCCTCCCCAGTGGGCGTGGGCCTCGTCCAACAGGCTGAAGGCCTGAAGAGGTCAGAAAGGCTGAACATCTCAAAACTAAGATGGAACACATCTTGCCTGATGGCTTTCAAACTGGGACATCATCTTCATTCCTATCTTCAGACTAGAATTGAAGCATCAGCTCATTCTGAGTCTTGAGGCTGCTGGACTTCAAACTGGAATTTACACCATTGGCCTCCCTGGGCCCCAACTGGCTGACTACAGATCTGGGACTTGAAAGCCTCTATAATCACGTGAGTCACTTCCTTATAATAAATCTATCTATATACCTATATCTATATCTGCATCTCTATCTATACCTTATTGATTCCATTTCTCTAGAGCTGCTGGTCTTCTCAGTAGCATTTCATTAAGTTTAAATCCTTCACATCAATATATGCCCTTTTCAATATGCCTCAGAGACTCATTTTTGAAGGAAGAAAAAGAAAGTTATACATAATCACTCGAAGGGGAAAGTCACGACATTTAGGGAATCAGTGCAATATGGAGGTTTAAGTGCTCAGACCCTGATGTCAGAAAGCAATGTGTTCAGATGCTGATGCGTCTCTGGCTCTGTGATCTTTGGCAAGTGGTTTGCCCTCCCTCCTTTACAGGTGTCTTACCTTGAAAGTGAAAATAGTGTTAAAAGCCATCTCTTAGGGTAGGTGTTTATAATGATTGCCTTTGTAGAACACAATTTACAGGGCCCCATATGTATCAAATACCCAAGGCGTTAGCTAATGATAATTATTATTAGAGCTTTAATATATCAATAATTTAAAATTTGAATAAATTCTATATGCCTTAATTTTGCAAACATTTGAATAGTGGATGTTTGTCTTTTCTTTCATATCTTAAGTCCTATCAAGATTTTCAGAATGTTAGAGCTGAACTGAAAAAGGAATCAAAGCTGATGGAATCAGTACAGGGGGAGGCTGGGGGTAGGAAAGGTGACTCAGGTTCAGCTGGGATTCAGTCTCCAGGTCCTCTGGGCCCCTAACCCCTGCATCGTTCAAGGGTCTGTTGCAATATGAACATCCTGAACCGTGTGTCATAAAAGCTAGGTCCACGAATAATACTTGCAAAAGAATTAGCTAATTTGTAGAAGACGTGATTTTTCTCATCATCCTCAGTCAGTGTGTAATTTTAAGAAAACAGATAATATCTTTGAATATGCAAACCAAATGGAAAGAGCTAGGTAAAAATCAGCAAAATAGAAACTTTTAAAATGAGTTCTAGAATAATTTAACAGTTTAAAGTGTTCACATCTTAAAATTACATTGATTCATCTTCTTATGGAAATGGTAACATTAACATAGCATTTAAAATTAGTTTATTCACAAATAGTTACTGAGCACCCACTATTTATGAGCAAAATGGACAGGGACTTCCGGGAAGATGGCGGAAGAGTAAGACGCGGAGATCACGTTCCTCCCCACAGATACATCAGAAATACATCTACGCGTGAAACAACTCCTACGGAGCACCTACTGAACGCTGGCAGAAGACCTAAGACCTCCCAAAAGGCAAGGAACCCCCCACGTACCTGGTTAGGGCAAAAGAAAAAACTAAACAGAGACAAAAGGATAGGGACGGGTCCTGCACCAGCGGGAGAGAGCTGTGAAGGAGGAAAAGTGTCCACACACTAGGAAGCCCCTTCGCGGGTGGAGGCTTCGGGAGGCGGAGTGGGGGAGCTTGGGAGCCGCGGAGGAGAGCACAGCAACAGGGGTGCGGAGGGCAAAGCGGACAGATTCCAGCGCAGAGGATCGGGCCGACCGGCACTCACCAGCCGAGAGGCTTGTCTGCTAGCCCGCCGGGGCGGGCGGGACTGGGAGCTGAGGCTCCGGCTTTTGTCGGAGCGCCGGGAGAGGACTGAGGTTGGCGGCGTGAACACAGCCTGCAGGGCGTTGGTGCGCCGCGGCTGGCCGGGAGAGAGTCGGGGAGGGGTCTGGAGCTGCCGAAGAGGCAAAAGACTTTTACGTCCCTCTTTGTTTCCTGGTGCGCGAGGAGAGGGGATTGAGAGCGCTGCTTGAGAGAGCTCCGGGGATGGGCACGAGCCGCGGCTAGGAGTGCGGAGCCCAGAGACGGACGTGGGACGCTAGGGCCGCTGCTGCCGCCGCCAGGAGGCCTGTGTGCGAGCACAGGTCACTAGCCACACGCCCTTCTGGGGAGCCTGTGCAGCCCGCCACTGCCAGGGTCCCGGGATCCAGGGACGGCTCCCCGGGAGAACGCACGGCGCGCCTCAGGCTGCAACGTCACGCCGGCCTCTGCCGCTGCAGGCCCGCCCCGCACTCCGTGACCCTCCCTACCCCCCGGCCTGGGTGAGCCAGAGCCTCCGAATCAGCGGCTCCTTTAACCCCGTCCTGTCTGAGCAAAGAACAGACGGCCTCCAGGGACCTACATGCACAGGTGGGGCCAAATCCAAAGCTGAGCCCCTGGGAACTGTGAGAACAAAGAAGAGAAAGGGAAATCTCTCCCAGCAGCCTCAGAAGCAGGGGATTAAAGCTCCACAATCAACTTGATATACCCTGCATCTCTGGAATACCTGAATAGACAACGAATCATCCCAAATTAAGGAGCCCTGTGGATGAAAGGCTCTTGGTGCTGCAGCCAGGAGTCAGTGCTGTGCCTCTGAGGTGGGAGAGCCAACTTCAGGACACTGGTCCACAAGAGGCCTCCCAGCTGCACATAATATCAAACAGCAAAAATCTCCGAGAGATCTCCATCTCAACGCCAGCACCCAGCTTCACTCAACGACCAGAAAGCTACAGTGCTGGACATCCTATGCCAAACAACTAGCAAGACAGGAACACAACCCCACCCATTAGCAGAGAGGCTGCCCAAAATCATAATAAGTCTACAGACGCCCCAAAACACACCACCAGACGTGGACCTGCCCACCAGAAAGACAAGATCCAGCCTCATTCACCAGAACACAGGCACTAGTACCCTCCACCAGGAAGCCTACACAACCCACGGAACCAACCTTAGCCACTGGGGACAGACACAAAAAATAACAGGAACTACGAACCTTCAGCCTGAAAAAAAGGAGACCCCAAACACAGTAAGATAAGCAAAATGAAAAGACAGAAAAACACACAGCAGATGAAGGAGCAAGATAAAAACCCACCAGACCTAACAAATGAAGAGGAAATAGGCAGTCTACCTGAAAGAGAATTCAGAATAATGATAGTAAGGTTGATCCGAAATCTTGGAGATAGAATGGACAATAGAATGGACAAATTGCAAGAATCAGTTAACAAGGACCTAGAAGAACTAAAGATGAAACAAGCAACGATGAACACCACAATAAATGAAATTAAAAGTACTCTAGATGGGATCAATAGCAGAATAACTGAGGCAGAAGAACGGATAAGTGACCTGGAAGATAAAATAGTAGAAATGACTACTGCAGAGCAGAATAAAGAAAAAAGAATGAAAAGAACTGAGGACAGTCTCAGAGACCTCTGGGACAACACTAAACGCACCAACATTCGAATTATAGGGGTTCCAGAAGAAGAAGAGAAAAAGAAAGGGACTGAGAAAATATTTGAAGAGATTATAGTTGAAAACTTCCCTAATATGGGAAAGGAAATAGTTAATCAAGTCCAGGAAGCACAGAGAGTCCCATACAGGATAAATCCAAGGAGAAATACACCAAGACACATATTAATCAAACTGTCAAAAATTAAATACAAAGAAAACATATTAAAAGCAGCAAGGGAAAAACAACAAATAACACACAAGGGAATCCCCATAAGGTTAACAGCTGATCTTTCAGCAGAAACTCTGCAAGCCAGAAGGGAGTGGCAGGACATATTGAAAGTGTTGAAGGAGAAAAACCTGCAACCAAGATTACTCTACCCAGCAAGGATCTCATTCAGATTTGATGGAGAAATTAAAACCTTTACAGACAAGCAAAAGCTGAGAGAGTTCAGCACCACCAAACCAGCTCTACAACAACTGCTAAAGGAACTTCTCTAGGCAAGAAACATAAAAGAAGGAAAGGACCTACAATAACGAACCCAAAACAATTAAGAAAATGGGAATAGGAACACACATATCAATAATTACCTTAAATGTAAATGGACTAAATGCTCCCACCAAAAGACACAGATTGGCTGAATGGATACAAAAACAAGACACATATATTTGCTGTCTACAAGAGACCCACTTCAGACCTAGAGACACATACAGACTGAAAGTAAGGGGATGGAAAAAGGTATTTCATGCAAATGGAAACCAAAAGAAAGCTGGAGTAGCAATTCTCATATCAGACAAAATAGACTTTAAAACAAAGACTATTAGAAGAGACAAAGAAGGACACTACATAATGATCAAGGGATCGATCCAAGACGAAGATATAACAATTGTAAATATTTATGCACCCAACATAGGTGCACCTCAATACATAAGGCAAATACTGACAACCATAAAAGGGGAAATCGACAGTAACACATTCATAGTAGGGGACTTTAACACCCCACTTTCACCAATGGACAGATCATCCAAAATGAAAATAAATAAGGAAACACAAGCTTTAAATGATACATTAAACGAGATGGAGTTAATTGATATTTATAGGACATTCCATCCAAAAACAACAGAATACACATTTTTCTCAAGTGCTCATGGAACATTCTCCAGGATAGATCATATCTTGGGTCACAAATCAAGCCTTGGTAAATTTAAGAAAATTGAAATTGTATCAAGTATCTTTTCTGACCACAACGCCATGAGACTAGATATCAATTACAGGAAAAGATCTGTAAAAAATACAAACACATGGAGGCTAAACAATACACTACTTAATAATGAAGTGATCACTGAAGAAATCAAAGAGGAAATCAAAAAATACCTAGAAACAAATGACAATGGAGACACAACGACCCAAAACCTGTGGGATGCAGCAAAAGCAGTTCTAAGGGGGAAGTTTATAGCAATACAAGCCCACCTTAAGAAGCAGGAAACATCTCGAATAAACAACCTAACCTTGCACCTCAAGCAATTAGAGAAAGAAGAACAAAAAAACCCCAAAGCTAGCAGAAGGAAAGAAATCATAAAAATCAGATCAGAAATAAATGAAAAAGAAATGAAGGAAACAATAGTAAAGATCAATAAAACTAAAAGCTGGTTCTTTGAGAAGATAAACAAAATAGATAAACCACTAGCCAGACTCATCAAGAAAAAAAGGGAGAAGACTCAGATCAATAGAATTAGAAATGAAAAAGGAGAAGTAACAACTGACACTGCAGAAATAAAAGAGATCATGAGAGATTACTACAAGCAACTCTATGCCAATAAAATGGACAATCTGGAAGAAATGGACAAATTCTTAGAAATGCACAACCTGCCAAGACTGAATCAGGAAGAAATAGACAATATGAACAGACCAATCACAAGCACTGAAATTGAAACTGTGATTAAAAATCTTCCAACAAAGAAAAGCCCAGGACCAGATGGCTTCACAGGCGAATTCTATCAAACATTTAGAGAAGAGCTAACACCTATCCTTCTCAAACTCTTCCAAAATATAGCAGAGGGAGGAACACTCCCAAACTCCTTCTACGAGGCCACCATCACCTTGATACCAAAACCAGACAAGGATGTCACAAAGAAAGAAAACTACAGGCCAATATCACTGATGAACATAGATGCAAAAATCCTCAACAAAATACTAGCAAACAGAATCCAACAGCACATTAAAAGGATCATACACCATGATCAAGTGGGGTTTATTCCAGGAATGCAAGGATTCTTCAATATACGCAAATCTATCAATGTGATACACCATATTAACAAATTGAAGGAGAAAAACCATATGATCATCTCAATAGATGCAGAGAAAGCTTTTGACAAAATTCAACACCCATTTATGATAAAAACCCTCCAGAAAGTAGGCATAGAGGGAACTTTCCTCAACATAATAAAGGCCATATATGACAAGCCCACAGCAAACATCATCCTCAATGGTGAAAAACTGAAAGCATTTCCACTAAGATCAGGAACAAGACAAGGTTGCCCACTCTCACCACTCTTATTCAACATAGTTTTGGAAGTTTTAGCCACAGCAATCAGAGAAGAAAAGGAAATAAAAGGAATCCAAATCGGAAAAGAAGAAGTAAAGCTGTCACTGTTTGCAGATGACATGATCCTATACATAGAGAACCCTAAAGATGCTACCAGAAAACTACTAGAGCTAATCAATGAATTTGGTAAAGTGGCAGGATACAAAATTAATGCACAGAAATCTCTGGCATTCCTATATACTAATGATGAAAAATCTGAAAGTGAAATCAAGAAAACACTCCCATTTACCATTGCAACAAAAAGAATAAAATATCTAGGAATAAACCTACCTAAGGACACAAAAGATCTGTATGCAGAAAATTATAAGACACTGATGAAAGAAATTAAAGATGATACAAATAGATGGAGAGATATACCATGTTCTTGGATTGGAAGAATCAACATTGTGAAAATGACTCTACTACCCAAAGCAATCTATAGATTCAATGCAATCCCTATGAAACTACCACTGGCATTTTTCACAGAACTAGAACAAAAAATTTTGCAATTTGTATGGAGACACAAAAGACCCCGAATAGCCAAAGCAATCTTGAGAACGAAAGAAGGAACTGGAGGAATCAGGCTCCCTGACTTCAGACTATACTACAAAGCTACAGTTATCAAGACGGTATGGTACTGGCACAAAAACAGAAAGATAGATCAATGGAACAGGATAGAAAGCCCAGAGATAAACCCATGCACATATGGTCACCTTATCTTTGATAAAGGTGGCAGGAATGTACAGTGGAGAAAGGACAGCCTCTTCAATAAGTGGTGCTGGGAAAACTGGACAGGTACATGTAAAAGTATGAGATTAGATCACTCCCTAACACCATACACAAAAAGAAGCTCAAAATGGATTAAAGACCTAAATGTAAGGCCAGAAACTATCAAACTCTTAGAGGAAAACATAGGCAGAACACTCTATGACATAAATCACAGCAAGGTCCTTTTTGACCCACCTCCTAGAGAAATGGAAATAAAAACAAAAATAAACAAATGGGACCTAATGAAACTTAAAAGCTTTTGCGCTGCAAAGGAAACCATAAAGAAGACCAAAAGACAACCCTCAGAATGGGAGAAAATATTTGCAAATGAAGCAACTGACAAAGGATTAATCTCCAAAATTTATAAGCAGCTCATGCAGCTTAATAACAAAAAAACAAACAACCCAATCCAAAAATGGGCAGAAGACCTAAATAGACATTTCTCCAAAGAAGATATACAGAGTGCCAACAAACACATGAAAGAATGCTCAACATCACTAATCATTAGAGAAATGCAAATCAAAACTACAATGAGATATCATCTCACACCAGTCAGAATGGCCATCATCAAAAAATCTAGAAACAATAAATGCTGGAGAGGGTGTGGAGAAAAGGGAACCCTCTTACACTGTTGGTGGGAATGTAAATTGATACAGCCACTGTGGAGAACAGTATGGAGGTTCCTTAAAAAGCTACAAATAGAACTACCATATGACCCAGCAATCCCACTACTGGGCATATACCCTGAGGAAACCATAATTCAAAAAGAGTCATGTACCAAAATGTTCACTGCAGCTCTATTTACAATAGCCCAGAGATGGAAACAACCTAAGTGTCCATCATCGGATGAATGGATAAAGAAGATGTGGCACATATATACAATGGAATATTACTCAGCCATAAAAAGAGACGAAATTGAGCTATTTGTAATGAGGTGGATAGACCTAGAGTCTGTCATACAGAGTGAAGTAAGTCAGAAAGAGAGAGACAAATACCGTATGCTAACACATATATATGGAATTTAAAAAAAAAAATGACATGAGAAACCTAGGGGTGAAACAGGAATAAAGACACAGACTTACTAGAGAATGGACTTGAGGCTATGGGGAGGGGGAAGGGTAAACGGTGACAAAGCGATAAAGAGGCATGGACATATATACACTACCAAACGTAAGGTAGATAGCTAGTGGGAAGTAGCCGCATAGCACAGGGAGATCAGCTCGGTGCTTTGTGACCGCCTGGAGGGGTGGGATAGGGAGGGTGGGATAGGGAGGGTGGGAGGGAGGGAGATGCAAGCGGGAAGAGATATGGGAATATATGTATATATATAACTGATTCATTTTGTTGTGAAGCTGAAACTAATATACCATTGTAAAGCAATTATACTCCAATAAAGATGTTAAAAAAAAAAAAATGGACAAAAGTCTCTGCCCTGGCAGAGTATACATTCCAGTTGAAGAGAGAATATAATATGAAGAGCTGAGTCTATACCATGTTGGAAGATGATGCATGCCAGAGAAGAAATCTAAGAAGAAAAGAAGAATGGGATATTCTAAGATGGGTGTGGAGTTGGGGGCAGCATAAATGGGGTCGGGGGGAAGCCTTACTGAGGAAGTGGCCTGTGAAGAAGGACTTGAGACAGAAGAAGGAAGTACTTGATAATCTGGGAAAAAACTTGGGGGGAGAGGAAACAGCAAAGACAAAGGCCCAGAGCTAGAGTGGGCTGCTGGGTTGGGGGGAGGGCGACGGGTCTGAGAGGGTAAGGATGGAGGGCTCAGGGGAGCCAGGTTTAAAGGGGCAGATCCCGTCCAGGCCTTGGCATGTGTCTCAGTGAGATGAAGGACCACCCGAGTCTCCTGTACAGAGGATGACTCGGGCCAACTCGGACTTCAGCCTGAGCGCTAGGCTGCTGTGTGAGGATGTGGTTGGCAGAGAGTGAAACAGACAAGATTCTGGACCAGAACGTCAGCAGCAGAGGCGGTGGGAAGTGGTCAGAACCTGGCCATATTTGGAAGGTAGAGCCAATAGGATTTTCTTGTCAGTGAGATGTGGGTGCCATGAAGAAAAAGGAAGATTTGGGGATGACTGTGAGGTTTTAAGGCTAAGTGTGAAAAACTGAAGATGCAGAAAAACTTTGGGAGAATCAGGTTTTGAAAGTAAATCAGTTCAGTTTTGGATACACGAGCTCGAGGCCTACTAGACATCCATGTAGAATGGTTGGTGTTGCAATTGGATACACAAGTCTCAATCCCATGAGAGAGGTCTGACCGAGGGGTAGAAAGATGACATCATCTCAACACTGTGAATGCAGGTGTAGATAAAAAGACTAAAACCTGGGATATTCTTATGAAAGACAGACAAGTCCTGTTTTTCAAAAGTTTACTTTCTAGTGGGCAAGGCAAATAATTTATAAAAATATAGCGAAGAATGACTTATTCTAAGAACAAGAATCTTGTTCTCTAAACTCAAAGGCAGTCTAGGTGATGAGAGTACGGTGAGGCTGGCGAAGCAGCAAAGTGATGGACACACGGCCCCGCAGTTGTTCACTCCCAGGATGATGAACACTGAGTAAGCCATGAAAGGATGGAGGGAAGGTAGACGGTCAGAGTCAGCCCAGTGTTAACAGTTTGCTCTGTGACGGGGCAGTGGCTGCCAATTTACTGTAAGGTCCTTGGGTTCCTAGTGGTCTGTTAAGTACAGCCCTCGCACTATGGATTCTGTAGTTATCAACTTCTATCATTCCCATCCTGCCCCGGCACCGTCTCGGCTCCTGCACAAAGTCTTCCAATGAATTCAAGTCTGCAAACAGGGCAGTCATTGCTTCAAAGAACCAACGACGTGGCTTTAATGCTTGTTTGTAAGCGTCCGCGCCGCCTGGACTGGAGGAGGCAGGAGCTGAGGCTCCTGCACGCGGAGGCGGCGGTGCGGGCGGAGGGCCCAGGCGTGGCGGACTCTTCTCTCCCTGGAAAACACTGGCTGCCCTGCGCCACCTGCTCTAACCGGACACCTGGCGGCTTGCAGACTCACGTTTCCGGCCCCGACTTCCTTCTCAAACGCAGCGGAATTACAGACAGCTGGCTAAGTATCTCAGAATGACACCCTTGGGTCCCTTCCCCCCCGCCACCAGCCGCATCTCCACGATGACGCCTCCATCCGCTCCCCACTTGTGCAACGCCCTGTAACTGGCGTGTTTCGGGTCATTTTTGTCTGATTTCCTGCTCCCTTACTCTTGTCTCTTCCTTGAAGAGATTAACACGAGAAAGCATACGGTCGGTACACTGTCGGATTTGTTTCTTTTCTCTTTCCCCATTACTTCCTTAAACTACTATAAAGTTCTACTTAAAGCAAAAACTTAATGGGGTTACTTTCCATTTCAAATTATTCGTGGACTCCCCATGCCCTACAGAAGTCATTGATTTTATTCATTCATTCATTTATACTGGAATCCTTTCCTCAAAAGAACTCTTACAGGGAACCCTACAATAACAGACGGGGATAATCAGAGCTGTTCAGCCCTGCCACTGTCCTCGGTTCCACCTCAAAGAAACCCCTGGGGCCCCCCCGTAGGAACACAGAACAGGGCAGTCTCAAATCTCTCACCCACAGAATTGGGGCCGTGCTCACAGGACTAGCATGAAAGGCCTCTGAACTACCTTTGATCAGCATCTACTCTCAGCAAATACATTTCTATCCTCCAAATCCTCCAGGCCCTCTTTATGCCTTTATGCCTGATTCTTACTATTTCTTCACTTTCAATCTTTTCTTTCCTCTCAACCTTACTATTAAAGATGCATCAGGAAAGCTGCCTTCAAAGCCTTTCAAGATTCCAAATTTTTTATCTCTTTATTCTCAATCATTTTTCCTGAGTCTAATAAAGCATTTACTTCATTGGATGACTTAAAAAAATAAGTATTTCTTCTGTCTATTCTAATAGATTATGAACTTGTCAACTGTGTGCCTACAAATACAGTAGTTTTCCAATAAATACTTGTGGAAAGGGTAAAGAGTTTACAAAAATATTTATTTAATGAAGAAATTTTTCCAAAGTTTTCCTTGCATTTGTCTTTCACCAAATAAAAGGAGGTCAATTTATTGCAATGTTCACTTTGCTTCTTCAAACCCTGAGTATCTAAAGCATAAATAGAAAAAAATGCAGCAATGCTATGATGTGAGAGATATTGATAGAGTTTACCTTTTTCCAGGGTGATATGAAATATTATAATTCTGATTTCTTCTTTCCTTTCTGAGAGCTATGAATTTTTAAAGGTTTAAATATGCTATTGATGTATCATTTGTCACAATAAAAACCCATGGGGTTTAAGAGATTGCTTACGATTTGCAAAGGCAACAATAACAGTTCTTAAGGTGAAATAAAAACAGTCAACCGTGACTGACTAAAACTCTCGTATCAAACTCTAAAATCTCCCAAAGTTTGCAGATTTATTAATAGCTTTTTATCAAACATTTATTATTAGCTGAGATAGGTTCCAATGAAGCATAAGCAAAGCAAATAGTTTATGTTACCAATCTCATTAGAGAGGTTAAACTCCAAATTTACATAAATTTAAACTGGGAGACAACAATAGATAAAATGCACAAGATAAAATGCATTTTCTATGGAAAACAAACAGCATCTCAGATATCTGCAAAGCACAGAAGGCCCTTTGCAGTCTGTTGCCACACCATTTCTCCTAGATAATTTCCTTCTGATCATTCTCTTCATTTTCCATTCACTCTCCTTCACTAACCCTGCAGGAGTTTGCAGAATGTTCCATGTCAATCAACTCAGGTGAGTTTGCTCATTTCCTCTGCCTAGAATGCTTCTTCGCATGTTGGCTACTTTGGGAACTTCTACTCATCACTGGAATCCCAGCCCAAGGGTTGTATTTTAGATGAGTTCTTCAATTTTAATTCTCTAGGAGCTTGAATTTAAACTGAGAAGACTGTATTAAATGATTAAATGTGCATGTGTATATATGTATATACTATGGTCTGAACGCTTGTATCCTCGAAACTCACATTGAAATCAAAAAGCCTCATGTGATGGTATCAGGGGTGGGGCCTCTGATGTGATCAGGTCATGAAGGCTGAACTCTCATTAATGGGATCAGTACCCTGATAAAAGAGGCCCCACAGAGCTTCCCTGCCCCTTCCACCATGAGATGACTCACTGAGAAGATGGCTGTCTGCAACCCAAGAAGGGCCCTCCCAAAAAGTCAGTCATGCTGGCACCCTGAACTTGGAGTACCACCATCCACAACAGTGAGAGATAAGTTCTGTTGTTTGTAAGCCTCTCAGTCTGTAGCATGTGGTTATAGCAGTCCAAATGAACTAAGACTATATATGATTAGATTAGATTATACATTTTAAAGTTAAACTTTATGGAACTGCAAATAAGGAGAAATGGATGTCAGGAAAGTTAGTAGTGCTGGCAACTTGGAGCAATTCCAGAAGAATTCTGGTGAAGGCTGAGGGCAACCTGGCCTCGGTGGATGAGGGTGACTCAGGTAATGAAACGCCCAGGTTGCTGGCTAGACGGAAGTAGGAAATAATCTTGGATAGCTATTAAAATATTTAAACAAAGTAAGTTGCCAGTGTTAAATCAAGAATACACAGAGAGTATTTTAACATGTATATGTTGTTCTCTTTTGAGAAGAATCCATTCAAAGTCAAAATGAAAAATCTCAGATGGGTCAGGATAAGACTCTCACTTTACCTGTCAGTTTTCTTCACCAAATCAAGAATCTAGCTAATTTGATGACTGGTGTGTTTTCTATGATGAACTAGGTGCCATTTCCCACCTCTGTAGAGTGGTGGAGTCATGATCAGAGGACTTTACATTTTCAATCTCTCCAGCTCAGGCTGAAAAGTTTGCAATGAAAATCACTGGAGAAGCCTCATTTTAGTAGACGCTCAACTGGCCTACCTCAAATTCAAGTTGTAAAAAAGAGAGCAGCTGATATGTGCTCTACTTCTAAATTCCATTTTTAGCTCTAGTCCAAAAAGAACAATTAAAACTGCACAATAACATCCAATGAAGCCATGCGTTTGTATATAATGTAAATATTTCAATAGAATTAGTCATATGATTAACTTATCACAAATTTTGGATTAAGTGATATATTGATTGATGTTCAGTTATGTGTGAATAACACTGAAGTATTTTAAGGGTTAGGCCCTTACCATACTTAGTGTTCTTAGTACAACTGTTGTTAATAAAGAAGTCTAAATAAGGAGTAAATATTTTGGTATAGTACTGATATTTATGACATTCTCGAGTTTTACAAATTTTTCATTAGTCCAGTAGCTAGTAGCCTTCTGACACTCTCTAGTAGTCATAAGCATGAACTGTATTTACTTTTTTATTATTAGAGTTCTAATACAAAAATAAAACAGGTAATAAGAATTCAAATAACACCATAAAATGGAGAGCTAAAAAAGTCTCTCTTCATTCTCCCCGATAGCCTACTAATCTCCCCAAAGGAAAGCATTATAGTTATAACTTTAGAATATCTATTTCCAGTCACTTTCTATGCATATACTGTGAGTGTGTCTGTAATTACTTATGTGTACATGCTCATATACATGACACACATTGTTCTGTGACTTGCTTTTTCTTTCCTTCAAAGAGTGTTATTATTTAAGTTTCCTAGTAATAGTGTATAATGAACATGCAGATCCCTAATCCCACAATGATATAGTAATAGAGTAATATGACCTTTCTACTTTTTTTGCAAATGCAACAGGGGAGGAAAACTATTGTGTTTTATTTGCATTTTGCTGATTCCTAGTCAGAATGGGCATACTTTAAACCATTTTTTGACCTTTTGTGTACTTCTGTGAATCGCCTATGTGTGTGTTTCCCCCATAGACCTCTTGCTTTGTTTGTGTTGTTGTTCTTCTCCCATTCATTTACAGGACACAGTTATTTAGAATCATATTACATGGACAGTGCAATTATTTTCTGTAATCTGACCCTTTTCTTTTACCTTTTAAAAATTTTAATGGAACTTTTAATTTGTATATAGTGAAATGTAAATGGTTTTTATTATTTCTATATTTCTTTAGAAGGTTTTCCAAGAATTAAAAAGTAAAATTTCTCAAGGAACAAACAAAAGGACAAAACCAATGACTCATGCTTATATAGTCACTTGTGTGACAAAATAGTGCATCAGAGAAGAGACAGTATGATCTTTCCAATAAATAACACTGTCTCAACTGGAAAGCCCTACTGGGGAAAAAAAATGGATCTAGACACTACGTATTAACTTAACAAAAAATTAGATGGATTTAAAGTATATATTTGAAATTTAAAATAAATTAGTGTTTGCTTTCAGGGGTGATGAAAACGTTCTTAATCACAGTGATGGTTTCATGGATGTATACATACCTCAGAACATATTAAATTTTTAACATTAAACAGGCAGTTTATAGAATTTTAATTATATCTCAATAAAGCTTTAAAAGTTTTAAAGTTTTCTCAAAGAAAACAATAGAATATCATTATGACGCTGCAGGTAGCAAGGCTTCTTAAACACTACCTGTAAAGCACCAACCACCAATGAATTCACTGAACTATTAGACTACTTTAAAATGAAAACATTCTATTCATCAAAAAGAGACCAAGATCCATCTACGTCTCTACCAATGACCCAATTTCATTCCTTTTTATGGCTAATATTCCATTGTATATATGTACCATATCTTCTTTATCCATTCATCTGTCAATGGACATTTAGGTTGCTTCCATGACCTGGCTATACTGTAAATAGTGTTGCAATGAACATTCAGGCGCATGTGTCTTTTTGAATTATGGTTTTCTCAGGTTATATGCCCAGTAGTGGGATTGCTGGGTCATAACTTAGAGACTGTCATACAGAGGGAAGTAAGTCAGAGAGAGAAAAACAAATATCGTATATTAATGCATATATGTGTAATCTAGAAAAATGGTACAGATGAACCTGTTTGCAAGGCAGAAATAGAGACACAGACATAGAGAACAAATGTATGGACACCAAGGGGGGAAAGGGGAGGTGGGATAAATTGGGAGATAGGGATTGACATATATACAGTAATATGTATAAAATAGATAACTAATGAGAACCTGCTATATATAGCACAGGGAACTCTACTTAATGCTCTGTGGTGACCTAAATGGGAAGGAAATCCAAAAAAGAGGGGATACGTGTATACATATAACTGATTCACTTTGCTGTACAGCAGAAACTAACACAACATTGTAAAGCAACTACACCCCAATAAAAAGATTTTAAAAATTTAAAAACAGAGATCAAGAAGAGGAGGAAGACAGAGACAGAGTGAGAGAAAACATTCACAATGCATCGATCCAACAAAGGAGTGGTCTCCAAATATACAAACAATGCTTACAATTCAATAAGAAAAAGGTATGTGACCCAGTATAAATAGGAGGAAAAAACAAGTGTTTCGCGGAGGAGGATATTCCCTTGGCCAAAAAAGCATGAAAGGGTGCTCAAAATAACTCAAATTTCATACAGAGTATCATGGAATAAAACATGGTGGTATATTTATACAATAAAACATAGATGACAAGAATGAAGGAAGTGCAGCTAAATGTCATGACTTGGATGATGTCACAAGTGTATGACTGAGTGGAAGAAGCGGGACACAGCAAAGTACACATCCTGTATGATTTCCTTTACATAGAATCTTTAGAGCATCAAGGGAGCAGTAGCCTTTGTAGGGCAGTGACTGGGAGGGGACTCCTGGGGTGCTGGTCACGTTCATCTACTGATCTGTGTGGTCTTGATCTTATACAGATGTGTTTCTTGTGGGAAAACTCACTGAGCTTATATTTGTGTAAATAAATAAATATTCAATAAAAGGTTGTCTTAATAATATTTGACTAATTGTCACATAATGATTTGAAGTTTTTAATCTTTGTTTCTATCTTTAATGTGTAACTTTGATTTACTTTTTTAACATTTTAAACCCCACTCAGATATCCCATTTGACCAACATTATTTATTAAATATGTCATCCCCTCTCGCTGATTTGGAATAATTTTCATAAATTAAGTTCCTATATGGGCACAGATACGTTACTAGGATCCCTATGCTGTATCATTAATCTGTTTCTGTATTTCTGCACTGATTTCATATTGTTTTAATCAATCATTAATTTTCAGTATTCTTTGATACTAGGTGGTGTAGCCCTTCCTTATCTTTCTTAAAAATATGCATTTCTTAGCTGTTTGCAGACTTTACCCTTCTGGATTAATTTTTAAATGTCTATAAATTTCTACAAAAAACCCAAATTAATTTTAATTAGATTTGATTGAACTTTAAACTCTATTTGTAGAAAATCTGTACATTTAAATTTCATTCTTCCCATGTAGAAACATAATATGTATTTCCATTTCTAGGTTATTCTTTTGTATTATATTGTAACTTTCTAATTTTTAAAAAATATAAGCCTTCATATTTCTTGTTAGATATATTCCTGGCAGTTTTTAGGGTTTTATTTTCTATATATGTATTTTATTATACTTCTAATATGTTATGTTCTTTGTGGAAATATACTGATTTATGTTTATCCTGAATGCAGTCACATACTGAACCCTTATTATTGCTAATGGTTATATTCTCTTTCTAACATTTATCATTCATATAATTTTCTTAAATTACTGTCTTAGTTAAGATCTTCTGGGCAATGTCAAATAACATTTCTGATACTGAGAAAGTTGTTCTGTTCTTGAATTTCATGGGACTTTTTGTAATAGTTTACTATTAAGTATGATATTTTCTATATGTAGATTCATTTATATTATGGTTCTCTATATATTTGTTAAGGTGATATATTATTTTAGAGTTTATTTAAGGTCTAATATAAAAAAGAATGCAAATAAGGAGACACATCTTCCTAGAATAATTTACTCATACCTACTGTCTGCAAGTCTTCATCCCTTTTCACCTGCTTTGAAGGAAGCAGTTGGCTCTGATACATCCTCACGTATGGCAAACGTGGGGCCAAGGTGCTTGTGGTCCACGTTGTAGTTATGCACCTATGTACACCTGGGCAATTTCTGCCACTTTTTTTCATTGAAATATTGAATTGAATATAAGGGGAATTAGGAATATACCTTTTAAAATATGTTTTGATTTAACTATAGTTGATTTACAATACTGTGTTAGTTTCAGGTGTATAGCTTCAGATTCTTTTTCCATTATGATTTATTGCAAGATATTGAATATAGTTCTCTATGCTATACAGTAAATCCTTCCCCTTGTTTTTTATCTATTTTATATATAGTGGTGTGTATCTGTTAATCCCATACTCCTAATTTATCCCTTGCCCCTCCCCTTTTCCCTTTGGTAACTATAAGTTTGTTTTCTATGTCTGTGAGTCTGTTTCTGTTTTGTAAAGTTGATTTGTATCAATTTTTAAGATTCCACATATCAGTGATATGATATTTTCTTTCTCTGCCTGACTTACTTCACTTAGTATGACAGTCTCTAGATCCACCGATGTTGCTGCAAATGGCAATATTGCACTCTTTTTTATGGCTGAGTAGTAAGGAATATACCTTTTGACAATCCTCTACATTTCTACAGGCTGCCCTGCTACAATACATATTTCTATATTAACAGCTCATTTGAGATTGGTAAATAGAAAAGTGGTGTCAACATAATATGACAATTATTTGGGTTCTTACAACATTCTCCCCAGGCAAATACTGGAGTTGATACAGTAGAGTTATAACCTATGGCAGGAAAAGAAAAATGTCTCAGCTTATCTTCTGCACAAAACTGGAACTCTTTCAGATCCCTATTAAGGAAAGTAAAAGTAGGCACATGCACCTAGGGGTCCCTCCCCAGCAGGGCTCACCCCTTGCCTCGCATAGCTAATGCTTCACGTCAGGTTGCATCTCCTTCTGTGGCTTCTGATATGCTGGCCCCATAGATGGAGAGCTCAACCTGCATCTGCTTCTGCCCAGAGGGCACTGTTCCACTCTCCTGGTTTTGTGGATTCTTCATTCTTCTTGAGACACCCTCCAACCACCGTGTGCTGTCCACCTGCACTTTGCAGTCTTTCTCCCAAAGTACCAGTTATTGTTTGGGTTAATACTCTGGTGACAAAGGTCAAAGTCTTGAGTGGTCTGTAGCCAAGCATAATTGTCCCATTAAACCCTGTTATTTTTGGTGAATCATTTTGAAGAAGTCAAGGTTTTTCAAGAATATATCAATATATCATCTTTGAGTGGAAATGCCTAAAGTCTATAAAAAGTAATGGAAATGGAAATATATATAATATTTATATGGAAATATATATAAGAATGTATATCTATTATATATATAAAACAGATATATTTTATATATATTTATATATGTATATTCTTCATGGCCTTTGGTCATGAATATAACCACGTGGTTATATTCATGGCCAAAGGCAAAATCCCTGACACTGTCGCAAATGATCACAAGTAACATATTCGTCCATCTTGCTATAACTATAAACTGCATAGTGTAAAGCTGCATAATACAATAACACACAATCAACAAGAATGTTTTCATTTTGAGATTTCCAAAAGCAGATCTGTGCAGACAGGGGAAGTGGGTGGTATCTCACACACACACACACACACACACACACAAAACCACTCGGGGGGATCTCCAGAGGAAAGACTTCCCACACCCCTGGGGAAGAGCTCTGCCTTAGGGAAGAGTCATTGGCAACACAGTCCAGGTGTGCAGAGCTGGAGCAAGTTGTCTGATGCCTGGACCGGTTCACAGGAAAATCAGGTCTGACAGAGTGGAACATGCATACTCATGATGCTGTCTCACGTAGTCTTCAATAAACACCGTGGGTAAGGATGTGTGCATCACTAAGCTCTACAAGCTTGAGTGTCTGGGGATGAAACTGAAGGCCAGCCCATAATTTATGTTCTTCATTTCTAAACAGAAGCTCTGCTTCATAGAGAAGATTTGCCAGGTAAACTTCACATGCTAAATGGCCGTATTTTTAAGGTGTACAAGCTTTCAAATAGAAGGCCCACTTCAGTCATATCCTACCACCCCACGAAACACATGCCACCCAGACTGTTTAAAGAATCGCTATGCACGTCTTCCGGGTTTGCTGCTGTGCCGAGCTCCACCTACCGTCACAGCTGGGCAATGCATGGCTCCACTGGTGGTTCCGCTCACAGACCAGGGGCTCGTCGTCACTCAGTGTATAGCCTGGATTGCAGCTGAAGGTCACTGTGGACTGGATGCCAAAGTGACTGCCGTGCCGATGCCCATTCACAGGGATCCCCGGGTCAAGGCAAGAGTCCGACTCCAGAGTCACACCTGCATGCACAGAAAAAACCATCAGACACGGATCTTGCTGGGTTTTAGAAAAATATATTTGGGCCATAATACATACAAAATATCCCCAGACATCATCAGACCTGGAAAATCATGCAAGTGAATCGATAATCCATTCATGTGAAAACCAATACATTTTCAAGTACTGGGCCCTGTTTTTTTTGTAGAAAGATGTATATCATTAAACTTAGCTACAGATGATAGCTAAGTAGTGCCAATCTTGAATAATTTGCTGACCTCCCTGAATTTTACCTTTTTTCATTTGAAAAGCAATGAACTGTACTAAATAAAGTCGAAGTTTTTCTGTTTTCTATCTCCACCCCTCCCCCTCCCCTTTCCTTTTATATTTGATATACCAAATAGATTTTGGCAGTCATACTTCAGCTTTCATATATTTGCATACATCCACCCAAGCCCATACACATAATGCAAATTAAAACTACACTGGAGTTAATTTTCTAAAATTGCATTTCCACATTTCTTTTTTCTTTTAGATTTGTACTTAAGTCAGCCACTTTCAAGATGGCTACAATTAGCCTTTGCTAAAAGATGTTAAAAAGTAAAGTGCTATATAAAGTTAAGTAATGATGATCATGTCATTACAAGAGTTTCTTTTCTCTGTCTCTAACATTTCTCTTTATTTTTAGAATAATATATATTTTAAAAGATGAGGAAAAATGGGAATAAGGGAAGAGAATATCATTGTGATGTTTAGGAATGCAAACGTTAAAAAAAAGACTTGCTGTTGCTATACATAACTCTCAGTAAGATTCAAAACACTGAAATTATGACTTGAAGTATTAAGCAAAAATATTAAAGTATTACCAATATTCAGACTGTTTACTCCCCTAAAATGATATTTGGGATAATATTTCTGATCACTATATATGTTTTACCAAAGTTTGAGTGATGTATCTTATGAATATACCTTCCCTCATTAAGTCAAATACATGAAGTACAACTAAGGGGTGAGTTTCTTTTTTTTTTTTTTTTGCGGTACGCGGGCCTCTCACTGCTGTGGCCCCTCCCGTTGCGGAGCACAGGCTCCGGCCGCGCAGGCTCAGTGGCCATGGCTCACGGGCCCAGCCGCTCCGCGGCATGTGGGATCTTCCCGGACCGGGGCACGAACCCGTGTCCCCTGCATCGGCAGGCGGAGGGGTGAGTTTCTTAAATAAGAAGTGATGTGATTTCTTCTTTAGTGCAGCAACATGTGATCCAATAGGACAGAAACACAAGTAGGATGGCTGAGCCACATTCAAAAATATTCAGTAAGAAATGTGATTTCCAAGACTAGTATAGCTCCTAGGAGGTGACCTTTAAACTCTTGGGATTTGCTGAGTGGTGGGAGTGTCTGTTATTCACCGTGGGCCCCTGGGACCACACCTAATCGTTTATATTCAGCAGGTTGCTCAAGTGGGGTGCCTTGAGGCAACATGGTTTCAGTCTAACCTATAAGGACAGGGGCAGGTAAGGACTTAGTTCAACCATATGGGGCAATGATTCAATCCATGACGCTTATGTAATGAAATGTCGATAAAATCTCTGGACACAGAGGCTCAGATGAGCTTCCCAGGTTGGCAGTAAGCTGTGCATATGTCAGAAGTCATGGGTGGGAGGAGGTGACACTGTCCATGACTCAACGAGGACAAGACGCCTGGAAGCTCTGAGTTCGGACCAATCTCAGGGTCTCCCCTCTGTGCCTCTTCCTTCAGCTGGTTCTCATTTGTATCCTTTCCAGTGACAAATGTGACTGTGAGTACAGCAGCTTTCAGTGAGCTCACTGAGTCCTTCTGTCGAATTATCAAACCTGAGGGTCATTTTGGGAACTCCTAGAACTTGCATCTGGTTTCAGAATTGGCAGAAAGAGCAAACTTTGCACCTCACAGGTTAACAGACAGCAGAAAAGACTATCATAGTGAAGTTTTCCAAAGGAAAAAATAAATAAAACAATGAAAAGAGAAAGAGGCAAAGTGAATAAAAAATATAGCATCATTTTTCCCAAGAATTTTTTCTTAAAAATTAGTCATTCTAATATCGCAAAACTAACACACACCTATTACCTTAACAACAGGATATAACTGTCCTGACTTCTTGCAAAGTATGCCAACAAATGCATGCATGCCTTACACCCCTTCCTGAGCTGCAGATATACCAAAAGCAGCATGGCCATCGTTTGCCCCAAGATCCAACACCTACCCTGCTCCTCCCTCTTTGCACACGCGCACACACACACACACACACACACACACCACACATTCCCCTTCTAAGGGAGTGTTTATGAGTTTTCACAACATGCCCAGAGCTTGTACACAGCAATGCCCTGAACACAGCAAGTACATAATAACAGGCTGATTGGTTTTGTAGCCTCAAGATCAATAGCAGAATTTCCTAAAAAGAAGAATCTCTGACAAAGAAATGAATTGGTATCCAGGGTCCTGAAAAACCAGCCAACTAAATTATTCCATTTCATCAAATGACGTCCTGTGATCACTAGACGGTACAGTCACTGCACTGCAGTGAGTAACAATAAAAGAAATTACTATTTTAGACAATGTGCGAATGCTGTGTTAATTAGTGTCCATAATGAAATTCATAAATTGTAAGGAAATACAAAATGTGTAGGGAAAATAGAGAAACATATCAGAGGAAACCAAAGCATACAAATTTAAATTTAGAATTCTTTACATGTAAAACTGAACTAATAAATAAGTAAAATCATTAAAGTCATAACCGCTTGTTCATACCAACTACACGCCATTATTTATTCATTCATTTATTTTTACAATATAATGGGTGCAAATATTGAGTTTGGAAACGAGCAGATATTGTGATCCTTGGCCCTCCCATTTATTAGACAGGAAAGTCCCCGTGGGGATGACTCCTGAGTGGAACATTTGGGTCAGGGGATCCTATTGGAGCTGTGAATATGTTTACACTCTGTACCAACTGTTTCTTTCTTGAAACTTCCCGCAGCTCTGAATTTTTTGACATACATGATATAAATATACTTCCTTTCATTTGGCTTTTGTCAAATAAGTGACTGAACAAATTTGCTGCTCGCTGAATGAAGGAAGACGGCTGCTGTGAAACTGTCCATGTCAGATCACATTTACACGTTTGATGTCGGTAAAGTGCCGCTCAGCTCTCTGTTTCCTCAAAGTCCGAGTCCAAGGAAGAGAATGCGTGGTCTCTGGGTATCTTTTATCTGCCACGCTTTAGTGCAGGCACTTTTCACAGCCTGCTGAAGGCTTTGAAATAGTGGTTACACTCCCTACTTTACAGATGAAGAAACTGGCTAAGAAATTAAGTAAATTTGTCAAGTTAATTATTGACTGAAATTCAAACCTAAGTCCTTGACTGTTTTTCTCTCTTCCTCTGTCTCCTGTGTGTGTATGTGCATGTGTGTGTCTGTGTGTGTGTGTGCTGTACCTAATTTGCAGTTGTATTGCATTTATTATCATTACATCTTAACCAGTCTCCCTTTCTGGTTATAAGAAAGGTCACTTAATCAAAGAAAACTAATCTACCCACACACACACCACAAAATACACACTGCTTACCACAAATTTTTTAAAAAATTGCACAGTATATGAATTGCATAGTAGGATATATATATTTACATTTAGTAAATCTTGCTTCTTTCTAGAAAGAAGCATTTCTAAGAAGTGTGCTAAAATTAAATGGAAAATCTCCATATACTTAAGATATCCATTTATTTTTCACTTTTTAGCATTTTATTTTTCAATTCCCTATACAATTATGATGATTTTAAAGTGTGGTTCAAAGCTGTCTCTACAAACAAACAGAACAAATGATTATTCTGGGAGATAATGCAATTACTATTATATGAATAAACTGTGCCACATTCCTTATAAGGAATAAAGTAATGAAAGCACAGACTGTAAATGGACATTATATTTACGAGAGCAACGATTCCTAAAACTTAGTACAAGAGTAGAACTACAACCCTGGGTATGCTTTTAGGAATAAACCTTGAAAAACTGGCTCAACCCTTCTGCCCTACAGTTCAGAAAGAGCTGAAATGAATGTCGTTTACAGCGGCTCACATTATTTTATGGAACCACTACAAAAATAAGCAAAACTTGAGTGGAGTGTGGTCACCCCTGCAAGGCTCTCTGTCTGTAGAGTAGATTGCCATGTGCCCATCTGGGCATGAGGTGGGGTCACTAACATTTTTTTAAAGCAAGAAAGGTTTACAGTGTCAGCCATTCTTGATGAAAGACAAAAGGGAGATGGGCTATTTTATGATTTTTAAATGGCATAAAAATTTGATGTAAACCATTCTTAGGTCATGGGCAACCCACTCTTTAAAAATGTGTCAGATGAGCAGGTGTAATTATTTTTCTAGTGTCTGTATATTGGATTCTGAACACATTTCCTCAAAGGGTACTAGAAATGGTCAAAATGACAAAGGGGTTGGTAAGGTATGTCAATCCCATGTTTTTCTCCTCTCTCTCTCTCTCTGTCTCTCTCTGTGCTCCTCTCCTGGTCCTTTACTCTTCCATTACCTCTGTTGTCCCTCTGCACCTACCTGCAGGTCCCCTCCACCTGGAGCCCGTGCGGCAGGCAGCACCTGCCATGGCCTGCCTGGGCTGCCTCAGACACCCACTGCCACCTACACGCCACCGCCCTCAGGATCACCTTGAGGACTCACTCAAAGGTCCAGAATTCTGACGTGCTCAACTTTAATATCTGGAATTCGAGCTTAGGAATCTCCATTTCACTAGGACCCCCAGGTGAAGACTAGCGCACAGCAGTGTTTGAGAAAAACTGCTCCTTCGGCAGGCTTCGTACCCAGGACGTGGGTGTGAGTTGGGCACGGGGCTCCCGTAAAGTGTCTGCCCCAGCAGCGGCAGGCACGCCCTAGGACGCCGGGCTGGCAGCCTGGGCCCTGGTCAGCTGCAAAGCCCGCAGGTGCCTGTGGCAACAGCCCCGACAGCCACTGCGCTGAAGGCCAGGCATTTCCTGGCTCTGCTTCCCATTAAAGTGCCAGGTCCTGCATCGCACTGGCTTCTGCTCACTTCCCGTTTCTCCTCGAATTCTTCACCAGAGATAAGTAAATTGAGGTGATAACAAGTCAAGCTTCAGTGTGACTTCCTTCCTGGTGATTGTTCCCCAATATCCTGTCAATGCTCTCACCCACAGACTGCATCAGGAATGTCTGGGGCCTGGGTCTTCTGGAAGGGTCACCGGGTGTCCACAAATGAGAGTGGATGAATGTCCAGAACAAGGTCCCCTCTAAGGCAGAGCTGTGGACAGTCTGATGCTGTAGGAACCTTGCCCATCTTGTCCTCTGCCCTCATCCAGAACTACAGAGCCAGCCCCAGCTTTTCCAGGAAAGAAGGAGGGAGAAGAATTCCAGGCTCCAAGGGATCAGACATTTAAGACACTCGCACAGTTATCCTCCAAACACACCAGCTGGGGGTTTGTTTTTGCCTCCTTTTACTGATGAAAAGAAGGGAAAATGGCAAAAAGCACTGTCCTCTGAGGATCACTGGGTTATACCATGTCTTACTCAGACTCATGTCCATTTTCAAATATAGGATAAATAAAAAGAACCCTGAAACATAATGCAGTCAGTCTTTTCAGTTTATAATGATTATTGTTAGAATTATCTACTCAATAAATTTATATTATATTATATTATATTATATAATGGTGGCAATCTAAATAGGAACTTGTGACTGACTTTCCCTGATTTTCCAGAAATCATGAATAAGAACAACCCACTTATATAAATGAGGCAGAGAAGCAAATGACATTAGTTTCTACTACCTACATATGGGCTTTAGAACTTGTTTCTTCAAAAGGGACTAGAAATAGGCAAAATAATCTGTGGTATGCAAATAAGAGAGAGAGAACATAGAATACTCTGTTCTAGTGTTTGTTAGCACCTAAAACTATCTATTCTCTTAAGTTTCACCCAACTCTATATCCAAAGGCCAACCTATTGTATGTAGCTTTAAGAAAAATGTGCAGGATGGGGTGGAGAGAATACATCTTAGCAGATCAATGCTGAGGAGTTGTACAAATTCAGATGACTGTAATGTGTACACATCTTCACTCCAAAGAGAAGTGATAACTTAAAGGAATGTTAAGAAAGGAATGAAATACAGAAGTTTCTGCTTCTTAAAATGTACAAGTTTAAAAATATGTAACTTTGAAATAAATTATGTATATATACAAAGCATAATAACTTTGAATTAAATCTGAAATTAATCTTTAAATATTTAATAATCAATTTTCTTGTTATCAGAATACAAGTCTAATACAATTCCATTTTTAATCAAAAAGTACACATAACCTTATATGTGTATTTGCATATATATGTTTGCATATAATTATATAGATAAGCATGTAAAAAAGAGAAATATACACAACAGGTTATTAATTTTAGTTGTTGGATAGGGTTTGGGTAAGATTAACATGAGTAGCAGCGGGCAATGTGGGGAAAGGAAGGAAAGAAAAAGAAAAAAAGATGAAAAATTCAGCATGTTAGATATGGCCCCATTCATGCATTTATAAGATTATATGTATTTTTACAACAACATTAAAACTTTGTTTAGTTTATTTTAGGAAAGATTCTGAAAAAGAACAACCTTAAAAATCCTAAAAAAATAAAGGATTTATTCCTTCAGATTCCATATTGAGCTACTCTGATGCATCTTCTTTCATTCCACTCTGGAAGCGAAGAATTTTCAGTGAACGGAAGAATTACTGTTTTTTAAATTGACTAGCATTAGAAATGCATTCCCAGGCTGAACTGCACTCTACTCCATTCCAGAAGCACCCCTGCATAAATATTACTATCAAATGATATAATCTCTCGATCTCCTAATTTCAGAAGCTAAAGCTAAGAGCCAAATTTGGACAGATGGAAACAAAAATGGGAAGGAATTGGGATTGCTTTGCAAAATACACTGCATTATGATATTTTAGCAATTGTGTTTAAATATGTCTAATAATTGTTCTTCAACATTTTTAACAGTTGTTAATAATAACAACAGGTATTTGTCATTTAGTAAAAGTTCAAACGAGTTTTAATTCCTTCTCTCTTAGTTACAGTCTCTCTGCTGACTGAAACAGGCACATGTATACTCACAAATAAGTACCACAACTGCCCTAACCATTTTTCTAACAAAATATATTGCTCAGGAGATATAATTTTAGTGACATGCCCTGTAGCTCTTTTGGCCAACAGGTATATTTTCTAATAGTAGAAATTTATTATTACATCGTGCAGTAAATGAACACGTTTCACTGTTTTAATTAGTTTATTATTTTGCTTTATAATAAACGAATATGTCTTCTTTTTGAGTCGTAAAGTAGAAATCCCCAAGGCTCTCTGTCCTTAATAAGAGAAAGTCTTGACGATGGCACAGTGCAGTGTGCACAGAGGCGGGAAGAACTGCTGTTTTTTACATTGACTAGCATTAGAAATGCATTCCCAGCACATCTCCTGCTACGTGACACAATGAGACCACGTGTGTGGAACTCAACCCGACAATCGGGCACAGCCCTGGGGAGGGAGGACCACTTACTCTCGTAGCGGATGAGGAAGCCCACGCTGGACCGGCTATTGTCTGTGGTGAAGAGGAGGTACATGAAGTTCCCTGTGCTGATGAGGAACTGAGGCGCCTGTGTGCCGTGGTACTCCCCGATCAGCGGGGACGAGCTGGCTGGCCCGTCTCTGACCTCCAGGGTGTCATAATTAACTTCTGTCTGGAATCTGTGGGCAAGCGTATCCAGTCAGAAAAGAGATGCAGAGCTGCATTAACGTACAGACATCCTGTAATATCATTCACTTACTAAAAACCCAAGTACAGCAAGGGACATAAAATAGATACAGAGACACGTACATATGTTTTGAAGACTTGAGCACGTGTAGTATTTGAGGACAGTACTTATTTCTGGGGGGAAGACTCACCCCCACATCCCTCCCTCTGACTCAATACTCCATCCAGTAGCATCACAGACAGAAACGGGGGTAGTGACTCAGCTCTAAAATAAAAATACTGTGAGCCAGTAGATAGAGAAGCGCCAGTTAGTGTAAGTCAATCATGGCACATTTTCAAACTGTTTTTCATGATCCCAAGTGTAACATGATTATGGATTTCTTAAAATGAGCATATTGAAGTGACATGATCTCCTAAAGGAAAAGGGTAAATCAAAATACATGACAATACTTTAAATACCTTTCCTGAAACAAAAAATTCTGTGCCTTTTCAAGCTCCATTAACTTGTGTGACAGTGGGAGAGCATGGGCACATTACTGCTTCAGAAACCAAATACTACTTCAATGATCTGAAAAGGTTAGAACAGCTTCCAAAAAGTGCTTAACTTTTCTTCCAAGAAGGACTTATGCTTCCAGATCATCTGGTCTGATATTATATTTATATACAGTTGCAGCTACTTGGGTGCTCTTTGATGAAATGGAGGTACCATTCCAGGCACTGAGATAACTTTGTAAATAGGCCCATCTCGTCCTCAAAGAGCTAAAGCAGTTTCCAAGTGTCTGGCATGGCTCTCAGGCAGCAGCTCAACTGACTGGAGCCTCTGATCCATCAGTGACTCTCAGACAGAGAATTCCAGGGTAGCCTGTGCTGTGGGTCTCCAGGGTCTGCAACATATGCTGCTGATGGGGAGGAAGAGGAAGGAACAGAGTGGCTGTCTGAGATTCCCGGCACAGAGCAATGAAAAAAGATGCTGAAATCAAAGGGCCCTGCCCTGTTTATCATTAAATCACATACTCCTCTTAGTGCAAATGCACAACAATGATATATTCTTGCAACTAACTTAGAATGGTCCCTGACCCTCTATCTTCCGTAAAGGGGCATTCAAACAACTGGTGTAGCGTGTGGCTAGGTCAGAATACAGCCACAGGCTGGACATTTGGGGTGGGATAGGGCAGCTTTGTCTTTTACTATTAAAAATGTTCTCTAAAGATGCTATGACTTCACAGTTATCTCAGTGCACATTCAAGAAGTCTAGATAAGCATGGAATAAATCTCATTTGAAGTATCTGCACTGAAGTTTTCACATCTTTCATCTTTAGAGACAGCCAGGACTGACAGAGGGCATGCCTCAAGAGCTGGACGATTTCCAGGGTAACCTCAGAAAGAAAAATATAAATGCTTTTCATCATTTGGCAACCTAGCACACAATGTGTAACAATAACATCAGTATGGAATTTAAAATCTGTTTGTGCAAACACATCCTTTATTAGGATGTCAGCTCACAGCTCAAGGTATAAACCAATACACTATTGAAGGGTGGTGTACTATGTCCAGGGTAATAATCACTAGTGTCTGAAAATATCAGAAATGTTGGTACTTACAAATGGAATTTAGCAAATACCGCAGTTCAATAGTATCGAAAAGACAAGATTGAGAAAAATTGAGTATTTTTGTTCAGGCAACTGAAAATGGAATGCTAATAACTTCTGCCAAACCAGAATGTAAAATCACTATTTTTACTAAATGATTTAAATTTGTTGTGCTGCTGGAAATCAGGATGTGTTTCTTCTTTTTTCCCTCTCAATACTAGAAAGTGTAAAAATTAATAAGAAACCAAACAATTTACTTAATATTTATAAAGGTTTTTTTTCCCAGTGACTAAGATTATATGCAAGAATCCATTCTCCAATATAATGAACACATAAAGCAATTTTTTCTTTTCTTCTGAGAGATTATCCTACTGGAGTTATAATTATCCTATCAGATATAATAATATCAATAATAACTTCAAATACAAATAATCACTAAGTGATAACATAATTCCTGCTAAAAACCTTTCCTGTATGGATGTTGTCATTGAGAATTAGAAAATTAGTTAAAAAATAATATAATAATGTACATCTGTCTTGAGACATTATAGTATTCTGAATACTAGAACCCCAAACTCAGTCTAGTTAAGAAGGTCATTGTTAGAGAAAGCCCAATTTGCTCAGATATTAATTAACCTTGAAACACTAAACAAAGATGCTTCCTTGGAGTTTAAAGCATGTGGGTCCCTTCCAAAGTACTTTTGGTTCTTAATCTTCAAACTGATTGTTGAGACAATCTGGACAATATTTGATCATGGAGAATTCAAATAGCATGCTTCTTTTTTCTTAGATTATCAAATACATTATCAAACAGCTAAGCCAAATACCACTGCAGTGACGGAACCACTCGTAGCTAATTAACAGGTAATGAATCTGCTGCACACAGGCTGTTGCCAGCTCTGCAACCCCAAACCGCCCTTCAGTCCCCAGAGCCATCCCCAGAGTGGGAGAACTCTTTTCCTGTGCTTTCTAGAAATACGTAAGGGATCAAAAGGCTCTATTTGCAATCAAACACCAAGCAGAATTTATTCTAGCCTCAGGTCCAAAATCCAGAGGTGGACTCAAGGGCCGGCGACTGTGAGTTCTGGGAATGCTTGTCTGGGCCACCATGCCCTCAACCATGTCTGCAGAGGCGCTGTAGCCGTGGGCTTAGAAGATAAAATTCCAGAAGAACAGAATTCATCAAGCAAGCGCCTATTTCCTTTTAAGTGAACTCCTTTGGGGAAACCAATGAAAAACTGTCATCTTTCTAAGATTTAAGATCCATTTAAATAAAAACATTGGGCATGCATGGGTCATCAGGTCCAAATTAAGGAAAACAAAGTTTTTTCTTACCTATCAAAAGTTATTTTGATAGAGTGTCCTGGTTTTGCTTCAATTATCCATTCACAATTTAAGGAATCTTTGTAATACCCTGGCCATCCCGGGGGCAAAATGACTCCACTTGAAGCTGTCAGATGTCCACCACAAGGGGCTGAAAGATGATGCAGGGTATAAACAGGTCAAATTATATATATGGACCATGGCAGCACCTCAGTTACTTCAGGAATTCGCTTCTGTGTTCATGGACTTAATGGTTTCTAGTGTTCAAGCAAAAGTTATTCCCAAGTAAGTTAACAATATTGAAAGCAGAGCACATATATTCCACACCTGGGCATTTATCATCAACCTGCAGCAAAGCTCCTCCCATCTAATAATGGTAATAATGGCACAGTCTAAGTGAGTGGTGTCTGCCAGACGACTTCCAGGAATTATCACGTTCAATCATCACAACGAAGTCACGAGGTGCGAATTCCACTGATACCCACATTTTACATGTATTCAGATGTCAACAAACGTCTATTGATACACAAACTTAAAATTACCTCACATCTAAAATTAAACTACTCTGTGGTGTGTGATTGTGGGTATGTTTTAAAATATGTGTACGTGTTTATTCACTTTGGGCTGTGTTCATTTTATTAAAATAATTTGCCACATACATCTTACTAAATTGCTGGTGATTGTTAGAAAACAAAAAAATAAATAAATAAAATTCGATAAACGTGAACGAGTGTGCATCAATCCTTTTGAAGTGTTGGGTAACAGTCATCCATAATTATATAGACAAAAGGGAGTTTGAGGAAAGTATGTGCCTGGCGCTCAGTAAAAGTGAGTACGCATTTCTGTAAAATGTACAGAAAATTTAAAATAATAACATATTTAACATGTTTCTGCCTAGCCACATACATTTTTCAGATTTTATTTATTTTTTTCTCAAAGTTCTTTGCCATCTTTGTAATCACTTTTGTGAATCTACAGATATCAAATAAAACATGAAAATGTTCCTAGTTAAAAAAATATTTTTGGAAAAATATCCTTTTATGGAAAAAATAGCAATATGCATTAAAATGCTGGAAAAATTTATAAAATTTTACACAAATTTTGATGTTAGAAAAAAACTGACACAGAGGAATCCATAGAAATAATTATAGTAGCTTCATTTGTAATAGAAAAAAAGAAACGAAAAAAGAAAAGTAAAAAATTTATGAAAAGAACATGACTACATATTTAGAATGTCACACATACGTTTGAAGTGATATTTTGAAATGTTGTTAAAATGATAAAATCTTTGCAATTGAATTTTTTTTTTTTGGCAGTATGAGGGCCTCTCACTGCTGTGGCCTCTCCCATTGCGGAGCACAGGCTCCGGACGCGCAGGCTCAGCCGCCATGGCTCACAGGCCCAGCTGCTCCGCGGCATGTGGGATCTTCCCGGACCAGGGCTCGAACCCGTGTCCCCTGCATTGGCAGGCGGATTCTTAACCACTGAGCCACCAGGGAAGCCCTAAAATAAGTCCTTCTTGAATATACATTTTGTCTATAGCTTTATTTTTAATGCAATTATCTGGCTTGGGTATATCACACTGAAACTGGCTTTATAAAATGTGATATAGGAGTTAGTGCCTCTTTTCCATTATCTGGGACCATGTTCCCAATGCTAAAATTCTCTGAACTTGAAAGACAACTTCCTTGTGCATGCCTCTGGTGCCTGTGTCTTTTTCAGTCTTTAATCTTCTTTCTAATTTCTTTTTATGGTACTTTATTTATTCACATTTTGTACTTTTTATTGCATCACTTTGGGTAATTTATATTTTGCTAGGAAATCACCAATTTTCTTTGAACTTTAAAATTTGTTGCCATAGAGATGTGTTCTTGTACAGTAATTTTTCCCTCAAGATAACTTGTGTTTTTTAATGACACTGATCTATGCTGAAGCATAGAGGAAGGTTAAATGTAGAACAAATAAAGAGAGAAAAATCTTTCCCTTAGTAATTGATTTTCTAAGTACAAGTAAACTTCAACAATCTAATTCACCATTAACCAGTCCTTGTGCTAAGGGTTTGTTTTGCTGTTAACAACCCATAGCTGTGGTTTGCCTTGAAATTCATCTGAAGGTCTCTTCCAAACAGTGAGAGAACTGCCTGCTCCCATTTAATGTGGTACTTTCTCCTTTTGTCTGACTCTATGGGAACCCTCACCTGCCACCTCCCGGTGCCCTTTCTTTCCCCAACTGCACGGAGAAACCTACCTGCCCTGCAGCTTACACCTATCTGCACACAGCCCACTGCAGGTAAGCACACCAGTGGCAGTGAAAACCGTGGCAGACAGAACAGAGACTAGACAGTATTGCTTGTTTTGAGCTTCTTTCTTGTAAAATTATTCACGCTTCAAAGTCAGAAGCGAAACGCTTGGCTGAAGCAGTATCTGCAAACATATTTATTCCTGCCCTGTTATCAGTACCATTTATCTGAGAACCCTGATTGTATTGTTTACTTATTTATAAAGGATAATAACCTAGCCATTTATTAACATTGATAAAATGTAAAATATACAGAAGCATACATTTAGAATGTGATCAAAATAAATTAAAAAAGGAAAGTCCTACTGCTGTGCTCTTGCCCTTCAATTTAGCAAGGTTCCACTCCCGGGTGGTGCCCACAGTCCAGCAAATCATTTTTAACAATTTATGAAACTGTGGAAATGAGAAACATCGTTCTGTAAATTTAGCAGCATCAGCCAATGATGATTTAAAATAATGCTGATCCTTGAACTAATGAGGAATAACTTTGGAGGTAGAGCTGAGGGCAGAACAAGGAGGTGAGGCAGAGCCCCACTGCCCGTGTGGGTTAGCAAGCAGGGAAGGAGGAGGGAGGGATGAATAGGTGGAGCACAGGGGATTTTAGGGCCGTGAAAACACCCAGTGTGACACTGTAATGGTGGATACATGTCACGTACATTTGCCCAAGCCCAAAGAACGGCCAATCCCAAGAGGGAGCCCTAATGGAAACTGCGGACTCAGGGTAATGGTGACGTGTCACCATATGTCTATCGGTTGTAACAAGCGTACCATCTGGCGTGGGATGTTTGATAATGGGGGCAGCTGTGAATATATGGGGGGCGGGGGTGTGTGGGAAATCTCTGTATCTTCCACTCAATTTTGTTGTAAACCTAAAACTGCTCTAAAAAATGTCTACTTTTTAAAAAGTATCTGTATTTCTTCGGCACTTACTAGAGATACTTTTTAAAAAGGCCTTTCTTAGCTCATTACACTTGGACCATTCTGATAGGGAGGGTATGAGTTTACATTCTAAGTAAATTTTTTTTTTTACCTGAGTAAACATCAAAGGTAATATCCTCCTTAATTTTTTCCCTTTTGGTTTTCTTACATACGTAACCAGAGTGGAAATGTCAAGAAGAAAATTAGTTAGGCAGTATTTATGTCAGCTACACTAAGGGCAACAAAATAGTTAACTAAAAACTACATTGTTGTTATAGGTTGAACTACGCACTCCCCCACGACATTCTGGATTCCTAATCCCAGCACCTCAGAATGTGACCTTATTTGGAAATAAGGGTACTGCAGACATAATTAGTTAAGATGAGATCATTAGACTGGGCTCTAGTCCAATATGACTGGTGTCCTTAGAAAGAGGGGAAATTTGGACACAGACACATTCTCACGTGAAGAAAACGGGGATGATGATTCTATAAGCCAAGAAACTCTGAAGACTGCCAGCAAACCCACCAGAAGCTGGGAGAGGGGCCTGGAACACAGCTCTCCCTTACAGCCTCAGAAGGAACCAGTCCTTCCGACACCTCGATCTTGGACTTCCGGCCTCTAGAGCTGGGATAGAATAAATTTCTGTTGTTAAAGCCACCAGTTTGTGGTACTTGGTACGGCAGCCCTAGGAAACCAATACTGTTGATTGTTTGTTTGCGTGTCTGTTTTTTAAATTAGATGTACCATTTCAAAGGAAAATAGCTGGCAAACAACAGAGGACCCGCACCTTCACAGCGGGGCACGGTGGAGCTCCAGACTACATTCCCATCCTGCAGGATGCAGGTGATGGACTCCGACCCCTGGGTTTTGACAAAGCCATCATCACAGTGGAAAGAGACCGAACTCCCAAGCAGGAACCTGTCACCAAAACGCCGTCCATTTATGGGAATGCCTGGATCGTGGCACTCGTTTTGACCAAATGCTGAAAAGAAAAAGAAAAAAGACTAGAATAAAAAATACTTCAATGTTAATTATGAGTATTAAAACAGAAGAAAACAAAACCACTTATAAAGCAATTTATTTTCCCAAATTTCAGTTATATCTTCATAGATAAATAAACATATTCAATAAACAGAATATTGATGACTAGAGAGACAGAGAGAAAGAGACGTGTAGAGAGATATCACTATCATCTACACAGCATTTCACAGTTTGAAAGCACTTTTTCACTAAGAAAAGCAGAGATGAGATACGTAGGTGATAAAAAAGGTTTTCGGTTCTGACATATCTAGATTAGCATCCTGGGTCTTGTGTTTACTACCTGTCCCTGGGCAGATTACTCTCGTGATCTGAGCCTAGTTATCTTTATTTACAGAATGAGGAATATGAAGCTTCTATTCCAGAGTGCCAGCAATGTTAAATGAAATAATTCCTGTCAAATCATAAGCACAGCACCTAAGAGAAGTAGGCAGTCAGTAAATTATAACTTATAACTCCTATTTAACATTATTATCTTACTTTATTCCCTCAACAATGCAATTTAAGCAGATGTTCTTAAATATAATCTCTAATGCAACTGAGAAATCTGAGGCAAAGAAAAGTTAGCCATCTTATCCAAATTAACTAAGTATATCCAAGTGCAGGTGTTCTAATCCATGGCTCCTAACCCCAAACGCCTCAGTCCTTTTTACTATTCTATTTTGTTGCATGGAGGACACATGGGTGGATGGATGGATGGACGGATGGAAAACCAGAGAGAGAGAAGACCTGTGATCCAGTCCTCACTATAGGGGTGAGCAGGACACTAACCTAGACGGAGTGAGGTATTTTCTAGGTTCTCAGGATAATGCTATATAATTTTACAAACTGTAATTATGAAACCCCTGGAGTATCAGCCTTGACATTGGGCTTCACACACGTGAGAACCAGGGGAGAAGTGGACATGGGGCAGGTGCGGGCGCACTTACTGGTGTAGGTGATGTTGAAGCCTCTGCCGGTGGTAGAGTGATCCGACTGGAACTCTAGGCGAACGACGTGCCCACTGCTGGCCAGCTGGGAGGGCACCTCGTTGCCAGAGAAAGTGCCCAGCACGGTTATATCCGAAATCCCGTCATCTTTGACTGCAAGGAAGTCAAACTGAGGCTCCACATCGAAGTCATTAAAGATGAGGTGAATTCTGCTGCCAGGCTCAGAGATGATTAACCAGACGCAGTTCATGTTGTTACCATACTCCTCTGGATAATTTGGTGAGAGGATAATTCCTGATGATGCCGTAAAGTTGAAGAAACAGGAAACTGTGAAGACACAGATAAATTTTCAAACAATTTTGCCCATATCCAAAGGACTGGCTACATGCGAAGGACTTGGGGAAAATCCATACCTACAGTTACCTAGGATCGTCCAACTGTTTTTAAATGGGTGATCCTGGACCATAACATTTTCTCTTTCCCAAGTTGTCAATAGAATACGTTCAATATATAGAACAACTAGAGCCTATACATAATAAAGTGCAAGCTTGATTCAAAAATGATCCTATCAAGTTGACTGAAATTTGTGGCAAATATTAAAATTTCTAGTTGCAACTTTCTGCCTTCAGAAGAGCAAATATTAATATGAAAAAGTATGCCTGTGTCATAAGAACAATTTCCAGAAAACAGTATTGGTTCTAGTCAGTTTTCTACGATAACTTTTCATTTTAAATTTTGTGTTTGCCTTTAAAGTGCATTTTTTCAAGTTAATTTTTAAATTATTTATAGGGTAACAATGATTAAATAATAACTTGGAAAATCAGACCGTGTCCTGGGTGGATAATATAAAAATCTGTTGGAATACTTAATGTGTACTCAAAAGTCAGTAATATATATTCACATATATACATTATATATGTGAATATATATATATAAAGCATTTATATATATGTATATATTACACATATATGAATACATATTCTTCAGTTTTTGGAGGGAACATCTATTGGACTTATTTCTAGGGTGTGGATATGCTTACTATTCCACATAATTTCATATGTGTTCCCAGTCATTGCTATATTTAGTTACAAAACAATCCTGCTTTTCAATTGGCTATTAAGTCCTTCTTTTCTACTTGTTAAAACACTTATGAGGAAGCAGGCAGTTCTTCCATTGAAATGCAAAGTGACAGCATGGCCCATGCTCACAACTTGTCTTAAGTGTCACAGGACATTATTGGGTTGTAAAGACCCCGGGCTCTACTGATGGCTCAAACAGTCTGGCATCAGCCCTTCTGGATGGAAGTGATGCTCTGTTAGGATCTTTCTAGTGGAAAGCTCTCAGTGAGTTAATCTATCTAGTAGTAAGAACATCACTGATTGGTTTTAAGTAAGTGAAAAAAGTATGAGAGCAAGTGTCTGAGAAGCCCTGGCTGTTTCTGGTCAATGTCATGCTCCCAAGCGATGCTGAGAGCTGCCCGCCCTCAGCACCCGCCCTGCTTCTCTCCCCCTCTCAAGGCAGCCTCGGAATAGACCCAGGACCAGGCTCAGTACTCACATACACAGCTGGGCTTGTTGCCAGACCACTGGTTGTTCTGCTGACATGTGATAACTCTCTCCCCCACCAGCTCGAAGGCTGCCTGGCATTCGAAGGTGAGGGAGTCTCCGTGGAGAAAACTGCTGCCTGTCCGCTTCCCATAGGCAGGGATACCTGGGTCCCCACATCCTCCCTTCTCAATTTCTGAAAATGGGAAAGACAAATGAACCATTAAAAAGGTACGCAATTAACATTTTTTAACAATTTTGAAAATGAACAGTGGTTTATTTTTGCATTGTTTCTGTAAACAGTTTCAAAAGGATACTCAATTCATCTAACATTTATTTACAAAAGCGAGAAAAATGTGTACTTTAAATTTAAGAGAAAGGTATTTAACTTACTGTCTTTTAAGGGATACACAAGGCTACACAGATGTGTTGACAATGCAAATGTGACAATTAATAGACGTTTCTTCCTGGTCTACACCCTTCCTGCATGTTACCTACAATTGCTACCATTAAAATGTAAACACCAATTTTGTTTTAATTGATGTGTTTTTTAATGTAAGCCATATAAGATAGTTCATTTCCTACTGAATATTTAAGTCTATATATCCATTTGAATATTCTTTCCCTTCAATTGATGTTAAAACTCATTTATGAAACAAAACAAGTGTATTCATGGTCTTCAGATGAAAAGAAAATATGCAGCATCAAGCCTCTTTTCATTATAACATTGTAATGAAATGTGGATACAAATACACCAAAATTATAGATACATTTCAACTTTGCTCTGTCATGTTAACGACACAGAATGTATTAACTAAAATATGTTATTCATTTATTCATACAAAAAATATTCTTTGAGGGCCAACTGTGAGTCAGGCTCTGTTCTACGTAAGACGGTTAGTGGACAAACAAGACTAAATTCCTGCAGGCATGGGGCTTACATTATATGGAGGTAAACAGTAACAATTTTTGAGATGATGAAGGGTAGTTTGAAGTGAAATGCAGGAGGCTGAAGGGTTGGGTGGAGAAGGAAACACGGCCGCTGTGCTCAGGACCTGCAGGGAGATGGGAGGGAAGAGGTGGCTTGCAGAGGAAGGGAGGGACTGGTCCAGAGCAGCCTGTGGGGTTTTTTTTTGGGAAGCAGATGTTGCAGGGATTTCAGGTGATACATGATGTGATCTGATACATGATGTGATACAAGTTCAGAAGACCCTCCGCAGGGCTGGGGAGCAGACGCAGAAGAGTGAGTGTCCACAGTTCAGGACGGTTTCTCTGGGTACGGCTCACAGAGGTGTGTCTCGGTCATCCTTCCCAGATTCTTCACAGGTTTGCACCTCATCATTTGCCGCGACCAAGAGCAAATTCAAACGTCGGTTTTATTAGCAACCTAAACGCTTTCTGATCAAGTTCTCATTTTTTGGAATGTCTGTGGAAGTGACTATGAGCTGAATTTCCGGGTGGTTTTCAGGCACGTGCCTGCCATGTGGGGAACCTATACGAGCCCAGAGATTGACCCAGAGATAGCTTATTCTCCTCAAGAGGAGAAACTTTACTTTCGAGCGTTCAGGAATTTCAAAGTGAAATCAGCTTGTAATATTATGGTGCTGAACCTTCAACATGTAGGATATTACCACTTCTGTTTTCTTAGCAAACTAGCAAATGAAACACAAAACAAAACAGAACCAGGTACTGTGTACAGACAGGTTCATCACACTCTCCTGATGGCTCAGGTATCAAATAAAGAAGACAACCCTAACAGTAACATTTATACAGGAGCTAAAATGTTCCCAGATGCAACACAGGCCCAAAAAGCCTCAGAGAATACTCTTCCTTAAGGACGGGCCTTGGAGTTCAAGTTGTTGAACTTGAGTTGAACACAGCTGGGAATGTATCTACTTGAATTTAACACTTGGGATGCCTTGAACCAAATTTCTTTGACTGAAATAAACAAAGGCAATTCAGACCAATGGCTTATAACAGAAAAGACCTTGCATTTGGTGTGGCCTGTCAGTTGGGTAGGGGGGCAGGAGTCCAGGGTCCTGACCAAGGACACAGCTTTGAGGGCAGGAATGGGAACACCAGACTTGGTTTTGAGATTCCCAGGCTCTGCTGGACCACCAGGTGCAATTCAGTCTTGAAAAGTTTCCATTTTCACTCCCTCAGTTTACTGTTTTCTACCTCACAGGCGACTATGAGAGCTAAACTGTATAATTCACATTAGTCCCTGGCATATAGGGCTCAAAATATTAGCCACTACTATGATTATTAGCAAACCTTAGACTTCTAGAAGTTTCTTTTTGCCTCTGTGATGCTAAAGTTCATAACTTTTTATAATGAAATACATTACGGCATTTTGGGGAATACTGTTTTCTACATTAATTGAGTCAGGGAACTCCTGACTTTGCAGAGTGCTCTGAAATAAGCTGGGTGTAGATACACAGGGTGGATGTGGATGAGGGTCTTTCCGCTTCCCATGCTGAGGGTCTAGAGCATCCAGTGGTCCTTCATCTCCACTAAAGATGCTGGTTTTCCCTGATGCAAGGCCAGGGCTGGCTGAGCAGAACCTGTTGTCTGGCACGTCTGTTACTAGGAGTTCGGCATGGACTAGTGAGAGATGTATCAGTATCAGTAGGTCCGCGTGTGTGAGCCTGACCTACTCATCACCCAGAGAATATGAACGTGTCCCACAATTAGGCCAGTGAATCATTCGGGCAGCTTTTTTGGACATTCTGCATTCGTGACCCCTACACACGAGCCCTAAGTAATTGTGACAAAATCCACACAGATTCAGATATTTCCCTTGGAGGTCACACTGCCTACACTTGAGAATCTGCATCTACCTCATGTGTTTTCTGAACAAGCAGAACAAGTAAAGTAAGAATAAGACTGGGTTGACGTTGATAACAGTAACTGCATCAAACCTCCTTTCTATGCGCAACAAAATGCAAAATGTCAAAGATGACCTTGACGTGCTTTCCTGGAAACAAACACCATTGTTTGTTATCAGTGAAAAGATTGAAGCCCCTAGAGGAAAAAAAAAAGCTGGTCAAATATCTCTTCTAAATTATCACTAGAAATGGGATTTGGTAACGAGGAGCCTAAAGAAAATACTAGGTTGTAATTATTTCCTCACTCCTTCTCTGATGCTGCTTTTTTAGCAGTTGGGGATATTTGTACAAAAGTTTACTGGGGACTCAATGGAGTTCCTACTGATGTGTTCTTCTTTGACAATGACCTTTAAAAGTACAAATTAATGTTATTCATTTTCACTTTTTCATGTTGATTAATTTTTCTAAATTTTATGAAGTATTTATTTTTGAATATTATTTTTATAATTGACTTAAACATTTATGTTACATTGACATTACATATTTAACATTCATCTCTAATACATTTGATTTTTATTTGATAGTTTATACTATGCCTATGTTTATATAATACATAATTGGATTCACTACTTTGTAATGTATCTGAGCTCTTTCTTTTTTCCTGGCATATCAGTATTCATTGACATGTAAACCAAAATACTGAGACTGACAATTGAGTCTGCTATGGCAGAGAACTTATCAGCCGCATTTCTGAGAAAGGATATTAAAACTATTAAGGTGAGCCATATCCACTTGCCAATTATTTGACAATTTTTGATCTACAAAAGTCATTTAATTAAATCCAATCCTTAATCCAAAATGCCATAGCTGCTCTCTTATATTTACCTCATGGTACAGTACACAGCTTCCCTGTAAGGCTGCCTGCTAATTGAGAACCATTATTGCTCCTCTTTTTGTACCATCTTTGCACCTGCCATGACCCCAACACACAGCAGAACTGGCACAGATGAATGAACGCTGGTTTGAGTAATAACCAAGTTCCCCTGGACTCCTCTGCACAGCTAAATATCCTGGCTTGGTGTCCCTCATCTGACTCTCTCCACGTGACTTTTCCATGCATCGGGGACTCCCTGTTTCTGGCTCTCACTGCTTCATCTTCTCCTCCACACTCCCAAGGAATTGCCCTGCCTTCTCCAAACCCGCCCACAGGAGCGCACCTGCAGGTGGACCCACCTGCCAGGTCTGTGAATTGTAGAGACCATTCAGGTCAATCAGGGTACATTTTCCACACACTTGACACCTCTTCGACCTCAGGGTCTCCCAACCCATCCAGGGCTCTCTCATTCCAGCGGCAGAGGCATCCTGAGTGTTCCAGGACACTTCATGCTTCCACGCTGGTCCTCCTGTCAAAGATACTACCCTCTCCCTTTTTATAATATCCCTCTTGGTTAAAGTCCCTTCAAAGCCCTATAATCCAGATTACTTTTGCTCCTTACTCTAGGGTTTACAGGTAGCTCTCCTGTAGAGGTTTAAGAAATAGTCACATCTAGACTGATTGAGATGTGGACCTGTCTTTCTATACCATTGCGCTGTTAATTTTTCCAGAATGATAAGCCTTATCTCTCTCTGGACTTCCTAGTACTTAAATAGTGCCCGAAAAAAGTGGACACTTGGCATTGTATTGTTATTTAAAAGGAACTTCTGAAATGTCTGCCCAGGCTTGGGTAGTTTTTAGCTGTAACACAGCCTGCGTAGGTTTTTTTTTTTCTCTATGAAGAGTTACTCACCGTTGCCTAATTGCTTAGTCTGTGACAGATACTTTTGAGCACCATTCACTGCTCTAGCTGTAGGTCTAACAAACAAGTGAGCAGACCAAGCAGCTGGTCTTGTGGAGCGTGTGGCTTAGGGCAGCCAGCAGAAAATACACAAATAGTCTAAAGTATGCCAGACAGGGACAAATGCACTGGAGAACGAAAGCAGTTAGGAGGAAGTAGAGGGTAGTGAGAGGGTCTTTTCAGGTGGGACAGTCAGAGAAGGTCTCTGAAAAGTGAACCTGTGAGCAGAGACTTGAAGTGGGGGACAGTCAGATGGGTAAGGGAGAAGGCTGTCCCACAGGCAGTGAGCAGCAGGTAGGGCTGAGGGAGGGATGCTCCTGGCAGGCAGGCGGAAGAGCAAGAAGGCCACGAGTGATCATGTTCTGGGGATAAAGGCAGAGATGGGGAGGACACGAAAACACAGGACTGACTGAGGACCAGGCTATGCACAGTCTCTAGACTTTTACGCGGATTGTATTCTTCCCTTGTGCTTTATTACGATCATGCCGTAAGAGCTACAGAGACCGGATAATCTATCAAACTGTTTCCTAAATTACTGTGAAACATCGTCCCATAATAAAGATTGGAGAGAAGACACCTAAATGCCACCATAAGACAAGACTTACCTTAGGGTTATCAGCTGTATTGATTTTAGCTTCTCTGCTGCCAGGAACACCAATCCTAAGTTATTATGAAGATTTACCTTCTATTGACCCATTTATATATGCTTGGTGGGTAGCATGGACTACAGGAAGGGGTATCAGACTGAGAATATAGGTTCAATTCACAGATCTTTCACATAATAACCAAGGGAACTTTATTATTCCCTTTCATTTTTTAAAAAATTGTGGAACATGCCTTATGTGCTAGGGTACTAGGACCAGGAATGATTTATTATCTTCAGGAAGTCTACAGTCTAGTTCGAAGAGACTGTGACGGCTGACCATCACAGGGCACTTGGTGAGACACCTGTCTCATCAAAGATACTCAGAAGTGAATATTAAACATCAAATGTCCTTAAAATAAAAATAAACAGTCAAAGGGAAAATAGACTCTGAACTTTGACATCCTTGCTGTCCAGCCCAGAGCTCTTACCCCGTAGGCCATGTAGAAGTGGTTTGCTCTGGCGCTGTAGGAGTTATGGTCACACGGCAGCTACACTGGCTCCAGAGGCCGGTGGCTGCCGTCGCCCACCCTGCGCCCCACCCCTGCTCCTTCATGTGGTGGTCTTCTCCGGGCTCCTCTACTTCTTTTCCACTTTAATTTCCATCCTCTTAACAAAGACCCAGCATTCCTGGTCCCCTGATTTCAGGAGGAAACAAGTCAAAAAGGAAAGGAAGAAGCCCTTCAACTTTAGAAATTCAATTGAAGTTGGCCCTTCAAGCATTAGCATGACAGAATGCAAGACCTGAGAATGTCTGAGATGCCTCTGTCTTATTTTTGTCTTTCCTGTTGATCGGAAGCTTTGAGACTGAGAGATTAACTACTGTGCTTGTGGAGAATGAGGCATCCCTGATTCAAGTAAAGTTAAACAGACCCCTCTTTTGCCTGGGCCTCTGTCTTCTGTCTCCATCAGTGGTTCCCAAACTTGCCTATACATCAGAGTCACCCCGGGAGCCCCACCCCTACCAATCACAAATTCTAGTATTTCCCCATGGGCCATTTAGCTACACTGATTGGGAGAGAAGGGAAGAAACAGATGTCAAACAGGACAGTATGTAACTCAGGACTTGAGGCATTCCCTGGTCGTGGGGGGAAGGGATGAGAAGCTGTGGCTTTCATGATGAGGAACCTTGAACCCACTTAGGTGCAGAGCCTGGCAAGGGCTACTTTCTAGTAGACGACAAGGGTTTGAACAAAAGAACATCCAGAATTTAACCCCCTCTTCTCCCAACACACATTTTCCTAGGCTGTGTCAGCACTGGAATGCAGATATAGAGATAACATCCCCCCCCAAAAAAATTACTGATTTAGACCATTCATAACCTCTGGTAATAAATATTCCATAAGTAAATATGTAACCATGTGTGCTATCAAAGGGAAAATTGGAGTAGTTTCCCAATTACGGTCCCTAATTTGGACTAAAACAAAGATTTGTGTATAAAGAGAGACCGCAAAGTGGATTTATTGTATATGCCTACTTTAAAATAATCTCATAGAAATGGTACAATGTGTGCAATAAATCCACCAATAAATTAAAGTAGTGCAAAAACAGCTAAGTAACCTCACAAGCTAAACTGTCCTCTTTTTCACAGGGCACAGTATGAGTGTCATTAAATAGCATGAATTGTGTTTCATATGGTGTCAGGATTGCATTTGGCTGCTAGTAACCAAAAAGTTCAAGGAACTTAGGCTTAAATTAATGAGCATTTTATTTTCCTCATATAACAAGAATAATGGATGTAGGGAGTGCAAAAGAGACCAGTGGGTCAGGTCAGTAAGAACCCAGGCTCTTCATTTTTATTTTCCATCACCCTGAATGTGCTGGCTGACATCTTGAGGGTTGTGGTCTCATGGCCCAAAGTGGCTGCTGGGTCTCAAGGTAGGAAGAAAGCAGAGAGTCAAAGTCCTGCACAAGGGCAGCCAGTGGGGTTCTTTCTTTAAAAAAAAAAAAAAAAAAAAAAACTTTTCCAGAGGCCCTATCTAGTGACTTCTGCTACATCTCTTTGTGTCTTGCTGCTCATCTGACCATTTCTACCTCTGAAGGATCCTGGAAATGTAATACTAGCACTGCCCAGACTCTCTCATGGAGGAAGACAAAGGAAAATAGTGTTTTCTGAAGTGGCATCTGCATAGCCCATCCACGATATCTGCCACAAAATGCTAGACAAAGTAGAAATTGAATTTAACTCCTGCCAAAAATACCATGTCAATGGAAAGGAAAGCCCCTCTCAGACATAAAATCCTTTTTAATACGTTTGGCAATGTTAGCTGGTACAGTGTTTAAAAACCTTGTTATTTTGTGTTCAGGAAAGGAGTACAAATACGTTTCTGTAAATTCTTTTGGGAATAAGTTGGGAGTTAAAGGTAAATAAAAGGAAATGTCATTCTAGAAAAAATGTATTACCCGAACAATTGTCACAGAGGTAGAAAAATAACAGATTAGGTAAAAAATAAGAAAATGCCTGAGAGTATCATGAATCAAAGCCGTTTTGTGATTCGTTATTCTTTCTTAATTCTGCCATAAAGATCAGGTAGGTGTGAGGTATCTTTTACTGGACTAGACGACAATTTACGAGGACTCTTCAATTTGCTGACTTCCGATTGATTTGTACTGTCATGGCTGGAAACCACATTTGGATGGCCAGTCATAAAGAAGAGAAAGAGGTGCATAATCAAGAAAAAAAGAAGTGAATTTTAATTTTAGAAACTAGGGAGCCTGTTAATAAATTATCTGCTCCATTAGCTTTTTTTTTTTTCCTAAGGAGGCATTAACTGTACCAGAATGAAGCTACTTTCGCTAGCATCTCACACGCTTTTAGTTAGCAGCCCTGGAACATCAACTCACTGTTTCCTCCAAGTGTTTTACAGCCAGTTTCTCTCACAGACAGGAAGTCACACTGCTTAGAGATGACTATCCTATATCTGCTTTACTGGGACAGATATTGTATGTTTACTTTCTCTACTAAGTGTTACTAAATAACATTTACTATATAAAACTAAAGATAAACATTCTGGATTTACTGTATCTGCTAAGACAGATGTCTTGTGCCTACTTTACAGAGATTATTTTTGGACTGAAATGGGCATTTAGCTATGCATAATTTAAACATTTTTCTAGGCTAATTTTGTCAACTTTGCTCTACAATTAGGCACAACATTTGGGCACTTGATTATCCAATTATCTGTGCATTAGAGCGAGCCCAAAATTGCTGCTGGAAAAGCATCTTGGCTTCGCCCACAGTACTTCATTAGGTCACTTCTAAAGAGTTGGCATCACATCTACTCAGTCATGTGTTCTTGTTAAGCATTTCATCTTATATGATAATGTCATTTTATCCAAGCATATGGCTCTGTCCTAATTTGGCAAACCAGGATATCTGCATAGCAAGGACTTATCTGGGAATACAATATTGAATTAACTGCTAATCAATTATTATTCAGAGATGCTATGGACAGAATTTTGTCACCTCATAATTCATACCCTGAAACTCTAAGCCCCAACATGGCTACATTTGGAGGTAGGGTCTTTAGGGAGGTAACTAAGGTTAAATGAGGTCATAATGACTGGGCTCTAATCCAATAGGACTGATGTTCCTTTAAGAAGAGGCACCAGGGATTTGCACACAGCCAGAAGACAGTTGCACACAAGCCAAGAAGAGAGGTCTCAGGAGAAATCAAACTGGCAACATTTGGATCTTGGACATCCGGTCTCCAGAAATGTGAGCAAATGAATTGTTGTTGTTTCAGCCACCCAGTCTGTGGTACTTTGTTCTGCCAACTCCAGCAAACTAATTCAATTTAAATGAAAGACACACTACTTATGGAAAACTGCATGAAGCTATGCCCATGCAGTCAGTTTACTCTTCTAGAATAGGTTAAGTCTTTCATTAGGTCAAGACAGGGCCACTTTTACATTCCCTTGACATACTTTTTCTTACTGACTTAAACTTCAGAATCATGTCACTGGCATATATCGAGAGTTGTTGAAAGAGTCTGTTGCTCTTCACTCCTGCTGATAAATACTTCTTTAAAATACTACTGAGAATATTGTTTACATTTTACTGAAATATTATTTCTATGAAGCCCAAAGGGAAACATTATTCTCTGATGTTAGTAGACTAATTATTGGGAAACTGGTTTATTTTTATTCTATCAACTTTATGATTATGTGAAGAAAAGACACTGATGAGGAAAGATGGTAGGGATAATGGCATGAAGGTCTCGGGGTGAGAATTGTTGGTGTCGGGGGACCAGAACAATAGTGAGCACACAAGAGGGTGGGAATTGAGTATCTAGAGCATCAAAGTTCATGGTGATGATGAAATCTTCTACAGGACCACGGGAGTGACTGACCAAGATGCTAGCTATCTGGAGGCTGTAGTATCTCTGGTCCTTTCTGCTCTGTGAAGGGCTCATGCTTGGTCTTTAACTTTCTCATCTTTTAAGTGGGAAGCTTTTCCTGGATGAGCAATTTGCTAAAAGGAAGAGGTGCTGGTGCTTAAGTTGGGTAAAAGGAACCTGCATTTGGTCTGTTGTTTATAACACTTTCACCAACATTCAGCCTAGAGGGTCACAGGCCATTAATCATGAGAAAGTGAAGATGATAGTTCACAGTCCTGTTGCTCAAATGGTCAACTCCATGTTGAGAAGCAGAAGTGCATCTGTTTTCCTGAGAAGCATCGTGAAGCCTGGGGGTTTGTCACAGCTACGAAGGGGCTACTTTCCCCCCAATTTCTCCTCTAGGCTCTCACACTAAAAGTATGTAGTTGATGAGGATGACATACGTGTATGTTTCCCTGCTCAGAATTCCCGGTTCTCTACCCTGTGATGCCACTTAGAGAAGGTCCTGCAGCCTGCCCATATATCCTGACCCTTCAGCTCTAATCAGCTGTTATCGATTTGCCCTCATATCTGCAGATTCAACCAACCACAGATGAAAAATATTCAGTAAAAAAAATTCCAGAAAGTTCCACAAAGAAAAACTTGAATTTGCTGCACACCAGCAACTATTAGATAGCATTATAAGTATTCTAGAGACAATTAAAATATGCAGAAGGATGTGCAGATGTGCGTTATATGTAAATACTACGCCATTTCATATAAGGGACTCGAGCATCCTCCGATTTGGGCATCCTCAAGGTGAGGGAGTCCTGGAACCAGGCCCCTGAGGATACTGAGGGTCAACTGCACAAACTCCTTTGGAGAGAAGCACAGAGCCCTATGCCTTCCTGCTGGTCTCCCTGACCTGGTCCTCCTCTTCACTGAGTGTTTGCATCCTCAGCTGACACCACTCTTTCAGGTTATAGATGGTTCCATCAAAGATGGAATACCTCCTTTTCCTTCACATTTCTCATTTTCCTTGTTACTTAGTTCGGTTCAGAGATGAATTGTGAGCAGAGTAATGTTATTCCTCTACCTTTAGTCAGAAGCCTGCTCTATTCTTTTCATAGATTTGGAAGAATTCACTTTGGCATGATTTTATATTGAGAGGTTTAGGTGAAGGCCACATTATTATAATTTTCTCATTGTTTTTATCAAGGGTATACTGTACTCAAAACATTCATAATAAGCATTCCAGAAGTTCAGTTTATTTCTCAGAACTATCTCTAATGCCATTTCCTTCCACATTTCCCCATATTACTTTATATTTCTCAAAGATGTCGATGAATATTTAAAAGTCTCTGCAAGATTTCTTCTCCTGTTTTGAATTAAAGGGAATTCTACAACTACTTTTAAATACACTATTTTTTACTGACGAAGATTCTCATTTCAGTTTTGGCACCAACAGGCTCTAAAACCCAAACCACTTTATTTTACCTTATTAATAAACAAAATGGGATGGGACTAGATAATTGCTGATATCGCTTCCAGTTTTGTATTTTTATGACATCCTGAAATCTTAGGTGTAGAACCTACCAACAAAACTATGAACCACCAATCTTCATTTTCCCATGATTCATAATTTTTACTAAAAATACTGTTTTAGGACTATCCCAAAGAACTGACACAGTCCATTTATGATGGTTACTGTCACCCAGCCTCCTAAACCCCAAGATACACCGCACACAAACGTGTTTATAGTTTTGGCTGAATTCCCGAATATTCTGCACTGCCCCAGGGTTTTGCTGTTCGCTGTCCACAGTCTTTCATCGTCACTGCTGTCATTTGAATTTTATTTCTCTGCTCCCCATTTTGCCTCCTCATTCCACTTTTGAGGCTGCAGCCAAAATACTCTTTCTGAGCCCCAGATCTCATTATGGCCCTACCTTGCTTGAAATGCCTCTGGTGAGCCCCTTCCTTCCTAATCCAAGTGCTTTCGCCTGACTCAGAAAGCCCGCCATCACTAACTCGCCTGGGTCATCTTTCACCACCCCGTCCTTGCGACCACAATCCAGCTGCTGCAACTTCCTTTAGTACCTGACAGTATCTCCTCCTTTCAGCCTTCAAGCCTGCTGTAAACATTTTGTCTACTCTTGTCTTTCATCTGATCCATTCAATCCACTGTTCATATTCTAACTTCAACTGCACTTGCTCTGGGATAGCCTTGATCCCATGCTCTGCCTTCACCTGTCTCTTCTCTCCTGTAAGACTTGTCACTGTGCATTTTATTTATCTTTCATGCTTTACTATTGTTTGCTACCCATCACACTTATGATGCACTGACTCATTCTTGAAATGTTTATCCAACTCCTAATTCACCTAGGATCCAAGGTGGGGTAGATGAATTTAGGAAAAAGGTGTAGCTTTTATTATCTGAAAAGGAAAAAAAAAATCTATTAAATATAATAATGGTGTATTTTATGAATAAGTAAAAACTGTGTTTATAAAAAATGTTTGAATTACTCTGGAGAATTTAATGAAGCCCAATCACTTCTTAGCTCTTGTTGTAGGCTGAGATCTAGGGAAACTGAAAAATATAGAAGCAATCAATGGAAAATGAAAATACATTTTCTTTACTGATAAAATGTATCTATTTTGTTTGAAAATGTTTTCATGATAATGAGTTAGATAAAATAATATTTTGCCAAATAAGAATTTGGGTTGGATATAATATTTAATTCTCAGCCCTAAAAATGATTGGCCATTAGCATCAAGGACTTATTATACTTGTGAACTCTTTTTTAATATAAATGTTCTTTAGCTGTACTTCAGGAAATGAGTATTTTTTTTAAATAACAGAGGGTAAACTACTACCAGAGAAACAGAGAAAGCAACTCTTAAATTATAAATCGTTCAGTGTAGAACTATGGTGGATTTCCAAACATCCATTTCCATTGACAGAAGTATTTGTTGCCCACTTGAATTTCAAAAAGTCCGAAAAGAAGGTAGGATGAGACAAAATATAATTATCCTATCAGAAACATCAGCACGATTGTTTGGTTGGCTTTGTATAACCAACCGTGGGTTGTCGCAATTGATATGCTGGAAAGTGCCCGGGGAGACGGCCCCTTTCCACTGTCAGCAGCAAGCCTGGGCAAGGCTGGGTGTGGGGCAGCTGGAAATGCAGGACAGGCATCGCTGACCATCCCTTGGTCTCTGGGATCTGTGTCCACACACAGACGGAGACTCACCAACAGCTTTAGCAGGCTCCGTCTCTTCCATTCCAAAGGTACTCAGGGAAGTTCTTTATATAAAGTACTCAGTGATTAAAACTGAATCCTAAAATTATATTCACTCACAGTCATACATACAGACAGCATTTCTATAAATTTCAGTAGATAATATTGGATTACATGAGCTAATATCCCTTTTAGTGAGAATGATTTATTAAACTTTTAAAACATACCATGTTCTGGACCAGTTGCTGTGCATTGTCTCACTAAACTATTCCCGACAAGGTGATACCAGTTCTGTTTGACATGTGAAATACACTAATAATGTATTACTTGTATTATTTGATCTTCCAAATTATCACAAAATTGACTGAGAGTGATGTCATCAAGATAGTGACATAGGTCCTTCCTGACTTACTCCCCCCTCCCACAAGAAGACCAGCTAGCAACCATCCACAGACAAGACACCACTGTGAAAATGCCAGAACACAGGGGTGAGGTGGAAGCAGCCCCTGGACCACCCCCAGACTAAGAGGAACTTCATTTTTTCACAGAAATAGAAAAAAAAAATCCTAAAACTTGAATGGAGCCACGAAAGACCCCTAGCCAAAGCAATCTTGAAGATGAACAATGTTGGAGGCATCACACTTCCTGATTTCAAACTATACTACAAAGTTACAGCAAACAAAACAGGAAGGCACTGTCATAAAAGCAGAAATACAGACCCATGGAAGAGAGGGAAGAGTCCAGAAAGAAACCCACTCATACATAGTCAACTAATATTTGACAAAGGAGCCAAGAATACTCAATGAGAAAATGATAGTCTCTTCAATAAACGGTGCTGGGAAAACCGGATATCTACATTCAAAAGAAGGCAACTGGACCCCTTACACCACCCACAAAAACTAACTTCAAATGTGTTAACATCTTAAACATAAGACCTGAAGGCATAAAATTCCTAGAAGAAAACACAGGGAAAAAGCTCCTTGCCATTGGTCTTGGCAATGATTTTTTTGGTGTGATACCCAAAACACAAGCAACAAAAACAAAAATCAACAAGTGGGATGACTTCTCCACAGCAAAAGAAACGATTAAGAAAATGAAAAGGTAACCCATGAAAAGAGAGAAAATATTTGCAATCATCTATCTGATAAGGAGTTAATATCCAAAAAATATAAGAAACTTATACAAATAAGATAAATAAAATATTCCTTTAAACTCCATATGGTTTCTCACAGGATTAAAATTAATTAATTTCTTCAGAACACACATTGCTCCAGCTATTCAGGTAATATCTCTTTAAATGTGTTAGAAACATTTAGATTTTAGAAAACTAAAGCTGTTCTCTCTCATAAGCTCAGGTCAAACCTTTTACAGATTATGTGAGGTCTGAACACAGCTTCTTAGACTTTGACGCTTGTGATAAAAGAAATTCTGCAGAGCTTGTATGTTCACCTTTTTCTCATTTGCTACTTGACTGTCATCTCTAATCTGAATTTGGGATTAAAAAAACAGAAACCAGAATAGATAATCGATGGCTACCAGATGACCGTTGTGCAGTGGGAGTTATTAACCCAAGGACAGCTCTCAAGATCAGTAAATGTTCCTATTTCTGGCTGAGCGAAGAGCTGCTGGAAGTATAGGTTTTTTGGTGCAAATGTCCACACAGCACCTGCTCTTAGATTAATTCTCATTTTTCTGGGGCTTTGACGCAGGAATCTCTAAAATAATTGATTTCCTTCCATCACCTTTAGAAAACAAGACTGCAGCATATGAATGGCCATCAACCAATCATGCCCTTTGCAGATGGTGCCTGGGCTTCTCCCCACTGGTGGGCAGGCGTAGGCTCCCTGCATTTCAGACAACCGTGTGGACATAGCATAACCAGGCACCTGCAGAGAACTGAGGTCTCCCATGACTATCTCCTCTCCATCACAATCAACAACATGACCCCAAAACGTAGCAGATTGCTATTACAGTGGCCTGTGCTTGTTAAAATTATGTGTAATCATGCTTAATTAGGGTGTTCAGGGGAAATTCTGTTGTGTGCATAAAATACTGTATTTGCTTTTCAGGAAAATGTGCTTTGTTTGGCTAAAACAAAAATGAGACGCTCTCAAAGATGTTATCAACAGCTAAGATGAGTCAGGAATGATGTTGCTCTGTTTCTCTTTCCCCTCGGGGCCCCCATCCTGAATTACAGGATCCTAGAAATCCAGAAGACACATAACCACAGACATAAACTCTTCTAGCTCTTCCTCTCTTGTCTCACAGAAGCTACTGGACTATCAGTTCCCAAACTCAGAGTCAGTACTGTCCAAACTAAGGGACAGGGCCTCAGAGAGCACTTACGCACAAAATGACGATTTTATTCAAGATGCTGATCAGGGACTCTAGGAGAGCCACATTTACTTGGCCAAATTCTCTGATCTCCCTGCTGACCCAGGAACCTGATTGGAGACCTAAAAGCTGACTTTGAGCTGAAGATTGAGACCCAGTAGTGCTACCTGTCTCAGTGCAGAGGGTTGGCCCTGCAGCCTGCAACATCATGGGGTCCTGTCTTCTGATGCTACTTCATGAGAGCAAGAGAAACATGCATCAAAATCACCGGCACCAGCAGGTTCTCCACAAAACTGTCAAGGTTATCAGAAACAAAGAAAGTCTGAGAAGCGGTTATAGCCTAAGGAGGCACGTTGAGTAAATGTAACCTTGGATCTTGAATGGGATCCTGGAACAGAAAGAGGCTGCTAGGTAAAAACTACGGAAATCTGAATGAAGTGCGGACTCCAGTTAATAACGTCTCAACGTGACAAATGCAGCATACTACAATATGAGACTCTAACGAGGGGAGAAATTGTGTGTGGGGTATATGGGAACTCTACTATCCTTGAAACTTTTCACTAAATCTAAAACTGTTCTAAAATTTTAAAATATATATTTTGAAGCAAACATATATAAGCATTATTAAAAATGTGCCCCTACTATTTTAGTTGAAAAGCTAGCCAAAGGCTGAAATTTGGGGCCTCCCTCTATCCCGTTGTCATGCTTTCAATTATACTTTTAGGCATAGGTCATAGAGTATTAACAGTTTAAACTTTCTATTACAGCCACCATCATGTTCATGGGTTGGAAGGATTCTTTAAAAACATCTAAAGATATTACACATTTGCACACCGATATATAATTGGTAAGTAAAATGCCTTCCGTGATTGAGAATAATCGCTGATATTTCCTGATTCTTGTTGTCCCATCGTCTAATAATCAGGTTTTATGTTACATTAAAAAGACTGACACTGCATATTGATAGTGTTCTTCTGGGCTGTTCATTTAAAAACCTGTGTGAACTTTTATTGTGGTGGTGGTCTTTTTACTACAGTATTTGAAAACAATAAAACTGTATTTGGTTGGTTCTATGCTCACTTTCAGGGTGGAATAATGAAACATATTTTTAAGAATTTACGGAATGAGTAGGGTTTTTTGGTTGTTGTTGTTAAAGTGATAATGCAAGATATTGAAAAGCTAACTCTAGAGGAAAATGCATCACTATAAGAAGTCTGTAATGGTCTTTACAGACTGGACCCAGTGACTGGCCAGGAACTTCCCAGAGAGTGATGGGTGGATACATGGTAGGAAGGCCTCTCTGGAGGGCTCCTGAGGAAGTCACACAAGTAATGTGATTTCTGTCACCACAGTTCTTCCTCTTCTAGAGATTCACATAAATAGAATCATGCATTACCTACATTTTTGTGTCTGGCTTCTTTCACTTAGCATAATGATTTTGGGATTCATTCACGCTGTCTTGGATATCAGTAGTTACAACTTTTTATTGCTGAATAGTACTCCATTGTATGGATATACCACATGTGTTTATCTGATTAACAGCTGACAGACCTTTGCGTTGCTTCCAGTTTGAGCTGTCCCCATTTCCTATGAATCAAGTGTTATGAACACTGAAGCACAAATCTTGTGTGGACATGTGTTTTCCTTTCTCCTGGGGGGATACCTAGGAGTGAAACTGGTAGGTCATGTAATAAACATATGCTTCTCCCAGACTCCTTGTCTCTCCTTACCACTTAGATAACAGAGGATCATCTCCACTAGCCCCACGGACCAGCCCTTTTGTTTAAATCAACTGATTCAGACCCGGAAAGAAACAAACACCTAAATTACTTAACTATTTTCAGATACTTACAAAATCAGGAAAATCTTCTCATGCTATCACTTAAAAAGGCAGACTCTCCAATGGTCTTTGAGAAAATAAAATTATAATTTGCTTCTTTTTAAAAAGTAATTTCTGTTTTTAATATACTCATTCTTCAACTACAAATAGGGACGCACACACTTTTATCAATATAGGGAGCTAATTTTCATGCAAGGGCAAATTGTATATATCACAATTTAAATAAATTTTGTTTGTTTTAAAAAGGCAGATATTGCCTAGTTCAGTCTATTTATGCAGAATGCAATTTGCTGAGATTAAAAGTTTGGGAAACTGCTGAATAGTTGGCCACGGTGCCTATTACTGCATTCACTGAGAGTACATCAAGGAAAAACGTATCAAAAAGTCACATACCTAGTTTGTGTTCACATTCACAGTTGTATATGAATATGTGTAGCTTTGTGATTCTGCCATAGGTCATGCAGAGTGGAAAAAAAGTAAAAAGATTCTTTTGCTGTTGTTCTTGTAGTTTTTATAATTATACTTAGTGATGTAATAAAGATGATACCTAAAATACCACACGAATATCATAATTTGGACACAAAATGATTCTCATCACTGATAAAAAGAAAAATTTATGTGTTCTTGTGATATAAAATGACATCACTTCCTTTGCCATTCCTATTAGGACAGAAGGGTTCATATTAGTCAAAAAATATAAAATAAATACATTAAAAAAAATATGTCATCTGCCATTCAAATAACAGTAGCATAAAGGAAGGTGCCTGTTGCTGTAAACTCCCAGGAAGATGTGCTGCCCTGACGGTGACAAGGGTAGACTTCCTGCGTCATAAATGCCTTTGGCGGTAATTACAGTTACGTGTTGAAAATGCCCTGTCCTGCATGGGGGAGCAGCGAGCTTCCATTTTCCTGTTGTGCCTGTAGTTGTTCAGCACTTCTGCCCTCAAAACACTGAAGAAAAACTGACTAGATTCAGCTGCTCTCTTTCTGTCTTTCTGTCTAAAAGATGTACATGTAACCAAGGTAAGACCACAGCACCTGCATACGTGCACTTGTGACGAGTTTGGATCACTATGATCTATTAATATTGAACTGGTCAAAGAAAACCCAGAAGATTTAGCATGTAGAGACCAACAGCACTGAGTAATGGAATCTGCATTGTGCTGGCCACTCAGAACAAAAGGAATTTTATCTCCAGTAGAACGGAGTCACTACCAACCTCACACTTGGGTCTATATAGGATAAGAAACAGTGAACTGGAACTGCTCTGAAAATATCTCTAATAATTTGTGAAAAAAGGTTATTGCATGAAACTATAACTAATTGACATTTTCAAATTTTGTATTTTCCTGTCTCTCACAGTTTCCATTAAATGACAGTGAATATAAGGGAAGGGCATTTGCTGCTTCTAGAAAGTTGATGCCTCTAGAATACCTAGGATTTTGTTCTCTGTGAGGTTCACACTGCTCCCAAGAATTCCATCCCACAAGTCACAAGACTTAAATGATTTCTTCATCATCATCTTTTTTAATATAAGAAGCTATTCTGTCCTGTAGATTAAACATCACATGGTCAACAGCAGACTCGTAGATATTTGAGAACATCCCTTGACTGCTCTGACTCATTTTAATGAGGACGATCACATTTAAAGTCAATCAATGGAGAGGTAAGCTTGGCATGCATCCCTACTGGCTCTCCCAGACGATTCCTGCATCTCATTCTTCAATGTCACTTGAAGTGACTTCTCCTTATTAAACAACAGGACAGATGATGACACAAGGCAAAAATACACTGTTTTTTTTCCTTGCCTCTGCCTATTTCAAGGTGAGACACTCTAATCAGTTTTTTTTAAATGTATAAACTTACATTCTTTTTTAAATGGTAGAAACACTCCCTCAGCTGCCCGCACTAAGCTTTGCAGTTCACATAAACAGGGTACCCGGTAGTTGGTGTGAAGCTGCATTTACTGGTCTGTTACTAGTTATGTTACTTTGGAAACACTGGGTAAACTTAACAAAAAATGCTCAGACTTTACTGCGCTTTGAAAATTTAAGGCCACCGTACTTCATTCCAAATCATAAAATGCCACAAATAAAATTGGACAGAAAAACAAGCTGAATACCCCAAAATGAAGACAGAAACAGTCTCGCTTTCTTTAAAGCCAAAGTTACTAATAAGTAGATGACCCCGTGCCCTATTTAGTAATAATTAGAAGCAATCGTAAAAATTAAATATTGCTAATAATATTTAACTATTCATCAACTCCTACAGATATATTTTTGAAAAACTTAAAATGAAGACTTCCGTAGTCAAATGGTCAAAATGTTTAATAAAGATGAAAGGAAAAGAAATGACTTTGTACTAATTGACTCCTGAATATGGAGATTATTTTACACTCCATGGGAGCCTTTTCCCATCAATACTATTTATGAGAAGATATTCATATTTCAGATCCATCAGGTACAGAACAATTTATTAGGCCAGAGTCTGCAAATCCAATATTCATAACAAGTCCTGCAAAATAATGGTGTTCATAAAACTTCTGTGCACTACATTGATCTCTTTTATAAGGTTTTCTCCAAATTCCATGGTAATGTAAAGGCAAGTATCTAATTTTCTCAACCAACTAATAAGCTATTTTAATCAAATTCAGAAATAAAACAAGAGCTCTTTCAAAACCCTCTCTAGGGGACCAATTGCCTCAGAGGAGGTGTTTTCATGTCAAATCAATTGCTGTCAGGGTATGATGTTAGCATCTGTTGATGAGCTGAGCTGGGAAACCCCAGGGCTGGCAAGTGCCCTTGGAGAGGTCTGAAGTAAGAAAGTAAATGAGCTGTAACACCTAGAAGTGAAATTAAGGTTAACTCAGTCAAGAACCAAGCCTTCTTTGTCAAATCACATTATCTCATAACAGCCTCCACTGTTTCTTATCCCTGAACTCCATGAGTAAACAGGTATTCTTCTCCCAGAGCCTGATGTTTAACATTAAGTAGATTTTTAAAATACTACATAGTTTTCAAAAGTCCCAAACAATTTCTGCTGGACAGTTTGGGGGCCTAAAAGCAACATTCACACCACACACAAGGAATGTTTAATCAGCATTCAAAGCAAACAAAGAAACAGCTCTGCAGCCAGAACCGATTCCGGATGGAACTTCCAAGGGGAAGAGCGTCCTGGAGAAGCACAGAGAAGCAGACCTCCAGGAGCTTCTGCAAACTTTCAGACTGTAGCAAAGATCCTGACAGAAGCTGGGCTTCAAAAAACATGACACCAGAAAGCAAACAACATAGAGGATCTTAAATATCCCTCCAAAATGTGTATACTGAGTGAGGTTCCCAAAGAAACTATTCAAATTCAAATGATGGGGGAGAAAAGATTTTCATACACACTCAGTAGAAAGGCTAAACTTTAAAAGACTGACCACACCAATGCTGGCAAGAATTTAAAGAAACTGAAACCCTCATGAATGGCTTGTGGGAATACAAATACTACAACCACGTGGGGAGACAGTTTGGTAGCTTCTTAAAAAGTTAAACAGTGCTACTTGACCATCCACATGCAGGCAGGTACTCTGGAGAAATGAAAACATACATACAAAGATTTGTACACAGGTCTTGATAGGAACTGTCTCCGTAACAGCCCCAACGAGGGCACAGAAGCAAAAGGAAACTTTCAGGGCTGTTATCCTGACTGTGGGAGCCTTGAAAACAAGTGGCTACATTGCTCGAAACTCATCAAATTATACATTTTTAAAATGCACATACAATATACCTTCATAAAGTTGTTAAAATAGCTACTCAGTATGAAATTTGATATGAAATAAAGTATGCTGGGTGTTAATTATTCGTTCCTCTAATTTATTTTTTTTTAGATTTATTTTATGAATGTATTTATTTTTGCCTGCATTGGGTCTTGGTTGCTGCACGCGGGCTTTCTCTAGCTGTGGCGAGCAGGGGCTACTCTTCGTTGCGGTGTGCGGGTTTCTCACTGCGGTGGCTTCTCTTGTTGCAGAGCACAGGCTCTAGGCGCACGGGCTTCAGTAGTTGTGGCTCATGGGCTTAGTTGCTCCGCGGCATGTGGGATCTTCCTGGACCAGAGCTCGAACCCATGTCCCCTGCATTGGCAGGCGGATTCTTAACCACTGCGCCACCAAGGAAGCCCCGTTCCTCTATAGTTTATAATTTTTATCTTACTTATAATGAGTAACCAATAGCGCCCCATCCCCTACTGCCCCAAAACATTCACGCCCATGGCCAGAGCTGCTGTGTCTGGTCCTACAGGTTGTGCAATGAAGTGCTCCAGGGGCGGTGGTCACTGACTATTTCTTATTTGTCTATATCTGTATCCACCAACTGACATCTGTGTGGGTATGCATGTATATGTATTTATATACTGGAATTATAAAGGAGAAATCTGAGATAAAATATAGTTACTAAATATATATATAAAATATATATGTATACATATATACATACATATACATAAAAATACACACAGATATATGTTTCATATTTCCTCCATGATACACCTTCTATGGAGATCTAGGTATATCTGCTGTAAGGAAGACGTTATAGCATTATTATTACCAATGTTAATAACAACAGATATTTAGTAACTGCTTACTATGTGCTGAGAACCATGTAAATTACTCAATACATGTTATATAAATTTTAAACGAGTTTATAAGCAGAGGCTGTATCTGCTTTGTTTTTCCTTACTTTTCCTTTTTTTTTTTAATGCTGAGCACAGTGGCTGGCACATAGCAACTATTTAATTAGTATTTATCATGGGGATACTGTTTATGCAGCTTCTTTCATCTTTGTACCAGTTCACAAAATTTTTGCAAATACATGAGATAGATTCTATCATTTAACTCACTTTACAGATGAAAGAACTGAAACTTGAAGAAAATTAAGTAATATTCCAAACACTGAACAGTCTCGATCATAAAGGGTGAAGATAAGGTTTAAATTCAGGGTTTTCTGACTGCATTATTGGACCTTTTAATCCTCTCTTCTTGTTTTAGTTCCTCCTGCTGGCGAGGGGTCCTGGGAATTAGTTTCCAGGCTTTTGGACCTGATGATACAGGATAGAGATGATAAAAGTATGGGAATGGTGTTGAGATGCCAACGGAGCTGCCTCTCTGGCCCTCCCCACAGGACAGAGGAGGTCTAGATATTTCATAATCCCACAGTTTGTTATAACAGCTAAAAATCAGTGCCCCTCAGTTTCCACATCTATTTACAGATGTAATATCTGGGCTGCTGCTGACCCTGCGGGACCCTGATGACCATTCTTCACCCTACAGAAATGCAGTAACCTTGGATACTCAGAATTTCCCCATCCCCTGTTCCACTAGTCAGTTTCTGAAATGCACCACTTTTATATTCCAGTCTGTGTGTCCATTACTTTTATCAGAAAATCGCATCTGTCTTTATCTGCTAGTCAGGCTAGCACTCTTGAGTTTTAAAGAAGTTATTTAACCTGTACTCATCTTGGCCCCTCTCTGCCCACCCCAATTCCATGCCATTTTTCATTAGGGCATGGACCCCTCCCCAGTATGAGGGTTAAACTGCATTTGCATGAACTTTCTCCTGTTTTTATTTGATTTACTTCATTCCCACCACTAAACTACTGTCCAGACTTGCTTACTGGGTTTCTCCCTCTGTGTTTCAGGTAGAATGATACCCAGAGGCCTGCTGAAATTAAGATAAAACACACTGCATCTCTCACTCTACCTTTCCTCTGTGCAAAATGATAACATGTTCGATGACTTTTCTAGAGTTTCTTCCCGTTTATCCATAATATTGGAAAAATAATTTTTTGTAGCGTATAACTGGCTTTTCCTACCAGTCTGGTGATGCGCATGCCTAAGGAGAGAGAGAAAATATCCACTGTTGTTTTGGCGCTGTCTGTTAGTTACTGTAATGCACATTGTTATGTAATCATTTTTCATATGTAAATAGATGCTCAATGCTATCAAAGACTAATGTGATTATATCAAAGCTCTTTAGGTGAATTCCTTTTTCTGTTTGATTCTTGCCATTGCCTATTCTGTGGTTAAGAAAGTGTTTCAGTGCCCAACCGGTAGTTATCAATCAACAAATCACCAGAAAACTAACGTATTAGATTGTTTGTATCTTTTTATTATAGATATTGTGGTAGTGAAGAGGCATAAGGAGAAATATGAATATGACTGTACAAAAATGGAATCAATTTTAAGAAAAAAATTTAAATATAATATTTGAGGTGGAGAATGTATGCAAATTGAATATAGATGGTTACAGGAACAACCAAGTCAAGAATTTATTCTTAAGGAATGTCAAGTAATGAAAATATATTTACAGCACTGGAATTCACTTTTGTAGAGAGTTATTGCCAGGTCCTTTGGCACAGATATATGAATGGAAACCTTTAGAAAGACTGTCAGTACTTCTTTATTATTGAAAGTTAGTATTATTGAAAGTATATAAAGTTTTATTATTGAAAGTTAGTAATCATTTTCAAAATGAAATTCTATGTGTATTCTACAGTGTTTATGTGAAATAAATTTATTTCTCAGCGTAACGACTAAACATACACACAGAGCATACCAGTTAGTCCAGTTAATAACTGAAGAATATACATTATCAATAAAGAACAGGTGTTGTCAGCCTCTCCCAAAAGCATATTGGCCTCTAAGATTCATTTTAAGATGTGGGAACAAATGGCTAAAAAATAAGTTTATTTAAAAATGCTACAAGAGTAACCTTGTTTTTTTTTTAAACTGTAATCTAAAAAATACATTTTATCTGTAGTTTAGAAGGTTAGAAGTCATTCTGATAAAATATGAAAGAATTAAAGAAACAATGAAAGACAGGAAGAAACTTAAGTTGATGACTTCTGATATAACAGTGCTGATAACAGTGCTGTTACTTTTCTATTTCCTCAAAATTCTTCTTCTTTGTTTCTCTGTTTTCCCTCCTTTTAGCTTTATTTTGGTTTCCTCCATAGGGCCTTCCATTGTACAACATTTTTCCTACAACCATTTCCTATGAGAATTGCTTCTGCTTTTCAAGTTGGGAATTAAGTAAACAACGTGTTTTCTTAATTTTCCCTCTGTTCCTAAATTGAAGATTTTCTTTTCTGTTGGTGGTGGTGGCACGTGGTGTACGCGGTTTTCTTCGGGCTTCATTTCTCAAGGTCTCCCTGTTACATAATTAGTACGTGTCCTGTGCCTCCTCGGTGGAAACTCTTGTTGAGCAGCCTAATCACCGTCTTACAAAGCCAGGCATGGGCCCCGGGATCTCACACTGATGGGGCATCCTCCTGCTCTGCCAGCCTATCAACCGGCCAGTTAGCATCCAAGTCGTTAAGGTTTTTTTCTTTCAGTAGGAATGACAGAACGTCTGCCTCCCTGCTTTTCTTTTCTTCTGATCTGAAGCTAAATTCAAGTTTGCATTAGCTTTTAATTCTCCCACTTAAAAGAGATAAGAGCAAATTCTTCACTGTCCAATTCCCCGGAAAAAAAAAGAGGGCTGCTGGTGGTGGCTCAGTTAGTCCCTCTTGGACTGCGAATTCCTTCATGCTCTGTTTCCTGGTTACATCAACTATTTAGATTCCCTGTGCACTAGGGCTCTTCACCACTTCACGTGCTTCCCAGGCTAAACATTCCCTCCGGAGACCTAAATATTCCCAGCTAAAACATTCCCTCTGGAGATCTGAATATTCCCAGGTAAAACATTCCCACTGGAGATCTAAATATTCCCAGGTAAAACATTCCCTCTGGAGAGCTAAATATTCCCAGGTAAAACATTCCCTCTGGAGAGCTAAATATTCCCAGGTAAAACATTCCCACTGGAGAGCTAAATATTCCCAGGTAAAATATTCCCTCTGGAGAGCTAAATATTCCCAGATAAAACATTCCCTCTGGAGAGCTAAATATTCCCAGGTAAAACATTCCCACTGGAGAGCTAAATATTCCCAGGTAAAACATTCCCTCTGGAGAGCTAAATATTCCCAGATAAAACATTCCCTCTGGAGAGCTAAATTATTCCTCTTTAGGTAGCAGAACACTGAGCTGTTCCTCTGTTTTCCCATAAACTAAAAGAATCTGAAAGTCACTCTTGGCACCCCTAGGAGAATACTGGTGACAGGATCTGAGGTCTGAATAGCATGCTGATGTTTTCAGAATCACCTTAGAAATATTTAAGAATGCCTTTGAGGTTTTTGGTGGTAAATTTTAAGACAAAATCATGTCAGGAAATATTCCTCAGAGCCTTTCCAATTTATGTGCAATATACTTTCAGAATGTTACATCTATAGGGTATGATTAAACAGATTTTTTTAAAGCCTTCATTTCATTTCAGGTCGATATAATCCCTAATGCAAAATTCATCGAATTACTTGTAGAAGTTCATATACTTACTGGCAAAATTAAATATCAAAATGAGTTGATGATCGTTCTGTTTAACGTCTTCACAGTGTTTAGAAAGAGATCTAGTTATTTCAATATTGCTTATTCCAAATAAGCCTATATCAAAGAAAATAATATTCCCTGACAGTTGAATTGTGATTTCACCACACTGTGGTGTAGACATTTCAAAATTTTTCCTTCCTTGAATATGAAGTACAAATATGTCTTTTAAGTGGTGAATATTTATAATTGGGATTATATCATTTCTCTAAGCCTAAAAAATTGAGAAAAACAATTTCTTTTCATTCATGTAAATTCTCCATGTAACTGTTTGATCTGGTCTCTGAACTTTTTACCTGTATCCCCTGCATCCCTAGCCAGTTGCCCTTATCTTGCTGCCGAATAAAATACCTAACTTAACGTCTGCAGACAAATCTGCTCTCATACTCTATTCACTCCCTGGACCCTGGTTTCTTAACTTTCTCATCTCCCCTGTATCAGCCAGGGTCCTGGGAGGAAGCCACACACTCGAAAGTCTCAGTGAAGGGCAGTTTCACGGCGGGAATACTGGGTGCACTTGTGATTGGGTTGAAGTGAACCACAAGGATCAGTGAGTCCAGTGTCCGGGGACCAGCTTACCACTGCTGGGCGAGGGTTGTTCCCAGAGAGGAAAGGTCACCCGGGAGAAGCCCCTGCTTCGACCCTGTAGGAGGGGGAGCGGGGATTCAACACCCCTTCCTCACTCTGCCCCGTCTCTCCAGCTCCCTCAGTGGTGAAACCACACGAGGTCAGAGGGTGAAGGCGCCTGTTGATGGGCCTGGTCCTCAGGGCACAGACTCGGAGTCAGGGGAGAGGGACGGAAAGTGGGTCCGAGCGGCCAACAGGTGATTCCAGGCCCAGTTCCTCTCCCAACTCAGCCGCCTGCTCCCAGTTATTTGAAGGCCTCGTGTGCACGAGAAGCCCACCAGCAGCAGATACTTGACTTAAAGCGTCCCACCCTCAGACCACCTGGTTCTGTGGCATCCGTTCAGTCACTCTTCCTAAAGCAGCAGTCTGTCCATCTCACCTGCGTGGAGACGTCCAGTCAACATACCTGGTCAGCTCTACCTTCAAAGTATATACTCAGATCTGACGAGTCCTCACTGATCTAGTGGAAGCTCCTCTCTCCTCCTGTCCCACCCCTGCCTTCACACCGGCCTCCAACCCATCCAACAGTCTACACTCCACACATCACTCACACTGTCCTTTAAGATGTGTGTCAGCTCAGGCCATAGCCTGCACAGAACCTCCAGCTGTTCCTCAGGGCACCGCGACGAAGCACGACGCTCACATGTTCAACAGTCCTGATCTCACTCCTGCCTGATTCAGCAGAACTCATCCGCCATGGCTCCCTCCCGAGCGCACCCTGGTCTTCCGGCCGTTCACCTGCACCACCCTGCTCAGCAACGGTGCTCTGGCTGCTACTGCTCGTTGGAGGAGCTGCCAGACAGCCCAGGGCTTGTCCTCATGTCACCCAGCTCTGCTTTCTGTGGAGACAGGTCCTGTCACTCCACCCTGAAGCCCCAACACACCCAGCCCTCTGCCCACTGCTGACCCTTTCCTCATTGTCCTCAACGCAACCTGGAAGAACAGCAAGTCTCAGATACCGTCGATTATAAGATGCACTATTTCCTGCAACACTGAAAAAGAAAATGAAAAAGTGGCATAAGGTCCTCTTATTAGTGACTGTAAGACACATCCCAAATCAGAGGTATTAAAACATGAATGTGAAAAAAATCCATGCCTTGGGAGCAATGAATTATGTTATGTTATTATCATTAGAATGTGAAATAATTCATTATTATTAACAAGGCAGGAAGGAAACCTTGCCTCTATGCCAGACCCTAACACGAAGTGGAGCTTTGGACAAAGTTGGGGAGAGCACCCCTACCCTCCTGGTTGATTAGAATGTAAAATCTCTGAGCACTCATCCATTTGTAACTTCTATATCCGTAGCCAAGACAGTGCCTGGCACAAAACAGATACTCAGTGAATATTAATAAAATGAACTATTTAAATTTAGTCTAACATTTAGTGGTTTTAGCTATGTGGTTGTCTCATTTCCTTTTTTTACTTTTCTGTATCTTCTATATGTTTTATTATTGATAATAACAAAATTATAGAAGCATTGATTTTATATTTTTCAAAGCAAAAAAACTATGATGCTGTGTATAGTTCTATACACATGATGCCTTAGAAATGGTTTCAGAGTATAAGATTTTGTTTTCAATACATTGACGGTAAGCATTTTTAGGAATAAGTCTAAAAGGTGCTTCCTTTCCTCCTCAAAAGAAGGATTGTCAGTGGCTTTAGAATTTTTCCAGTATGCTCATATGTTACGATGAAGGGATGGTTATAAATGGAAACTCGGAGGTTATGCCTATTACTATTTTATTAGCCACTTTTTCTATTGTGCCTCAAAAAAATAACGTGAAGCTAAAAATGAGAAGGAAAAAAAATAACAGGAGAAGCAGACAGGAACACTGAAGGAGACAGCTTGAAAAACTGGCTTGTTCCTCATTTAAAGTGTAGAGCTTAATTCTTATTATGCTGTCATGCATCAAAAAGCTTCTAAGACTGAAATGCAAACTCCTTTGCTTTGCTTGATCCTCCTGGTAGGGAGGGGAAAAAAAATCAAATGCTACTGTATGAATTTATCATCATATTGTTCAAGGAGAAAACTCATAAAAATCCTATCGGTTGCTCTCTTGGTCTGAAGTATCCTTGTCTAATACCATCATTTACTGAAGACAAGATAAGCATCCCGGATGACAGAGCCGGTCCTCACGTGTCAGCCTCGTTGCGTTATTGCTGGTCTGAACTCAGGAAATTTCATCTGTGAGGCAGTTTGCTTTCACAGAAAACATACTCTTTGACAATTTATACAGTTCTGACTTTTCCTAGGGCTGAATTAGATAGGCTGTATGGCTTGTAAAAAGGGTTAACAAACATTTATTTCCATGGCACAATGGAGTAATAATAACAGCCTAGCAGATCCTAAAGCCCTGCTCAAAAAAATCCCAGTAAAAGGCTGGATTGAAGCAACTGGTCCTCAATGAAAGTTATTTATCCTTCGGCATAGATTACGTTCTTACATAATTTACCAAGATTACATAGTTCTTACATGATTATATTCAGAATATAATGTATACTATTACATATGCTATTACAATAATTAAATTTTATTGACAGCATTAATGTTTTCCTTTTATAATAACAGTAAAAAGGAAAACAAGGAAAGAATATCTTCCAAAACTGCCACTTTCTGCCACCGGCTAACTGATACTTATTTCCAAAACAAAGTAAGGCTTATACACACATAAGAATTAAGTATCAGTAGAACTTACTAAATAGAAAGGTTAGAGAGGTGAAAATGGAAAATGTGTGAATATTTATAGTTATTCCACCTGTGATTTGGTAAAAAATTACTGTGGGATTCCATTATTTTAAAACTAAACTTCGTATTTTAGGATTCACATCCAGCTGTAAGAAGTAATACAGAAAGATCCCGTGTAAACTTTATCCAGTCTCCCCCATGGTAACCTCTTGCCAAACTATCCTTTGATATTGAAACAGGCAAGACGCGGAACATTTTCATCAACACAAGGATCCCCACCGTTGACCTTTTATGGCTGCACTCACTTCTCCCCAGCCCCGACCCCTCCTTAAACCCTGACTACTACTAATTTGTTCTCTTTTCCTATGATTTTGTCATTTAAGAATGTCATAGACATGTTATAGTATGTTATCTTTGGGGGTTGTTTTCTTTTCTAGTCAGCATAGTCTTCTGGAGATTCATCTACTGGTTGTATGTATCAATAGTTTATTCCTTTTTTATTGCTGAGTAGTATTCCAAGACATGGATGTACCATAATGTGTTTGATCATTTGCATGTTTAAGGACTTCTAAGTAATTTCCAGTTTTTCACTATTATGAATGAAGCTTTTATAAATATTCCTGTTTTTATTATTATATTATTATGTTGTATGAACATAAGTTTTCATTTCTCTGGGATAAATGCCAAGGTGTGCAACTGTTGTCATATGTTAGTTGTGTGTTTAGCTTTTTAAAAGAAATTGCCGAACTGTTTTCCAGAGTGGCTGCACCGTTTTACGTTCCCACCAGCAATGTTTGAATGATCTAGTTTCTCCACATCCTTGACAGCACTGGTGGTGTCACGATTTCTTTTTAATCACAGATATTCTGATAGGTGTGTACTATCTCATTTTTGTTTTAATTTGCATTCTCCTGATGGCTACTGATGTTGGACATCTTTTCATGGGCTTATCTGCCATCTATATACCTCCTTTGGTGAAAGGTCTGTTCATATATTTCATCCATTTGTTAATTGTGTGTGTTTTATTGTTGAGTTTTGAAAGCTCTTCACGTATTCTAGACATTTTATATATTCTAGACACCCGTCCTTTACCAGATATATGGCTTGAAAATATTATCTTCCACTCTGTAGCTTGTCTTTCCATCTCCCTCATATGTTCTTTCAAAGAACAAAAGTTTTTAATTTTGATGAGATCTATTTAATCAATGTTTCCATTTATGGATTGCATTTTGGTGCCAAGTTTAATAACTTGCCTAGTCTCAAATTGTAAAAACTACCTCCAATCTTTCTCTGATAGTTTTATAGCTTTACATTTTATATTTAACTGTTTTATCCACTTGAGTTAATTTTTGTCTAACGTATGAGGCATAGGTGAATGTCCTTTTATGTGTGTATTTACATCCAGTTGTTCCAGTGCTATTTGCTGAAGGACTGTTCTTCCTCCACTGAACTGCATCTGCACCTTTGTCAACATTCAAAGGGTCTATTTCTGGGCTTTCCATTCCATTTCATTTACGTGTCTACCCTTCCACCAACACCACAGAGTCTGCATTACTGTAGCTTCATACTAAGCCTTCAAACTGGGGGGACTGTTTCTCCTGCTTTATTCTCTTCCAAAACTTTTTTAGCTATTCTAGTTCCTCTGCCTTTCCATATAAATTTTAAAATAATTTTGCCTGGACTTACGAAAAATCTTGCTGATATTTTGATAGCAATTGTGTTAAACCTGTACATCAATTTGGGGACAACTGGCATCTTTAGTCTGAGTCTTCCAATTCTTGAACACAATTTCTCGCCATTATTTTGATCTTTGCTTGCTTTCAGCAGCATTGTGTGGTTTTCAGCATACAATCCTATACATGTTTGGTTAGATTACACCTAAGTATTTCATTGTTTTGAGTGATTGTAAATGGTGTGTTTGTGTGTGTTCTTTCACTATATAAGGGGCGTGAGTCACAGAATTGTTAGTTCCCCCGGAAGGACATAGATAATAGTGTCTGATGCATATTCCTAAGTGCTTTTAAAGAAAGCAGACTCTCATCAAATAGAATTTGCTAACCAAAAGCACAGAGACCCCAGACCAGCTGGAACCAAAAGGTTGGTGATGTTTACTCCAGAAATACCACCCTATTACCTCACCACCAACCAAGCAGAGAATTGTGCACAAGCTGGTCACACACCCTGCAACCTCTCCCTCACCCTGATTTTAAAAATCCTTCCCTGGTGGGTCTTTTGAACACGAGCTGCCCATTCTCCTTGCTTGGCCACACTTTCCTTCACCACAACCTGGAGACAGTAGATGCACTTTACTGGGTACGAGTGCGCTGACCTCAGTTTGGTTCCGTAACAATTTCACAGAAATTTCTCGGAAAGAGGAAGTAAGTTACCACAGGGAGTAACTTAAACACATAGTTCAAAGCAGGTGCAGCCAAGTCTCTGTAGCTCCCGTGTTCATAGCGTTTTTATATACAATTTTTCTTTTTTTCTTTTTTTTTAACAGAGCAGAGACTTCATGAAACAAGGATGATGAATCTGTTCATCACAGACAATAAAAGAGAAAGCCTGGAGAAAAGAATACCAGTTGGGAGACAGTTGCCATAACCTAGGTGGAAACACATGGCAAATGGTGAGGACGGGAGAAACAAGGCCGTGTAGCAAGGGAGGGTTTCTAATTTATTTTAATAAAATCCGCGAGAATAAGAGCAAAGCAATGTAAATAGTAAAGGAATAAACTTTGAGGAAACACCAAAAAAATAACACCAGTGGCAACTGAGGGATCATATCCTTGAACAAAAGAATATTCAACTGGGTATGCTCTAGAAAAAAAAGCATAAAATTTAGATCCATCATTTTGCCTCTAAAGGAGATTGCAGGTGGAGGAAACAATGAAATCACTTCTTGTTCTGAGCACTCCAGTGGGAACAAGCAATGTAATGGAAAGTCAGAAATACTGTCCCAGACCTGGATTGATAATTACATTTTTGACAAGAAGCGAACAGTTTGGAAAGATAACAGTAAAGTTGAAATGGACTAAAAAAACTACTTTGAAAAGTTTGTTGTAATAGAATTGACTTCAAGAAAGGGAACAGCCACAGCCTTAGGGAGGAAAAGAAAAGAAGAGGAGGGGGGAGAAAACTGTCAATGTGAATTTTAAAGCATTATTAAACCACAGAAAAAAGAGAGACTACCTGAAATAAAAAACACTTATAAATCATGTTACACGAGCTATTATAAAATTAGTTCTCCTCTCCTTTCTAGAGAATACCCCTTGAGGTAAACTGTTTATTTAACTAGGCTGTTTGTAAAACGCAGCTTCCAACTGAGGACCCTTTTACAGACTTTCATGTGCTTTCATATCTATTTATGCAATTTATCCAGACAAAATCCCAGTTATGATTATCCCCACTTCACAGATAATCAAACTGTTATTCAGATGATTAGTGATTAGCTCATGTCCATGCTGGAAACGAAAAGCAACGTCTAGGTTAAAATGCTGGTAGTCGTAGTTTAAACTGCACATGCAAACCAAGTGTTCTAATGAAGGTTTCACACTGTATAGATACAAGGAAAGCTGTTTACAATATATATATTGTAAAAAGTTTAAAAAAAAAAACAGGAAGATATGCCATTTTTGAAACTGTTTTACTTATAATGTACAAAAATACATGCGATGAATCTAGACTTTGGAATTCTGATATCTATTAGATAGAACTTGCTGGAAATATAAAACTGTGTTAGGGCTTCCCTGGTGGCGCGGTGGTTGAGAGTCCGCCTGCCGATGCAGGGGACATGGGTTCGTGCCCCGGTCCAGGAAGATCCCACATGCCACGGAGCGGCTGGGCCCATGAGCCTGCACATCCGGAGCCTGCACATCCGGAGCCTGTGCTCCGCAACGGGAGAGGCCACAACAGTGAGAGGCTCACGTACCGCAAAAAAAAAAACAAAAACAAACAAACAAAAAAACCTGTGTTAGTTGTGCTCAAGTTATGAATTTTGAATTCTAGCTGGTATCCTTAATGATCCTTCTTCTAACTTTAAGAACATGTGGAAAAATCACAGCACCAACTGCGGTGGAGGAAACAAGGAAATAATTAGTCTGCTGTCTGCACATAATGACTTGTTAGTAAAACAGTTGAAGATGTAAAGAATAAAAATATTGATGAAATGTGAGCTCATTTTCAGGAAGGTAGAATATTCTTAATAAAGTTAAAATGCTGCATTACATCAGCTGTTATATTTTGAGTACCTCATTACTAAAAGGATTTAGAAAACATCAAAAGAGCAACAGAAATGATCAAAGAATTGCAGGCAGTGACAAAAAAAATGAAAGGATCTCCATGGAGGAGAAAAAAAAATGATGTACAAAAGTCACTCTGAGTCTATCAAACACAAATTAGTGAAAAACAGTAGCATGATTTTTTTCTCATGACACAATTTCAATAGAATTAAATATTTCAATGAAAGAAGAATGCTAATTTTAGCACTGTAGCTGAATAGTTGAGTCCCAGGGGAAAAAAAAAAAAAATGAGTGAACCAAAGAGGAAAAAAAAAAGAGGAGGATGGCTTAGGTTTCATGCAAAGATAAACTACATCAGGTGGTATTTGAGGAAGAAGTGGTAAACAAGGTATTCTTGTAAGAGGGGTTCATGTCAGGAGGGCTTGGAAATCCATGGTAAAGGGTTTGCTTGTAGCACTGTAGGCAATGGAGAACAGACATCTATACCGGAGGAGTGAAAAGGTCAGCGGTTTCTGTGGGATCATATACTGAATATCTTATCTTTTGGCCTCTTTTTAAAATGTGTTTTTTCTTTGCTGCTCAGGTTCTCCTTTGGAAACTGCTCTTTGCTCAGTTCCTGTGATTTTGGTGGTACCATCAACTGTGCATCTTCACCTACCATCCCTGACTCACCAGCACCACCAACTGTGCAGCCTCACCTACCATCCCCAAGTCAGTGACCACAGGCAGCTCAGAACGGACAATCAGATGCTTCATTGCCTTTGGACACATAACCCAGGCAGCACCACTCCATCATTTTGGGGATTGAGATGGATGCCATAGAAAGAATCTTCACTCTTGGTTTTCTGAGACCATGAATTATAAGAACAATACAAGCTCAGAGGAGCTGAAAGCCATGTTTGTTTTATTTTTTTCTGTCACATACAGAGACATGAAGCCTGAGCTTCCTGAGAATGAAGCCATATGCAAGCAAAGCAGAGCTAAGAAACCAAAAAGGTCCTGATGATGCCCTTGGATAATCCTGAAGTAGGTTAGGGATGAGTCTCTCCATTGTAACCAACAGAGTTTGTTTCTTTTTTTTTAAATAATAGAGATGGAATAATTTCAAAAAATAAGATTGAAGGCTAAGAGAGCAATTAGAATGACACTGTCTTAGTCTACGTAAAAGCTTATAAGAACCTGAATTGGAAGGGTAGATCATAAGGACAGAAAAAAACAAGAAAAACATATTAGTGTCTGTTGATGGAGCTGCCTCTCAAAAGGGATAAATAGATTGAACGTGAGACTCTCCTGGGACGAGAGTTGTCCACTCACCTTTCCCTGAGGCCGACAGGAAGGAGGAAAGGTTGGAGCAGATGAAGATGTCTGTGGAGGAGGAAAGCTGAAAAATTTCTTAAAACAGGAGACTTCTCCCCTGACATGTAGGAGAAAGGGGTTGCTGTAGATCTCATTAGTGAAGGTTTGAAGGAAAGCGAAGGTTTGCAGTAGCTGCTCTGAGTTCATAGGTTCTAAGTAGAAGGACTTCATGCCCTAGAGATGGTGAGTCAGGTGGGGTAGCGGCAAGAGGACCAGAGGGTGGTCAGGACCTTAGTGCCCAAAGCACCTCTCCCAGGCAGAGCCCCAGTTGCACACCCACAGCAAAGGGAGTCATGGTGGAGATTATACGTAGATGCTTCAGGCAATAATTACCAACTTCCTGAGTCTTATTTTTACAAAATAGAGTTTGGGGGATGACTTTCTCAACTGTCCACTAACTTTGGAAACATCATTCAGACATAATTTTTATTCCAAAAGAAGATCCTCTGCTAACATTAATAAACCACCTTCCCCAAAGAGAAAACGCAGGAAATGGGATGAGAACCAATCACAATGAACTTGAACAACTGTATGTAAACAGAAATCAAAGACATGTTAGGAGAAGAGTGGAAGAGTTTCCTTCAACTGAAACAGGAAAGGGTCACAGACACATTTGCTTTCTCCTCCTCATCTCCCCCTCCCAACACTCAAGGGCTACACAGCATGAGGCAGTGTTGGAAGAACTCATAATGGAATTAGCCTTTGGGATTGCTTCATGAAATTAGGAAAGTGAATCAGTTTTTAGATTATTTGCATTGAAATGGTATAAATCTGAATAATTTTAGAGGAAAGTTGAAACTAAATGGGCTTATTTTGAGAAATAACTTGAGAGACTGAGTTCAGTGCCTTCGCTTTTAAAACACTGAATTCTAACCAGCAAGCTCTATGTTTCTACCTTTCTCCCATTTCCTTGTTTCTCTACTTTTCTATTATGCTCTCATGTACAATTGGTTGGTTTTACCCAAGTCACACACCACCCCAAGATTCTTCAACACCTAAGTATATAAAGGGTTGGGAAAGCGAAACTTTTATTTTTTATTCTATCTTTTCTCTATAGCAAAGAATAAATAAGCAAAAGGATTCATGTGAGAACAGAGCAAATCATATTTTAAGTTGGAAAGTTTCAAATTATCTCCAATATTCAGAACTTTATGAAATCCCCATTGCCCTGGTCTAGGACTGCTGTGGCCCCTAGGAATGCTTCTAACGGAGAGGAGGCGCCCGGTGCTGGCTGGCCGGGGAATCAGTTCTTCATCGTCTACGCAGTGGTCAGGAGCCTAACCTTGTTGTGAGTATATGACCTTCAGAAAACCATCTGATTTTCATTTTCCTCCACACGTCCTGCATGTCAGCACTTACTCCAATGACAGAAAGTAACTGCAGGCGTGTGCCCATCAGCCCCCCTCCAGCTCTGGGGAGACCACGCGGCTCAGCCCTCCACTGCCTGCCTGGCCTCGTGATCAACCTCCATCACGACCTAACTGTGATCCTTCAGAACAATTTTCTTCCCACCTGAGTATATGGTTACAAACATGCCTCTCCTATGCTCTGATAAATGTAGGGACTGCTCAGCATTTAAGGGTGTCTGAGAAGCTTCACCACAAGCTTTTGTGTTATCTAGTTTGGTTCAATTTTATACTAGGCGCTACTGAATTGTCCTCTACTATATTGAAAATGCAGCTATGTTCTCTCCTTATTTCCACCTTGGCATTGAAATATTCCCAGTGGAGGATTTTAATTCAAGAAGGCAATGCTCACATGCCGTTTGTCTTGCTAATTGTTCCTGGAGTCAGTTTCCCATAGAAACCAAATACTCACAGAACTGTTGCCTTATATCTTTTTCAGAGCTGGGAGAAAAGCCCGCAAATGCTCTGTCCCTACCACTCATCATAGAGGAGGGTCTTAAAGGCCAGGGAAAGTCAAGGAAAGTCTAGCAAGACTAAAACTGAAGCCCAGGTCTCTTGGCTACAGCTCCATCCACTAGCTTGTTCCATATGTGGTCCTGCCACTCCTTCCAGACCTTTCTGGCCCAAGTATAGAGTGGCCTGGCTCCTCGGCTAGTTTTTCTCTTCATCAGTCTCTCTTTGCACTAACTTCCTTTCTGCTCACTCTGAATTCCCAATAGAAAAGGCCAAAAAACATGGAGCTATACATGCTGCCAGGTTAAGAAATATATCTAAAAGAAAATACGTTTGAGCTGAATCATAAAAACCCTTCTGTGATAAGGCCCAGCCTGGCTTAGAAACATGAGCAAATGTATGTGGATTAAACAATGCAGGATGTACGCAGAGAAAAGAGTGGGTCCATTGCTAATTTTAAATCAGTCATGCAAAATGTGATCCATTTTCAAATCAACACACTTTAGTAATTCCACCTAGGACTCCAAAAGTAGACTCTCTGAGGTCATTAAAATCCTAAAGGAAGCAGGAATATGGAAGAAAAAAAAAAAAACACAGATTGTGGGGAAATTGAAGAACAAAGGGATATATGACTTTGTGGCCCATGGATCCCATTGTATCTTTTTTTTTTTAATTAAAAAAATTTTTTTTTATCTTTTGGCCGCACCACACAGCATGTGGGATCTTAGTTCCCGGACCAGGGATTGAACCCGTACCCTCTGCAGTGGAAACGCAAAGTCTTAACCACTGGACCGCCAGGGAAGTCCCATTGCATCTGACTCTAGAATCCAAGTGGTGGGGAGGTCAGGGTATGTTGTCAGTCAAACATTCAGGACACAGGAGAAGCAGGAAGGCAGCAAAGGTGGCTAGAAAAAAAATATAGCCACTTCATTTTACCTAGAGAGCTAAACATGTCACCTAGAGGTCCCCCTTAGTTTCGGTTACTCCTCACCCTCTTTTGTCCATGAGAAACACCACTCACAGCATGTCATTCTCCCAACATGAAGATACAGATAGGAACTGTCTCCCAGCAAGTCTGCAGTAATGGCCTCAGAGAGCCCTGAACCCCAGATCACTTCCACGATGCCCTAACTCAGGTTACTGTGAGAGTGAAGCCTAATCTGTGAGGATCAATGTTAAGAAGGGAGAGTGGGATGCAGCCGCAGCTGAGGGGCCCCTAAACCTAGAATTTAAAAGTCAAATTTCTACATTAGCCTTTCATGCGCTCACGTTGCACCACCTGCTCTACCAGCTCCTCCATGCGGATGTATTTAAATATTTAATAATGGCTGATCCCACGGTATGAAAAGGAGACAGTATTTATAATTCACTTATGACATGGAACTCAGGAAAAAAAATAGAATTTTGGAGTAAATGGTGCTCCTGATACAACACGGCCGGTCGTGAGTGTTCACATATCTTAACAACACTAACCCATCCAACAAAAGAACGAGGAATTATCTTAAATTCAACACTATTCTAGTAGGTAGTTTTGTTGCTATCATGTGTTTGGTTTTTTTTATTTTGTGTTAATAATATCCTATGTTAATACTATTAGTCTGTAGGTAGAACAACTGAACATGGGTTGGGTCAGTTTGGAAGATTCAGAAGCAAATGGAAGAAGACAGCAAACAAACAGAACCAGATGATTCCAGCCTCAAACACTCAATTATTAATATGTCAGGCTATTAAATGGTTTAAATTTAAATGTCTAACCAAATTATCAGTATGTTTTGCTTTCTAAACATAACTTCTCTATTATAATACAGCTTATATAATTTTTTAATTTCATTAACCACAGCTCTGAGAAAATTCATACCCAAGAGTTATTATACAGATTTAATTTTTATATTCACCTCTACTAGTAATCTTGGTAAAATGAAAGAGAGCCGTCTGATGAAGAGGCTTCTAATAATGCTGAAATGAGAGCTCTTTTAGCTGAGATGCCATTTTTCTAATTTTGCTACATTAGTTTTTACACACATTACTTTGCTGCTCATTTATAAGAATAATATATAAATATTCTCTAGAAGAGCTTTGCAAAGGTAAAGCCGCAATATAATCATGGTTTTCTTTTCCTTCTTTAAACTCACTCTGTTCTAAGATCTTTATATGACTCTCACTGTCTATAAAATAATGTCTTAAAATGAGGTTTTGGTTTTTTGCAGTTAAATGTATAAACTACAGAATTAACAACCCAAAGGAGGCAACCAGGGTTGTTAGAAGCAGCACGCATCCATGGAGTAGTTTCTACAAACCATAAGAATTTCTCTTGTAACTCCTGTTTTTAGCACACACACAAAAATACTGCATAGTTCTAATAAAACTGGGCAACTCTCAACAGGGCCAGCTCCACGCAAACTGACTGCTGATTCCACCGTCAGCCGTCTAGTAAGCCTCTGATCGAGAAGTTCACTTATATGCTCAACATAAACCCAGTCAGGCTCTAACTCATATTCCTGGAGAAAAAAATACCTACTAGAAAAAATTCAATGAATCACTACTTATTCCTAGCAAATAATAGTTTAGTCTCAACATTTTCAGATATTGTATATACATATACAAACATAAACATTACATATATAATATATATATATAACATATATAAACATTACACAGTAAATGTTCAAAATTAACCATTCCCCAAATACCCACTTACACATGACTCCTTTTGCAATAGTAAAAATGAAAACAAACTAATGTCCAGGGAAAAGCCTCTGCCCGTGGACCACACTCAAGATGGGTCTTAATGGACAGCGAGGACATTCCTGGGTGGAGAGAGTGTTTGGGGACCCTTAGGGGAGAGAATCACACAAGCACTGATGGGAGAAAGGGCGTGACGTGCAAGGTACAAGTGTGGCCTCAGCTCAGCGCAGAGGCAGCCGTCTGGAGAGGATGAGGATTTTGTCTCATCTGCTGTGCTTGGGCCATGTGGAGGGCAGGCCAGGTGCAGATATGGAAGGCCATTCAGTCACCAGGCAGAGAACGGAATGGGAAGACAGGAGAGAGGTGTTAACACACTCCGTCTGCTGGCACTGGTGGGGCACAGATCCTGTGACGGACATTCCAGGATTTGTATACCCGCTCCTTCTCACAGAAACGTCCCTGCGATGCAGCCTCAGCGTCACAGACCCACAGACCTTACACACCCCACTGTCTTGTACCCTACCAAGGGCCCCAGCTGACCTGAACCCACACGCAGAGTGAGAAGCAGACGACACCCATGAAAGGTCTAACCGCAGGCACCTTGGGAATTTGTGCAGAAATCATCCTTCTGGCATTAGGGGAGCCACCTAGACCAGCAGAGGCGGAAGCCAAAAAATGGCCATGAGTATGTATTGTACGTTTTTCTAGGACATGAGGCCAGTTAGAATCCTAGAGAAGTCGTGCCCAGGTTGGGAGAAGTGACGGTGTGTGGGGCAGTGGATCTCTGGGTACCACCCACGTCCCTGCTTCAGAATCAAGGCACTCAGCCTCTCAGCTGCTGGAGCTCACAGCTGCATCCCTCTCCAGGAATCAAGTCAAACAGGGTTGTGCCGGCTCCCTGGGGGCAGCCCTCATCAATGGCTAATGGTACCAGCCCCACCCTCTTGCTTCAGTTTGGGAACTCTGAAGGGCTGTCCCAGCTCCCAAGGTTTCCCTGGGTGCGGCCAGGGTACCAGGCGTACCTGAGCACTGCTCAGCTTCTCCCTCTGCCCCATTCTGTTTCCTTCTCTTCCTTGCAGGTATTTCAAAGTGCTCCCCTCATACACCCTCCCAAACAAATCCAGCTCAGAGTCAGCATCCAGCACAAAGGTTAATTTGTCATAGATTTAAATCAGGTCTTTGAAAACATTTTTAAATACACTTTAGATACAAGACCATATTGGTTGTGAAAAAGGAAATACACATTATAAATCCTTGGTGGGTTCAACTTGGATTTTGCTCAAAATTAAAACAAAAGTTTACATGAAGCTATTTCTCATGACTTTACTTCGTCTTTAGGGTTTTAGGCATCACTCTGTTATTGGCAGGCATGTTCCTGCCTGACCTTGTCTGAGTATCAGCTTCAGGCTACAAGGCCAGGGCCATGGGCTCACTTTCTGTGTGGACCAGCGGGATTTCCTATGTTCAGTGGTCACACACAGACTGCACCTTCAACTCCACTTGGACCCCTTTTAAATGTGCAATTACTCACACAAAGGGCCAGGAAGGGTCTGTGCCTAGCAGCTGGAGCAAATCCAACCATTCAAGTAGAGAAATAGTGTGTTGGTCACGGTTCTTCAGAGAAACAGAATGAATAGGATATTTCTATCTTTATCTCTGTCTCTATCCCCACATCCACCTCCAACTCTATCTATCTATCTACTTACCTATTGAAATTAATTTATTATAAGGAATTGGCTTACATGATTATGGCAAGTGAGGTGTCCAGACCCAAGAGAGCCAGTGGTGTAGGTTCCAGTCCAAATCTGAGATCAAAGGCAGGAGATGCCCAATGTTCTAGCTCAAAGACAGGCAGAGAGAGCAATTTTTCTTCATTCAGCCTGTGGTTCTATTCAGACCTTCAACTGATTGCATGAGGCCTACCCACACTGGGGAGGCTGATCTGTTTTACTCAGTCCACCCTTTCAAATGTTAACCTCATCCAGAAACAGCCCTGCAGACACACCCAGAATAATGTTTGACAAAATGTTTGGGCACCCTGTGGCCAGTCAAGCTGACCCATAAAATTAAACCATCACGAGTATCTCAAAGATTAAACAACCTTGGTACTGTAACAGCAATGCTGTCCACCAAGAATGAAGAGGGCTTCCCTGGCGGTGCAGTGGTTGAGAGTCTGCCTGCCGATGCAGGGGACACGGGTTCGTGCCCCGGTCTGGGAAGATCCCACATGCCGCGGAGCGGCTGGGCCCGTGAGCCATGGTCGCTGAGCCTGTGCGTCTGGAGCCTGTGCTCCGCAACGGGAGAGGCCTCAGCAGTGAGAGGCCCGCGTACCGCAAAAAAAAAAAAAAAAAAAAAAAAAAAAAGAATGGAGAAGAGATGCTGTTCTCTGAACTAGATAATATTTCCCCCTCTTCAGTGCATCACGAACACCTGGGATCACAGATTACAGACTGAGACACCTAAACTGATCTTTACCACTCCTTTATCAGTGTGTTCACAGGACCTAGGAGACAATTCTGTTTCTGGTATCAAACGGTATTGTTGAGCTCAACTTTTATTGAAACAATTCTTAGCATGAGCCTAAAATAGGTCTTGTTTTACCACACAGCAGCACATGACAGGGAACATTTCCTTTAATTTACCCCCTGCTAAAATTTAAATAGCTATGGTAAATTATATAAAACATGATTTGTGGAAATCAGTTCATCCACATGTGTAATGAAGTCTAACTGAACATTACTTTTGTGATGAAAAATGATCCAAAGTTAACCCACTTAACTATAGAGAGTGAAGCCATAAAAAAGCAGGGCCGCCAGCATTGCAAACTGTATTTGTTTGAATATCCAGACGTTATGTGCTTGCTTCTTGTCAACCTTCCTCAGTGCTAGAAGAGACAGTGGTCGTGGAAAGCCCACCCCTGAATTGAGATTTTATTTTCCTTTCTCTTCTATTGAATAAAAACAATCTGCTGTAATATATAATGTATGTTATTTTAAATTTATATAAACTCGGGCTTCCTTGGTGGCACAGTGGTTGAGGGTCCGCCAGCCAATGCAGGGGACACGGGTTCGTGCCCCGGTCCGGGAAGATCCCACATGCCACGGAGCGGCTGGGCCCGTGAGCCATGGCCGCTGAGCCTGCGTGTCCGGAGCCTGTGCTCTGCAACGGGAGAGGCCACAACAGTGAGAGGCCGGCGTACCGCCAAAAAAAAAAAAAAAAAGTATATAATCTCAAGCTCTATTACATTATTATAATATTTTAACAAGAATCCTTCTGTATTACTAAATGTAAGATTGGTTTACAAAATTTGTTTTTGATCCTCAGTGTTTACCTTATATACGATAGGAATTTTGAAATATAAAGTAGAAAAACTATGCACTAAGCGGGATAGCTTTCTATATATATCATTCTATTACATATATATATTAATTATACATATATGTGAGTTATAGATATATGACTTACATACGTATGAATTATATATGATTTATGTATTTATGAATTATATATATTATATGCAATTATATAATATATAACAATTGTATATTATATACACCTTAGGTTTTACACAGTTTATTTAATAGATGAGTAGTATTGCTTATACAGCTATATTATAATTATTTACATCATATTTTTTACCTTTTGGGTTTTTGAGTAGATTATTTGGAATTAAATATTTTCATATGTAAAAAGGTTTTAAACAAATAAAACCCACCTCTCTTTTTTTTTTTTTTTTGCGGTACACAGGCCTCTCACTGTTGTGGCCTCTCCCATTGCGGAGCATAGGCTCCGGATGCGCAGGCTCAGCAGCCATGGCTCACAGGCCCAGCCGCTCCGAGGCATGTGGGATCTTCCCGGACCGGGGCACGAACCCGTGTCCCCTGCATTGGCAGGCGGACTCTCAACCACTGTACCACCAGGGAAGCCCAAAACCCACCTCTCTTTGATCGCTTTCTTAGACGTATGACATATCTCCCTAAAGAATTCTCATTTTTTAAACTTTGCATAATATTTGCCAATAATTTTCTTAATTATCAGCATATTCTCTCCCTCCATATATTTATATACACAGATGTATGGATATATGTATATGTAAACATATATAAATTACATATACACATACAAACACAAGTCTAGCAAGATAGTTTATTTTCCTTCCGCTGGCCTTGAGCTCTCCACAGTGATTACATTTGTATTTTAGTTTCTGAGTTTTTCTCTGCTCACCCTTCCACACCCTGCGATTACCAAGCACAGCCAAGCCTTCCTCTGTGCTTCTTTGCCCCAGCTACTCTATCACAAACTCTTCCTTAAAAGACTAAGCTGAGTGAGTACATATGCTTCCTAGGCAACCTGAGGGGAGGTGACAGAGGTGGGAGCAAATGAAGAAACCCAGAGGCACCCAAGACTGACAGCCTGGTGATGCAGGTCCACAGGTGGGTGGCGTGGACCCAGAGTTCTCCCGACCCATCATCCCCAAGAGGCTGCTTCAACACCACTGTGCCCCTGGGGAGGGGAGGCTGCCAGTGCAAGGCTCACTGGGGAGCTTCTGTGAGAGACGACCGTGCCCAAAGTGTCAGAGTAACAAGCATGACTCAAAGCTTTGAGGACCCCCAAACGTTCTGTATCCCCACAATGCTCAGGGATTTTCAACATCTTGGTGAGATAGGGGTGGACAGGAAGGAAAGGGCTGACGTGGGGCCCCTCTGGTCACAACCAAGATTAAATTTACTGCCTCGTGGTTAGGATGGAGTCTCTGAAAGAAATTCAAATTGATTTTAAAATAAGATGGTGTGACATTTCTTGTCCATCAAAGTTCATCTAGAGTTTATAAGCCAAGAGACAAAGCATGACTTCAGGCTTGGTGTTGTATGTATTGAAAATTCTGGAAGGACACACAAGGAAATATTGAGAGCTGTTGCCTGGAGAAAGTAACCTGGAAAGGGCACTTACAATTCTTACATATTTTACTATAAGCAATAAAAAATTCTTACTTGTAGAATAAACTCAAAATTAAAAGAGGAAAATGCGTATGCAAATAATAGTTAGCATTTCTCACTCTACGTGCTTTCCACATTTTAGGTCAACTGATTTTTACAACATACTAATGAAATTGGTGTCATTATTATTTTCTCCCTTTTTAAAAAAATGAGGAGTCTGACACACAGAGAGTTTAAACAGCTTGCCCAGCTAAGTGGCCCAGTGAGGACCCTGGGTACTCTGGCTTCAGAGCCTGTATGCTAAACTATCACAGTGGTGTTAGTTAAAATCACGCGATATCAAAACCTAGAAAGTGAAACCGTGTGTAAGTAGCAGCTGTATATATTTTCTGATAATACAATACACAACAATATTTTCAATCAAATAGTGTAATTATTTATGTATTTGATGCTCACCTTCACAAATGGTTTTTATTTTATCTCCAATTGATAGCTAATATAGCACTCTGGAAATAACAGTTTCAAGAATGTCTTCTTTTTTTAAATTAATTAATTTATTTTACTTTATTTCTTTATTGACATATAGTTGATTTACAATGTCATGTTAGTTTCAGGTGTACAGCACAGTGACTCAGTTATATGTATGTATATAATATATAAAATATTGAGTATAGTTCCATGTGCTATGCAGTAGGTCTTTGTTGTTTATCTATTTTGTACATAGTATTGTGTATATGTTAATCCCAATCTCCTAATTTATCTCTCCCTCCCCCTTTCCCTTTGGGTAACCATAAGTTTGTTTTCCACATCTGTGACTCTACTTCTGTTTTGTAAATAAGTTTATTTGTATCTTTTCCTTTTATATTCCACATAAATGATATCATATGATATTTGTCTTTCTCTGGCTTACTTCACTTAGTATGATAATCTCTAGGTCCATAGGATGTCTTCTTTTGATATATTCTCTCAATTTTTAAAGTTCTCAAATCTTATATTAGTCCTCATTTTAATTATCTTTTTAACTACAGAATATTGTTCTGTCAAAAATAATAAATGGCTTTGAACTGGCAGTTTCTCAAGGACTGACAGCCATCCACATTTCCATGACATTTTAGGCTGTAGCCACTAATAGGCTATCGAGACTGTTAACAGACTACTAATTAGAAGTAAATGTGATTATAATGAATACTGTATGGTCGTTCAAACTGAAACAGGACGGTTGGAAGAACATTTGTATTGTAACTGAGGAGACTGACATCCCTTAGTAGTTAAGGATCCTCAATCGAGGAGAGATGCTCCTCTCTCGAGTCTTTATCCTAGTCTGTATGATATGTATCTTCAAACTGCATGACTTAATTTACTGTCATTTGCCCTGTTGGGAAGTGTCTGGTATTTCACGGATGCATTTAGATTCTACCAAAAGCAGTAGCCAGTGCAGGTCATGTGGAAAGGATTATATCTCTGCTGTGCTTTCTTAAATAAGGCACAGTCATGTAGAAGTTCAATTAAAGGTCAACTCTAAAAACCCAAATGTCAGAAGTATTCAGCAATTATCTGTGCATTCAAGTCCTAACCTTTGCATGGGATGTAAATACCATTTTTTCTCATAGCATTTCTTATTAAAAAAGAGTCATGAAGTCCCCATCGCAGCCCATGTCTCCAGCAAGGAGGAGTCTTTCACACTTTGTATATAAGGACACTCCTGTGGAGACCCCTCGTCACCACAGGACTTTTCAATGCTGTGACTATTATCCTTCATCCCACAAGGCAAGGGTGTAGCCCTGTTATGCTGCCTTCACTGTTGGACTCATGACACCATCACCTACCATCTTTATTGTTTTGACATTGGGAGACGCTTTTAATTACCTGCCTCATTGGCTTGGTATGCAGTAACCACTAGCTGCTTTTTTTCCAGCTCCTGACTACCCTACAGTGGACACTTGGAAGACAAAAGCATACTGTTTCTTTATTCAAATTCACAAAGTAAAACTGAAGAAAATAAAATCCCAGCTCTCCAGATTAATATTTCTTTCATTTTCACTTATGTATGCACACATCTGTCATGTCAAAGATTTCAATGAACTCTGTAATTAATGAAGAAATCAGTAAGATATTTAACAAACTGCTCTGAAGAAGAATTCAAAGAAAATGCATATATAGACCGTTAGCAACACGGAAACAAAATTGCTAATAGATGCAGAAGTCTTCAATATCCACAGGGTAATAATCAACTGCATCTCCTCCCATGTCACTTTCCTAATTTTTCCCAACAATAACTTACAAATTATTTCTTTCTTAGTAACAGTTCCCCTACAGTAAAATAATCCAAAAAAAAACCCACCAATTTTATTGTATTACTGTTCTTTTAAATTTGTTACTTCCTTAGAATTTTGAAACTTAAGGAAAGTATCTAAAGTTTTGACAATTTAAGTAGTTATGTGGGAACTTCCCTAGTGGCACAGTGGTTAAGAATCCGCCTGCCAATGCAGGGGACATGGGTTCGATCCCTGGTCTGGGAAGATCCCACTTGCCACAGAGCAATGAAGCCCATGCACCACAACTACTGAGCCTGCACTCTAGAGTCCGCGAGGCACAACTACTGAGCCTGCATGCCACAACTAATGAAGCCTGTGCGCCTAGGGTCCGTGCTCCGCAACAAGAAACGCCACCTCAATGAGAAGCCCGTGCACCACAACAAAGAGTAGCCACCACTCACCACAACTAGAGAAAGCCTGCGCACAGCAACAAAGACCCAAAGCAGCCAAAAATAAAAATGAATTAATTAATTTTAAAAAAAGTTATGTGGAACATATATTAATGTTTTATTCTGAATTCTTATTGTATATTTTCTTAGATTGTAGTTTATCATGAGCCATTTCTTTCAAATAATAGATCTTGTGTGTGTCAGTAAAAATTCTCTGTTTAAAAATTGTCTGTTTACCAGTCCCTCCCATCAGGAAATTTACACAAGCCTCTTAGATAGCCTCATCCACCAGAGGGCAGACAGCAGAAGCAAGAAGAACTACAGTCCTGCAGGCTGTGGAACAAAAAACACATTCACAGAAAGATAGACAAGATGAAAAGGCAGAGGACTATGTACCAGATGAAGGAACAACACAAAACCCCAGAAAAACAACTAAATGAAGTGGATACAGGCAACCTTTCAGAAAAAGAATTCAGAATAATGATAGTGAAGACAGAATAACTGAGGCAGAAGAATGGATAAGTGACCTGGAAGACAGAATGGTAGAATTCACTGCTGCGGAACGGAATAAAGAAAAAAGAATGAAAAGAAATGAACACAGTCTAAGAGACCTCTGGGACAACATTAAACCCAACAACATTCGCATTATAGGGGTCCCAGAAGGAGAAGAGAGAGACAAAGGACCCGAGAAAATACTTCAAGACGTTATAGTCGAAAACTTCCCTAACATGGGAAAGGAACTAGCCACCCAAGTCCAGGAAGTGCAGTGAGTCCCATACAGGATAAACCCAAGGAGAAACACGCTAAGACACATAGTAATCAAATTGGAAAAAATTAAACACAAAGAAAAATTATTGAAAGCAGCAAGGAAAAAACGAAAAATAACATACAAGGGAACTCCCATAAGGTTAACAGCTGATTTCTCAGCAGAAACTCTACAAGCCAGAAAGGAGTGGCATGATATACTTAAATTGATCAAAGGGAAGAATCTACAACCAAGATTCCTCTACCAGGCAAGGATCTCATTCAGATTCGATGGAGAAATCAAAAGCTTTAAAGACAAGCAAAAGCTAAGAGAATTCAGCACCACCAAACCAGCTCTACAACAAATGCTAAAGAAACTTCTCTAAGTGGGAAACACAAGAAAAGAAAAGGATCTACAAAAACAAACCCACAAAATTAAGAAAATTGTCATAGGAACATACATCTCGATAATTACCTTAAACGTGAATAGATTAAATGCTCCAACCAAAAGACACAGGCTCACTGAATGGATACAAAAACAAGACCCATATATACGCTGTCTACAAGAGACCCACTTCAGACCTAGGGACACATATAGACTGAAAATGAGGGGATGGAAAAAGATATTCCATGGAAATGGAAATCAAAAGAAAGCTGGAGTAGCTATACTCATATCAGATAAAATAGACTTTAAAATAAAGAATGTTACAAGAGACAAGGAAGGACAATACATAATGATCAAGGGATCAATCCAAGAAGAAGATATAACAATTATAAATACATATGCACCCAACATAGGAGCACCTCAATACATAAGGCAACTGCTAACAGCTATAGAAGAGAAAATCAACAGTAACACAATAATAGTGGGGGACGTTAACACCTCACTTACACCACTAGACAGATCATCCAAAATGAAAATAAATAAGGAAACACAAGCTTTAAATGACACAATAGACCAGAAAGATTTAATTGATACTTATAGGACATTCCATCCAAAACAGCAGATTACACTTTCTTCTCAAGAGCACACGGAATATTCTCCAGAACAGATCACATCTTGGGTCACAAATCAAGCCTCAGTAAATTTAAGAAAACTGAAATCATATCAAGCATCTTTTCTGACCACAACGCTATGAAATTAGAAATGAATTACAGGAAAAAAAACATAAAAAACACAAACACATGGAGGCTAAACAATACACTACTTAATAACGAAGTGATCACTGAAGAAATCAAAGAGGAAATCAAAAAATACCTACAACCAAATTACAATGAGAACACGACAATCCAAAACCTATGGGATGCAGCAAAAGCAGTTCTAAGAGGGAAGCTTATAGCTATACAAGCCTACCTCAAGAAACAAGAAAAATCTCAAGTAAACAATCTAAACTTAAACCTAAAGGAACTAGAGAAAGAAGAACAAATGAAACCCAAAGTTAGAAAAAGGAAAGAAATCATAAAAATCAGAGCAGAAATAAATGAAATAGAAACAAAGAAAACAGTAGCAAAGATCAATAAAACTAAAAGCTGGTTCTTTGAGAAGATAAACGAAATTGATAAACCATTAGCCAGACTCATCCAGAAAAAGAGGGACAGGACTCAAATCAATAAAATTAGGAATGAAAAAGGAGAAGTTACCACAGACACCGCAGAAATACAAAGCATCCTAAGAGACTACTACAAGCAACTCTATGCCAATAAAATGGACAACCTGGAAGAAACAGACAAATTCTTAAAAAGGTATAACCTTCCAAGACTGAACCAGGAAGAAACAGAAAATATGAACAGACCAATCACAAGTAATGAAATTGAAACTGTGATTAAAAATCTTCCAACAAACAAAAGTCTAGGACCAGATGGCTTCACAGGTGAATTCTCTCAAACATTTAGAGAAGAGCTAACACCCATCCTTCTCAAACTCTTCCAAAAAATTGCAGAGGAAGGAACACTCCCAAACTCATTCTATGAGGCCACCATCACCCTGATACCAAAACCAGACAAAGATACTACAAAAAAAGAAAATTACAGACCAATATCACTGATGAATATAGATGCAAAAATCCTCAACAAAATACTAGCAAACAGAATCCAACAACACATTAAAAGGATCGTACACCATGATCAAGTGGGATTTATCCCAGGGATGCAAGGATTCTTCAATATATGCAAATCAATCAATGTGATACACCATATTAACAAATTGAAGGATAAAAACCATATGATCATCTCAATAGATGCAGAAAAAGCTTTTGCCAAAATTCGACACCCATTTATGATGAAAACTCTCCAGAAAGTGGGCATAGAAGGAACCTACTTCAACATAATAAAGGCCATATACGACAAACCCACAGCAAACATCATTCTCAACGGTGAAAAACTGAAAGCATTTCCTCTAAGATCAGGAACGAAACAAGGATGTCCACTCTCACCAGTATTATTCAACATAGTTTTGGAAGTCCTAGCCATGGCAATCAGAGAAGAAAAAGAAATAAAAGGAATCCAAATTGGAAAAGAAGAAGTAAAATTGTCACTGTTTGCAGATGACATGATACTATACATAGAGAATCCTAAAAATGCCACCAGAAAACTACTAGAGCTAATCAATGAATTTGGTAAAGCTGCATACAAAGTTAATGCACAGAAATCTCTTGCATTCCTATACACTAATGATGAAAAAGCTGAAAGAGAAATTATGGATACACTCCCATTTACCACTGCAACAAAAAGAATAAAATATCTAGGAATAAATCTACCTAGGGAGACAAAAGACCTTTAGGCAGAAAACTATAAGACACTGATGAAAGAAATTAAAGATGATACCAATAGATGGAGAGATATACCACATTCTTGGATTGGAAGAATCAATATTGTGAAAATGACTATACTACCCAAAGCAATCCACAGATTCAATGCAATCCCTATCAAGTTACCAATGGCATTTTTTACAGAACTAGAACAAATCATCTTAAAATTTGTATGGAGACACAAAAGACCCTGAATAGCCAAAACAGTCTTGAGGGAAAAAAACGGAGCTGGAGGAATGAGACTCCCTGACTTCAGACTATACTACAAAGCTACAGTAATCAAGACAACATGGTACTGGCACAAAAACAGAAACATAGATCAATGGAACAAGATAGAAAGCCCAGAGATAAACCTACGCACCTATGGCCAGCTAATCTATGACAAAGGAGGCAAAGATATACAATGGAGAAAAGACAGTCTCTTCAATACGTGGTGCTGGGAAAACTGGACAGCTACATGTAAAAGAATGAAATTAGAACACTCCCTAACACCATCCACAAAAATAAACTCAAAAAGTATTCGAGACCTAAATGTAAGACCGGACACTATAAAACTCTTAGAGTAAAACATAGGAAGAACACTGTGTGACATAAATCACAGCAAGATCTTTTTTGATCCACCTCCTAGAGTAATGGAAATAAAAACAAAAATAAACAAGTGACTCTCGTGACGTCTCGTGACTCAGAGACGAAGCCAACCTCCCTGAAGGAGCATTCTCTTCTCCAGAGCAAGCATAACTCATAATTCTCAAAGCAAGGTTATTTTTCTCCTATACAAGTACTTAGTAGATTTTTTCCAACTCTGTCTAGATTTCCCTGTCTTCCATTAGAAACCCACACATTTGTACCGGAGGATGTATACAATAAACTTCATCGAGTTGATGCCACTCAAATTCATACTTTGTTCAAAATGCTTCCCTTAGTTATAAGCATAACAACTTCCCTTGGGAAGAGCTAAAATGCCAAGATCGACAAGTGTGAACACATTTCCTGGCTTACATTTTATACTTGATCTCAATCTTCGTTTTGCCACAGTAACGGCGAGCCAAGTTTTCGAGAAGTTAACGTTTCTCCCTTGCAAAAACAAGCTATAAGTAGAACTTTAATTACAGAAGTTGCAAATGATTAGTCCTTATTTTTAAACATTGTTCTGACTTGTCAGTTTTATTTACACTTAACACATAGAAAACGGTCCTGGCCCTCTGCAGGAAAGCTGGTTTTAAATGCTGCTAAGTGTGTTCGGGCCATACCTTGGTAAACAGCTTTAAATCCAGGCGAGGCAATGCTGTCATCAGACTGTAGATGTAGCCACATCTGGTTGCTCATACTCACAATAAGGTCAGGAACACTGGATCCAGTGAGTCTGCAGAGAAAAGAAATGTCAAAACCATTGTTTAAGGCACCAAATATCTCCACTTTTACCTTCAAGGCGTGGGGGGAATCCTGCTGCTTAAACAGACAAGCCATAGATATAGAAATATAAAGATAGCAAGACCGTCCTTTAAAGAATCTATAGCCATTTGTAATTCATATTCATATTTGAATCACAATATCTTGGCCTTTTACAGTAATTATTCTATATTATAGCTGTGAATTTGTATCTTTGATTTTAAAAATCGACTTAGGGTGAGCAACCCTCCCATGTATCTGACACTGAAGTTCTTCTCTGGGTGCAGGACTGTCAGTGCTAAAACTGGGTCAGCACTGGACAAACTGGGAGGGTTGGTCACCCTATGTGCCTTACTGCTGTGCGGTGATATAACATCACATCATTAATAGGAAAGCATGTCTAAGCTAAGAAATGTTCTGGTTCATTCACGTAATGCTTGGGTTACACACTCTGGAATTATCATGTCCCTTTACCACAAAAATTATATCATAGGATGGAAACTTCTTTAGCACTGAAAGGAAATGAGCTATCAGGCCATGAAATGACATGGAGGAAATGTAAATGCACTAAGTGAAAGAAAACAATCTGAAAAGGCCACTACAGGATGATTCCAACCCTAGGACATTCTAGAAAAGGTGAAACTATGGAAACAGCAAAAAGATCAGTGGTTGACGGGTTGGGAAGTGGGAGGGATGAATAGGTGGAGCACAGAGGATTTTTAGGGCAATGAAAATACTTTGTATGATACTGTAATGACGGATACACGTCATTATACATTTGTCCAAACCCATAGACTGCAACATCAAGAGTGAACCCTAATGTAAACCACGAACTTTGGGTGATGATGAGGTGTCCACACAGGTTCATCCTTGGGAAAAAGTTGCACCATTTGGTGGGGGATATTAATAATTGGGAGGCTGTGCATGTGTGCAGGCAGTGGGTATATCTCTGTATCTCCCTCTTAGTTTTGCTCTGAATATAAAACTACTCTAAATAAAGTTTGGATATAAATACACACACACACACACACATAGGAAAACAAAGTTAAGCACACATTACAAGAATATTGACAAGGAGAACTGCATGCACAGCAGAGACAGATTTGGCAAATGTATGGAACTTTCCAGCTGCATATTAAAGTCCAGGTCACAGCGAATGGAATTTTCAGTGAAGCATTCATTGTGTATTAACAAAACAGTCAGGGGGGCCTTCAAGATGGCGGAGGAGTAAGACATGGAGGTCACCTTCCTCCCCACAAATACATCAAAAATACATCTACATGTGGAACAACTCCTACAGGACACCTACTGAACGCTGGCAGAAGACCTCAGACCTCCCAAAAGGCAAGAAACTCCCCACGTACCTGGGTAGGGCAAAAGAAAAAAGAATAAACAGAGACAAAACAATAGGGACAGGACCTGCACCAGTGGGAGGGAGCTGTGAAGGAGGAAAGGTTTCCACACACTAGGAAGCCCCTTCGCAGGCGGAGACTGCAGGTGGCGGAGGGGGAAAGCTTCGGAGCCACAGAGGAGAGCGCAGCCACAGGGGTGCGGAGGGCAAAGCGGAGAGATTCCCGCACAGAGGATCGGTGCCGACCAGCACTCACCAGCCCGAGAGGCTTGTCTGCTCACCCGCCAGGGCAGGCAGGGCTGGGAGCGGAGAATCGGGCTTCAGAGGTCAGATCCCACGGAGAGGACTGGGGTTGGCTGCATGAACACAGCCTGAAGGGGGCTAGTGCCCACAGCTAGCCAGGAGGGGGTCCTGGAAAAAGCATGGAGCTGCCGTGCCGAAGAGGCAAGAAACCATTTTTTTGGGTGCTGCTGCTGCAGCCACCAAGTAGCCTGTGTGCGAGCACAAGTCACTGTCTACACCTCCCCTCCTGGGAGCTTGTGCAGCCCGCCACTGCCACGGTCCCGTGATCCAGGGACAACTTCCCCGGGAGAACACACGGTGCGCCTCAGGTTGGTGCAATGTCACACCAGGATCTGCAGCCGCAGGCTCACCCCGCCTCCCATACCCCTCGCTCCCCCTAGCCTGAGTGAGCCAGAGACCCCTAATGAGCTGCTCCTTTAACCCCGTCCTGTCTAGACAAAGAACAGACGCCCTCCGGCGACCTACACGCAGAGGCGGGGCCAAATCCAAAGCTGAACCCCAGGAGCTGCACGAACATAGAAGAGAAAGGGAAATCTCTCCCAGAAGCCTCAGGAGCAGTGGATTAAATCTCTACAATCAACTTGCTGTACCCTGCATCACTGGCATACCTGAATAGAAAACAAATCATCCCAAAAGTGAGGTGGTGGACTTTGGGAACTGCAGATTTGGGGTTTGCTTTCTGCATGTAAATTTGTTTCTGGTTTTATGCTTATCTTAGTTTACTATTTAGAGCTTATTATCATTGGCAGATTTGTTTATTTATTTGGTTGCTCTCTTCCTTTTTATATATATATTATTTTTTCCTTTTTTTCTCTTTTTTGTGAGTGTGTATGTGTATGCTTCTTTGTGTGATTTTGTCAGTATAGCTTTACTTTTACCATTTGTTCTAGGTTTCGGTCTGTCCATGTTTTGTTTTATGTATAGTTTTTAGCGCTTGTTATCATTGGATTTGCTTTTTTTGGTTTGGTTGCGCTCTTCTTTCCCTCTTTCTTTTTAAAATTACTTTTAAACTTTTCTATTTTTAATAATTGTTTTATTTTTTATTTTAATAACTATTTAATTTAATTAATTAATTTATTTATTTTCTCCCTTTTCTTCTAAGCCGCATGGCTGACAGGGTCTTGGTGCTCCGGCCGGGTGTCAGGCCTGAGCCTCTGAGGTGGGAGAGCCAAGTTCAGGACATTGGTCTACCAGAGACCTCACAGCTCCACATATTATCAAACGGCGAAAGCTCATCCAGAGATCTCCATCTCAACACTAAGACCCAGTTCCACTCAATGACCAGCAAGCTACACTGCTGGACACCCTATGCCAAACAACTAGCAAGGCAGGAACACAACCCTACCCATTAGCAGAGAGGCTGGCTAAAACCATAATAAGATACAGACATCCCAAAACACACCACCGGATGCAGTCCAGTCCACCAGAAAGACAAGATCCAGTCTCATCCACCAGAACCCAGGCATCAGTCCCCTCCACTAGGAAGCCTACACAACCCACTGAACCAACCTTACCCACTGGGGGCAGACACCAAAAGCAATGGAGAATAAGAACCTGCAGCCAGCGAAAAGGAGACCCTAAACACTGTAAGTTAAGCAAAATGAGAAGACAGAGAAACACACAGCAGATGAAGGATCAAGGTAAAAACCCACCACACCAAAGAAATGAAGAGGAAATAGTCTACATGAAAAAGAATTCAGAGTAATGATAGTAAAGATGATCCAAAATCTTGGAAATAGAATGGAAAAGTTAGAAGAAATGTTTAACAAGGACCTAGAAGAACTAAAGAGCAAACAAACAATGATGAACAACACAATAAATCGAATTAGCAATACTCTAAAGGAATCAATAGCAGAATAACTGAGGCAGAAGAACGGATAAGTGACCTGGAAGATAAAATAGTGGAAATAACTACCACAGAGTAGAATAAACAAAAAAGAATGAAAAGAATTGAGGATAGTCTCAGAGACCTCTGGGAAAACATTAAATGCACCAACACTCGTATTATAGGGGTCCCAGAGAAGAAAAGAAAAAGAAAGGGACTGAGAAAATATTTGAAGAGATTATAGTTGAAAACTTCCCTAATATGGGAAAGGAAATAGTCAATCAACTCCAGGAAGCACAGAGAGTCCCATACAGGATAAATCCAAGAAGAAACACGCCAAGACACATACTAATCAAACTATCAAAAATTAAAGACAAAGAAAAAATATTAAAAGCAGCAAGGGAAAAGCAACAAATAACATACAAGGGAATCCCCATAAGGTTAACAGCTGATCCTTCAACAGAAATGTTGCAAGCCAGAAGGGAGTGGCAGGACATATTTAGAGTGATGAAAGGGAAAAACCTACAACCAAGATTACTCTACCCAGCAAGGATCTCATTCAGATTTGACAGAGAAATTAAAACCTTTACAGACAAGCAAAAGCTAAAGGAATTCAGTGCCACCAAACCAGCTTTACAACAAATGCTAAAGGAACTTCTCTAGGCACGAAACACAAGAGAAGGAAAAGACCTACAATAACAAACCCAAAACAATTAAGAAAATGGTAATAGGAACATACATATCAATAACTACCTTAAATGTAAATGGATTAAATGCTCCAACCAAAAGACATAGAATAGCTGAATGGATACAAAAACAAGACCCGTATATATACTGTCTACAAGAGACCCACTTCAGACCTAGGGACACATACAGACTGAAAGCGAGAGGATGGAAAAAGATATTCCATGCAAGTGGAAACCAAAAGAAGCCTGGAGTAGCAATTCTTGTATCAGACAAAATAGACTTTAAAAGAAAGACTATTACAAGAGACGAAGGACACTACATAATGATCAAGGGATTGATCAAAGAAAAAGATATAACAATTTTAAATATTTATGCATCCAATATAGGAGCACCTCAATACATAAGGCAAGTGCTAACAGCCATAAAAGGGGAAATCGACAGTAACACAAAAATAGTAGGGGACTTTAACACCCCACTTTCATCAATGGACAGATCATCCAAAATGAAAATAAATAAGGAAACACAAGATTTAAATGACATTAAACAAGATGGACTTAGTTGATATTTATAGGACATTCCATCCAAAAACAACAGAATATACTTTCTTCTCAAGTGCTCATGGAACATTCTCCAGGATAGATCATATCTTGGGTCACAAATCAAGCTTTGGTAAATTTAAGAATATTGAAATTGTATCAAGTATCTTTTCCGACCACAGCGCTATGAGACTAGATATCAATTACAGGAAAAAATCTGTAAAAAATGCAAACATGTGGAGGCTAAACAATACACTACTAAACAACTGAGGGATCACTGAAGAAATCAAACAGGAAATCAAAAAATACCTGCAAGCAAATGACAATGAAAACACGATAACCCAAACCTATGGGATGTAGCAAAAGCAGTTCTAAAAGGGAAGTTTATAGCAATACAATCCTACCTCAGGAAACAAGAAACATCTCAAATAAACAACCTAAACTTACAACTAAAGCAATTAGAGAAAGAACAAAAAAAACCAAGGTTAGCAGAAGGAAAGAAATCATAAAATCAGAACAGAAATAAATGAAAAAGAAATGAAGGAAACGATAGCAGAGATCAATAAAATTAAAAGCTGGTTATTTAAGAAGATAAGCAAAATTGATACGCCATTAGCCAGACTCAGCAAGAAAAAAAGGGAGAAGACTCAAATCAATAGAATTAGAAATGAAAAAGTAGCAACTTACACTGCAGAAATACAAGGGATCATGAGAGATTACTATAAGCAACTATATGGCAATAAAATGGACAACCTGGAAGAAATGGACAAATTCTTAGAAAAGCACAATCTTCCAAGACTGAACCAAGAAGAAATAGAAAATATAAACAGACCAACCACAAGCACTGAAATTGAAACTGTGATTTAAAATCTTCCAACAAACAAAAGCCCAGGACCTGATGGCTTCACAGGCGAATTCTATCAAAAGTTTAGAGAAGAAGGGCTTCCCTGACGGTGCAGTGGTTGGGAGTCTGCCTGCTGATGCATGGGACGTGGGTTTCTGCCCCAGTCCGGGGGGATCCCACATGCCACAGAGCGGCTTGGCCCATGAGCCATGGTTGCTGGGCCTGCACGTCCGGAGCCTGTGCTCCGCAGCGGGAGAGGCCACGGCAGTGAGACGCCCACGTACCGCAAAAAAAAAAAAAAGTTTAGAGAAGAGCTAACACCTATCCTTCTCAAACACTTGCAAAATTATGCAGAGGGAGGAACACTCCCAAACTCATTCTATGAGGCCACCATCACTCTGATACCAAAACCAGACAAAGATGTCACAAAAAACGAAAACTACAGGCCAATATTACTGATGAACATAGATGCAAAATCTGAACAAAATAATAGCAAACAGAATTCAACAGCACATTAAAAGGTCCATACACCATGATCAAGTGGGGTATATGCAATCAATCAATGTGATACACCATATTAACAAATTGAAGGATAAAAACAATATGATCATCTCAATAGATGCAGAAAAAGCTTTTGACAAAATTCTGCACGCATTAATGATTAAAACCCGTCAGAAAGTGGGCATAGAGGGAACTTACCTCAACATAATAAAGGCCATATATGACAAACCACAGCCAACATCATTCTCACTGGTGAAAAACTGAAAGCATTTCCACTAAGATCAGGAACAAGACAAGGTTGCCCACTCTCACCACTCTTATTCAACATAGTTTTGGAAGTTTTAGCCACAGCAATCAGAGAAGAAAAAGAAATAAAAGGAATCCAAATTGGAAAAGAAGAAGTAAAACTGTCACTGTTTGCAGATGACATGATACTTCACATAGAGAATCCTAAAGATGCCACCAGAAAACTACTAGAGCTAATCAATGAATCTGGTAAAGCAGCAGGATACAAAATTAATGCACAGAAATCTCTTGCATTCCTATACACTAATGATGAAAAATCTGAAAGAGAAATTAAAGAAACACTCCCATTTACCACTGCAACAAAAAGAATAAAATACCTAGGAATAAACCTACCTAGGGAGACAAAAGACCTGTATGCAGAAAACTATAAGACACTGATGAAAGAAACTAAACATGATACAAACAGTTGGAGAGATATACCATGTACTTGGATTGGAAGAATCAATATTGTGAAAATGACTATACTACTCAAAGCAGTCCTCAGATTCAATGCAATCCCTATCAAACTACCAATAACATTCTTCACAGAACTAGAACAAAAATTTCACAATTTGTATGGAAACACAAAAGGCCCCGAATAGCCAAAGCCATCTTGAGAAAGAAAAACAGAGCTGGAGGAATCAGGCTCCCTGACTTCTGACTATACCACAAAGCTACAGTAATCAAGACAGTATGGTACTGGCACACACAAAAAAAATACAGATCAATGGAACAGGATAGAAAGCCCAGAGACAAACCCACACACATATGGTCACCTTATCTTTGATAAAGGAGGCAAGAATATACAATGGAGAAAAGACAGCCTCTTCAATAAGTGGTGCTGGGAAAACTGGACAGCTACATGTAAAAGAATGAAATTAGAAAACTCCCTCACACCATAAACAAGAATAAATTCAAAATGGATTAGAGACCTAAATGTAAGGCCAGACACTATAAAACTCTTAGAGGAAAACATAGGCAGAACACTCTATGACATAAATCACAGCAAGATCCTTTTTTACCCACCTCCTAGAGAAATGGAAATAAAAACGAAAATAAACAAATGGGAGCTAATGAAACTTAAAAGCTTTTGCAAAGCAAAGGAAACCATAAATAAGACGAAAAGACAAACCTCAGAATGGGAGAAAATATTTGCAAATGAAGAAACTGACAAAGGATTCATCTCCAAAATATACAAGCAGCTCATGCAGCTCAGTATCAAAAAAAAAAAAACTCAATTAAAAAAATGGGCAGAAAACCTAAACAGACATTTCACCAAGGAAGATATACAGCTGGCCAAGAGGCACATGAAAAGAGGCTCAACATAACTAATCATTAGAGAAATGCAAATCAAAAGTACAATGAAGTATCACCTCATACCAGTCAGAATGGCCATCATCAAAAAATCTACAAATAATAAATGCTGGAGAGGGTGTAGAGAAAAGGGAACCCTCTTGCACTGTTCATCGGAATGTAAATGGATACAGCCACTATGGAAAACAGTGTGGAGTTTCCTTAAAAAACTAAAAATAGAACTACCATATGACCCAGCAATCCCACTACTGGGCATATACCCTGAGAAAACCATAATTCAAAAAGAGTCATGTACCACAATGTTGATTGCAGCTCTATTTACAGTAGCCAGGACATGGAAGCAACCTAAGTGTCCATTGACAGATGGATGGATAAAGATGTGACACATATATACAATGGAATATTACTCAGCCATAAAAAGAAATGAAATTGAGTTATTTGTAGTGAGATGGATGGACCTAGAGTCTGTCATACAGAGGGAAGTAAGTCAGAAAGAGAAAAACAAATACCATATGCTAACACATATATATGGAATCTAAAGAAAAAAAATGGCTCTGAAGAACCTATGGGCAGGACAGGAATAAAGACGCAGACGTAGAGAATGGACTTGAGGACACGGGGAGGGGAACGGTAAGCTGGGATGAAGTGAGAGAGTGGCATGGACATATATACACTACCAAATGTAAAACAGATAGCTAGTGGGAAGCAGCCACATAGCACAGGGAGATCAGCTCGGTGCTTTGTGTCCACCTAGAGCGGTGGGATATGGAGGGTGGGAGGGAGATGCAAGAGGGAGGAGGTATGGGGATATATGTATATGTATAGCTGATTCACTTTGTTATACAGCAGAAACTAACACACCATTGTAAAACAATTATACTCCAATAAAGATGTTTAAAAATAAAAAAAAAACAGTCACACAGCAGCTGCTGTCAGCCAGTGAGAAGAAACACTCAATTCATTGACTGAAGTCAATGTGCTGACAGAAAAGCATGTTGAAAGAGAAAAAGTGTAAGAAAAAAATCAATTCAACCAAAACAAATGCCTCTAATCAAAGAGGAAGCTTTGCTTTCAGCAAAGTTGTTTCAGGGATATGAGCACATGCTTTGCCCTATCAATCACATCATTTGTGAATCAACACAACCTTCTCACCTGAGGCGCTACAATGTACACGATTCTTCAGAGGAAGATGAACAACGCCTAATACACGTTAAGGAACTCACACAGTATTACATACAAATTGAAAAAAAGGAAGTATTTCAGTGAGTGATGTGCACTCATGAAATATGAAAATGTACTTCTTTCTGAAGATCTGTCTTCATTGGAAAGACTGTTCCCTTATGTTTGGTTGTTCTATTTGTTTGTTTGAAGAGAGATTTTATTTTCCCCTATGCATAGATTTTATTGAAGTGTAACATACCAAAAAGGGCACAAAGCATGAATGTCTGGCATTAATGTCTTCTTTGACTTATAAAGCTATACCATTCTTTCTTCTGTTGGTTAGTCCTTAGAAGGAGTATCTTTTTCTAGCCTTTTGCTTTCAACTGTTTTATGTATATAAATATTTCATGTTTGTATATGTAAGCATCAAATACTTGTTTTACATTATTGTTGATTTACTTATTTTATTTATATTATTTTTATCTAATCAGAGATTTTATCCTTTTATTTAGAATGTAATTACTAATAAAAGTTCATTTTTCTTTTTTTCTCTTTTGATTAGTCAATTTTTAAAATTGTCCCTTTAAGCTAACAGCGTGTTTCTTTCCCCCAAGACTTCAAAGATATCATTCTGTTGTCTTTTTACTTTTTTTTACTTTATATGGAGAAAACTTCCATTGAACTTATATTTGCCGTTTTGAAAATAACATTTCTTTGTTTATACTACTTGTAAGATCTTTCCTTGTCCTGTTTTTCAGAAGATTTATTATAATGTGCCAGGCTGAGGTTTTTCTTGTATTATGCCTACTGTCTTGTAGAATTTCTTGAATCTCTATCCTGACGTCTGTTGTCAATATTGGAAAATTCTTGGTGATAATGTCTTCAAAGATTAGTTATGTCCCATTTTCTCTCTCTTTCTCTTCTTCAATACCAATTACACACATGTTTTCTGTACATTTTTTTTCTGCTTCAGGTTGAATATTTTCTACTAATCTATCTTCCAGTTCAAGCCACATCTATTGAGTTCTTTATTTCAGATGTTGTATTTTTTAATTCTTAAAACTTTCATTTGGTTTGTTATGAATTCCACTTTTCTGGCAAAATTCTTGATCATTTTATTTATATTCTTAAATATATAAATCATAGTTAATTATCAAAGTCCCTTAGTGATAACAATAATATCTAGATGTCCTTTTCCTTTTGTATTGTCTGTCTCTCGGTTTTGGGTCATTGGGTGTTATTTCTAGACATTTTGGTTGAATGCTAGACTTTGTGTTACGCCATCATAGAAGCTATGTGTGTTGTTATCTTCCTTCTTGGAGGATTTAATTTTCTTCTGGCAGTGAGAGTGACCACCTTGATTCAGTCAGTCTTTAGAAGGATTCCAGACTTCATTTCAAGGTTGTTGATTTCTCAGTGCCTACCCCTTCTTATGTCACAGTCCACAGACTATAAATATATGCATTTATACATTTCATCATTCATCAACAAGCCATATAATTTTACCTCTTCCACCTTCCTTTCACCATTTCTTTCTGTCTCCACTTTCTCAGTTTGAGTGTCTCATAGCAACATCACTGAACTAGCCTCCTAATTTATCCTCCTGATTCTTATATCACTTCCCCCCTACCTTTGATTTAATTTTAAGTTGTTCAAAACTTATCATGTAGAAATTTTTCGCACACTGAAAAGATTTATACTGTCAAGTTAACTATTTCAGAAATACCTCTGAGTGTAAATATTTGAATTTATTTTATTTCTGCACTGGACTTTATTTTAATACAGTTTTATGTTAGTCTATTGATTCACATAAAACTAAATAAGCAGGTACTTGGCTACACTACAAAGTTCCTTCAATCGAAGTCAAATTAAGATGATTTGTGGGACTTCCCTGGTGGTCCAGTGATTAAATTTCTGTGCTTCCACTGCAGGGGGTACGGGTTTGAACAGTGGCCTGCGAACTAAGATCCTGCATGCTGCACAGAGTGGCCAATTTTTTTTTAATTAAGAAAATAATAAAAATAAAGATGACTTGCATTACTCAAGTTTTAGAATTTAAGCCTGATACTTAAGTGACTGATATATTTATGAAAATGACTGTAAGACAGCTTAGTACAATTAATTATTTAACATGTTTAAAAAATTACTTGAACATTCAAAAAGTATTTTTGTGTTAATTTTTTTATATTTTACAAAATTATTTTAGAACTATTTAAAAGAAAAGAAAATATTTCCCTTTTAGTTCTTTTTTCCAGAAGTATTTTAGTTTGCTAGCACCAATGGCAAAAAGATGTTTAAAATAATGAAGCAAATATTGTTAACCCTGTGCAACTGTTTATCTGTTGGAAACAAGATTTTCTGTTTCCATAACTGAAAAATAAAATAAATGCTAGTTTTGGTAAAATACTTTAACAGCCATCATAACACATAAGCTATAATTGCTTTCTTTAAAGCAGTTTTATTTTCTCCCAAAATGACTTTCTAGTACATAGTGTTTTAAATTAAACTTAAAAATAAAATTATTCCAATGAATCGCTAAGAAATTTGACTTGTTAAAAAACGATAATAAAATTGCCTTTGGGAAACAGAGCCATCATATCGGAGGTGCCAGCTCCCCACTGCCCTCCCCTCCCATTGCTCAACCTGTTGCTCCAACCATGCTGGTGTTTTAACCATTCTCCAAAAATACTGGCACTTCTCTGCCTCCAGGTTTTTGGCAAATCCTGAAATCACTGCCTGGAGTGCCTATGCTCCCTGGATAAGGAGTTCTCACAGTATTTGAGGATTCTCACTTGGCATTTCTTTTTTTTTGTTTTTTTGTTTTTGTTTTTGCGGTACGCGGGCCTCTCACTGTTGTGGCCCCTCCCGTTGCGGAGCACAGGCTCCGGACGTGCAGGCCCAGCGGCCATGGCTCACGGGCCCATCTGCTCCGCGGCATGTGGGATCTTCCCGGACTGGGGCATGAACCCGTGTCCCCTGCATCGGCAGGCGGACTCTCAACCACTGCGCCACCAGGGAAGCCCCTCACCTGGCATTTCTTAACTCCCTTAGGTGATGCAGGTATTTTTTTCTCTAGGTCACTGGAGAACCCTGCATACACCTCACCGAAGACAAATATTCACAGGCATCTACTTCCTCCTTCTCCTACCAAATTCTAAACCTTCTTGAGTGCAAGCTGATATCACTTGGCCTTTAATCCCCAGACTCTTGCGTATAAAATGCACCATTTCTTTGAACAAATGCATAAATGAAAATGTAAATTAATCCCCATTAAAATTCATTAAATATCTACATGTTTAAATTTCATAGGAATATCTCCAACTAATGATTTAAATTTTTGTTTGATCTTAGCATACCAAGGACTTGGTATTTGAGGTTCTGTTGAAGCTCTGCCTTTAATTTACCCTGTGGTTTTAGCTAAATTATTTTACATCTATGTCAGTTTCTTCATCTGGGAAACAACTGTATTAAATTACCTTCAAGGAATCATTCAGACCTAAAATTCTCTTATCTTTTTGATAGAGTTCAACCACGGTCGAGCTGTCTTAACCTCAGTGGTTTGATATGCCTCCTTGCAATCAGGATCAGTGTTGAACTGAAATCAGCAGTATCTTTGTATGTTCCAGCGTATTGAATCATTAACCCAAAAGGAAGGAAATGACTTTTGATCATGTGTTTGTTCCTTCCCTGCAACCAGGGCATACTGCATCGAGAGAACAGCTAAAGTCTTTCACGTGAAAATGGTCATTGTTCTTTAAAGCTTAACTGCACCCAGGTGAGGCAGTAACTTCATGATGCTTTGGTTGCTACTAATATTACATCGTATACGAAGGCCCTCTCATTTCTGGACAGGTCTTCTTTTTGGCCCTTGTTAAATGATTCAACAGTTCTATCCTCACGTACATGAAATACATCTGCTAGAAAGGGATTGTGAAATCAAACTGGGTGCTTTCACTCAGCACAGCACCATGCAATTCCCACATTGCTGTGTGTGTCAGTAGTTTTTTCCTTGGTACTGATGAACAGAACTTCCTTGTATGAATATACCAAGGTGTGTCTATCTATTCACCTGTCCAAGGACATTTACGCTGTTTCCAGTTGTTTGGCAATTATGAATAGAGTTAACTCTATTCATGTAGGGCAAATTTTATTTCTTTAGGGTAAATACCTAGGAATGGGATTGCCAGATTACATGATAAATAAGTACTTAACTTCGTATGAAACTGCCTGTTTTCCAGAATGGCTGTACCATTTTACATTCCACTTGCAGTCTTAAAGAATACACAGTGTACAATTCTATTTATGTGATATTCTCAGAAAGACAAACTATAATGATGGACAACAGATCAGTGCTTCACGGTTTAAGGTGGGAGAGGGTATCACTACAAAGAGAAAGCACAGTTTTGAGGGGTGACAAACTTCTGTATCCTGATTTTGCTGGTCGTTATACAAATCTATACATGTATTAATACTTATAGATCTGTACTCCAAAAAGTCTATTTTACTACATATTCATTAAAGAAATAATTTGTTCAGCCTGGAGATTTAAAAAACAACAAAACTCTTGAGTATGCCACAAAGTATGAATTTGATGCAAAGTAACACCTGGAGCACATCAGACCTGCGTCCTACTGGCAGGTACCTGAAAGGAAAGTGGTGTGGGAACCTTTAAAGTACACCTTTCAATTGTAAATTGGGCAGTTAGAAAGTAAATGTTACTCACAAGTTAAAACCTGACCTAGCTTTGTGACCGCCTGGAGGGGTGGGATAGGGAGGATGGGAGGGAGGGAGACGCAAGAGGGAAGAGATATGGGAACATATGTATATGTATAACTGATTCACTTTGTTATAAAGCAGAAACTAACACACCATTGTAAAGCAATTATACTCCAATAAAGATGTAAAAATAAATTAAAAATTAAATTAATTTAAAAAAACCCTGACCTAAAATTGACCTATTTTGAAGTCTTTGCATTTTTTAATATCAATAAATTTCATAAATTCTGAGAAAGTATAGGAAATGCAGAGTTACTTAAAATATAAATGTTAGTTGACTGTTTGCCTTGATTGGGTTAATACAGTGTGTGTCGGAGACTAATAAGGAGAGGTTAAGACACAGTGTGTGATCTGTGCAGCACATGACGAGAACCATGCCCCCCAGGGATGGAGTAAAACACCTTTAGGAAGAGTCAGAGATGCCCTGATACAAACCTTGGTAAAAGGTGGCAGAGCCAGAGTCATAAGTGGACTTCATCATTAAACATACCGAGGCAGAAGGGATTTAAATTCTGGTCTTGGAAGGATATGCTTGTCATCTGAGGTTTTGCACATCTTTATTTGCAATATTGACCAGACCCTGAGAGCAAATCCGCCTGAAGGCAGTCCTGATCAGAGTTAAAGGTTCTCGATCCACCAGCATCCAGCTGGCTCCTCGTGCAGGGGACTTCCAGGCAACACGGCTATTTACACGACATGTACCAGAACAGAATGCTGAACAGGTGGAGAGGAACAGAACTCTTTTACCTCAAGCTGACTTTGAAAAATCACTCAAGGCAGTGGTTTTATAGAATAAATGATCATATTATTATATATAAAGTTAAATAAACCTGGAGATCAACAGTACATACACTGAAGCTGATAGAATTTCCCCACTGGCACCAACGTGAAATTAGAGCAAGCTTTTCAGTGAGTGTGACTCCTGCACACATTTCATTCAAATGCGACAGCTTTTATTCACCGTGCTGGAATCCATTCTAGCCAGGTGGCATAGAAGATGACGTTAGTTACATCAGTGGTCTGCCATCACCAGGTTAAATCCACTAAACAGTATCAGAATTGTTAAGCCTTTCTATGTGGCGCTGTAGACAAAATATCTAATCCAAACTTCTATCTTTCACTTCAAAGAAAAAAAGTTTACTAAGGCCCATAATGAAGTTATTTTACAGACTTCTGTTACTGAGTGCAGCCCAGATGATTTAAAAGTATATGGACACAGACACATTTTTTTCCATTCTCTTCCTTGATAAGCTCAGATATGAACCCTCAAAATGGCACAGGACACAACCAGGAGAGGACTCTGAAGGCAAGCTGGTTTGAGACTCCAGGGTCAGAGAACCAACGCAGTGCAGGCTGTCTGTGTGCCCCCCCCAAAACAGAGGACCACCAGACCTGGTGTTTCCTGAACGCTGACCAGGCAACAGAAGGCTCCAGGTAAGCTCCATCCTCATGGGGATGCAAGGGGTATCCCTCACACAACATAAGGAAGACCAGCACCACCAGCATGGGGGACGGGTGAAGGGACCTTGGTAACCACAGGTGTCCAGGGCAAGCCTTCACCTTCCCCGGGGCCCGAGCCTCCCTTTTCTGAGTAAAGCAGAACCTGTGACAGAGACCAGCCACACCAGTGACCCAATCCAGGAAGACTCTTGTCTCTGCCAATCTGAGACTGAGATGACCCTTCCCTCCCAGAGATAGGGGCAGAGGGAGGGGTGAGGGGACAAGGGGTGAGATGCAGGAGGGAAGCAGTGATGGGGGTTCCCACCAACCTCTCCCCACCAGCAAGGACAAGTGTGAGTCCCACAGGCACCAATCAACCAAGCAGACCCAGACAATGCCGTACATGCTCTGACAGTGAGCCTGTCACTGGAACCCCAGCTGACACAAGTTGGCCAAGAGCTGCGTGTTAAGTCTAGCCAGGGTGACTGTCCGCTAAAATAAGAGGTTTATATAATTCCCAGTACATCCTAACATGATAGACAAAACAGCCTGGGTCCAATTATCATACCAAGAACCAAGAAAATCACAACTTCAACAAGAAAAGACAACCAACTGACAATACCTAAAATGAATCAGATGTTGAAATTACCTGACAAGGATTTTAAAGCAGCCATTGTGTAAATGTTTCAATCATTTACAAATTCTCTGCAATCAAATAAAAAAACAAACAAACAAATAGATGATCCCAGCAAAGAAAGAGAAGTTACAAAAAAGAACCAAATGGAAATTACAGGAGTAAAAATACAATAATAGAAATTTAAAGTAACTAGATGGGCTTATAGTAAGTAGAGCGGAGATGCACGATGACATGTTAACTTGAGAACAGGTCTGTAGAATTCGCCCACACTGAATGGCAGAGAGAAAATACAATGGAAGAAAAGTGAACAAAATCTCAGGGACCTGTGGGTCAAAAACAAAAGGCCCAACATCTTATCATTCAAATCCCAGAAGGAGAGAAAGAGAGTGAGGCTAAAAGGGGGTTTAAAGAAATAATTGCTGAAAACTCCTCAAATTTGGGGAAACACATAACCTACAGTTCTACGAAACCAAGTGAACCTCAAACAGGATAAACTCAAACAAATCCATGTTAATTAAACAAATCCACCTAATTAAACTTTTGAAAAGTAAAGACAAGGAACAAAATCTTGAAAACAGCCCAGAAACCAGTTAGGCAGCCTGCTGTCTCCACGGCCATAAGTCAGGTTCCCCTTGTCTTCCTCTAGCAGAGGGAAGCAATACCTTTGTCAAAAGTTTGTCAGGAGACAATGCAGGTCCAGACAGATTCAGTGAATGGCAGTTCAACTCCTCTTCCTTCTTCCTTTCTAGTATATTCCATTTCCAAAGACAATTCTGAGCACCACATATTTCATTATATTAAGGCAGAGATAATAACTACAGTAATACAATACTATCTTCTCTTTGCATCATACCTTTCACCTTTTTCAAACAATGTTTCATTAGCCGTCTCACTTTACACTTACAACAATGCTTCCGGCTTGCAAAGTTGGCATGAGATGGGGAGCTGGTCTTGCTGCCCTGGAGGTCTTGCGTAGCCCTTACTGTTTTAAATGCACTAAGCCCCCCAAAAAAGAATGACTGCGCCTTTGAGGTTAATTCAATATCAAAAACACAAAACACACACTTTAAATGCTTTTGACTGATGAATCGTGGACGAGAGATCCTTAGCTCTCCAGGGTAACAGTGTAGCAAGCAAAACATGCATTTCCTGGCTCCTTAGAGAAAACTGCCGCATTGAGTCAACACTGGGGTTGTAAGTGGCAGAACAGCTGGAAAATGACTTAGGCTGTCTGGACTCCAAATTAGCTGGAACTAGTCTCCCCGCATCTCCCGCAGGTGCTGCCGTTGGGCTGCGCTTCCTTGGGACCTATGCATTCTTCTCCTCTGCAGGAAGGTTCTCCAGAGACCACTTCCATGGGCCCCCAAGGCCGCAGGTCAGTTTGCTTTCCCAGACACCCCAGAATAGATGGAATCCCAAACCTAAAATGCGCGTGTCCAGTGGTCCGGCTATCTCTCCTCTGACAGGGCTTCTGGAATAGAGAACTTAGGCACCATGGAGTGTCCAGAGAGCGGCAGCCTCTGCTAACCCACCCCAGCGTCATAATGAAGGTCAGGAAGCCTCTGCCTTCTCCACTTGTGGACCATCCCCTCAAAGCCTACTGTTACCCACCTCTGAGCCCTGCAATGTCTGAATTTCAATAAATGTTTCTTCAAAGAATCAAGGAAGAACATTTCCCCATAAAGAGACAAAGGAGAGAAACCTAGCAATGGATGAACTTCACTTCAAGAATAGAGCTTTCAGGATTTGAGTCTGATCTGCACTCTCATATGTGTCCATGCTCACAGGCAATGTCATTATGAGAATGATTATATGAGGAAAAAGAGTTTTGATCATGTGGCTCCAGAGTTCTAAGAATCTAAGGAGTGTACTTGCTTTCTAATTTTGAAAAATGGGTTTTTGCCTAGAGAACGTCTAGGTAGCTACCTTTACGTGCTTATTCCTAACATAAATTGCTCAAGCTTTCTCCAAAGCACTGAGATGTACTGTGATCAACTCCTCTGATAATGTCCAAAGAATACATAGACACACACATCAGTTTTCAGTGTCTGCTTTGTTATGGCTGTTGTGTAGTCTTTTAATAAAAAAAGAATGATGCCCTTCACTCAGCACCTGCAGACAACAGCAGAGGTAGGTGGAAGGCTACCATATGAGGGCTAGAGCCACTTCTAAGCCCAAGAAGCAATTTAAGAACAGTGGATCAACCAGCCATAGGAAACAACTAGTATCCTTATTGGTTAATAGACAAGTGTAGTCAGGCAGAGGCAATACTACTCGCTCACAGATTTCCCTGATACTGACTATTCATCCTTTACAGAGATGGGCACTTAAAACCTGCCACTGGTGCCTGCAATCCCCAGGACATCCTGAAATTAATGCCATGTCCTGGTCACCACTGCTAGTAACTGCAAAGGCCAGAGGAAAGTCGTGAAGAGCAATGTCTCTGGATGCAGTTTTTCTGAAAATTAAACTTGAGAAAATTACCAACATATATTCTTGGAGAGATCTCAATAGAGATTTGCTAAGTGAGTTATTTAATTTTGTTTTAAGTCTGTCATTCTGTAAAAGTAACCTGAATAAATTCACCCATCTCTTGGGAAGACTCGGCTATTGAAAGAGTCCCCCTAACATTCAGCTGTTCTCTTTTTGCGCCAAGAAAGTTAAGAAAATAAAAAGCCATTAACAGAAATTAGAATTTTTAAAAGCATATTTAGGATGAGCCAGTTAGGCTATCTCACTTTCTACATTTCTCCTGAAAATTAAGATCTGAATAGAATTCCACAGGCCCCCTAAAAAGGGGAACCTATAAAATATTGAGCTTGAGGTAGTAAATATCAGCTACCCATAAATAAGTTTCTTAACTCAAATTTTATCTGAAATATGTATCATGATAGTCAATGATTCTATACACTGTCTAGTATATAACCATCTCAGCTCACCTGCCATTTCTCCAATCAGATTTTAAACTCCAGGCTGAGACTCACGTCTGACATGTAAGTACTCAAAAATATTTGTTGCCGTATTCTCTAAAATTGCCTGTTTATCCAAAGACACCAACTGTGATTCTCTTGTTTTTTCTTTTTCTGTAATTTTGTATACTAAGGAAATATATCAGTGGCTTTGCTTTTCTCTACTGAAGATGATTAAATGCCCAACTGATCTTTGTTACATTATGTTTCCCAAAGGGCATCTCACTTTGATTCAGTTGACTGTTTAGTTTTTCCTTTATAGATGTGAGCTATTGAGAGGAGGTTCTAATAACACTTATGTCAAGGTAATACATAGTTTGCTATTGCTCCCTTAACAACAAATAGCATTAAAAAATGCATGTATGACTTCAGATCTTTAATAGTGACCTGAGGGATTTTATATGGCACTACTTTTCTATATTTATGTTCTACATTTTGCATTTATTTGAAAATTTCTCTCATTTGTTTTAATGATATCCCTTCTTAAATTAGATGTTATGGTAATAATAAAGCTATTTCACGTGTGGTTTGTATTTCTTGGTTCTCCAGTGCATTCACATGCACTATTTCATTTTGCTCCTTACCACAGGCAGGAAAAGTTTATTATACATATTTCATAGCCATAAAAACAGAGGTACAGAGAGGGTCACAGATAGTTAAGAGCAAAGCTAGAGCCAGAAATTCCACCTCTGGCATCCTGGCCTCACTGCTGTCCACTGTATCAGTGACTACAAGTACCGCTCCAGACCAATGCCAGGCTGTGTGCACACAACTGACATGGAAGATTGCAAACAATACAGATATCTGTCCCCAACCTGCAGGAATCCGTATTTTTATAAATAAATGCAATTTAAAGCTAGTAATTGGGCAAAAAAAGAATAACCATTTGGTAAGAGTGTGGGGAAACAGGGACCTTTACATACTGTGGTGGAAAAGAAAATTGATATAAACTTTTGGGGGGATTATTAGAAAAGCCTAATGATGTAAATGAAGATGCTCCTAACTCCTGAAATTCCTCTGCTGGAAATTTTCCTGAAGGCATATGAAACAGGTATGACAATTTGTACGAAGTAGTTTACTGCGTAGCTGCTTAGAAATGCAAGATTACGGGGGGATGGAGAAAAGACAAAGGCTATCAATGAGAATCAGTTAAAAAACATGGCACATCCACATGTAATGATAAGGAATATAGACACTGGAGGAGGATCACGGAGTCTGAACTCCTGGTAGAACAAACGCTAGGTTTGTGAATGGGGGTAAATCTATCTAAGCCTCAGTTTCATCATTTATATGATGAAGACAGTATTAACCCCTAACTCACAGGATTTAGGTGAAGACCAAACAAGATAATATGTATTAGGCATCTAGCACAGTGCATGGTATATAAGAGGTACTCAATAAATGCTATGAGATTACTACTGCTACTATTATAATTATTATCCTAAGTCATGGGCCAGTAACATGATTTTAATTATTAGTAGTAGTAGCTATAAAACATGAGATAAAGATATATACTGATAGGGAACTACATCCAAGATACAATAAAGGAAAAGAGAATGTCCCCAATGCCATCAGAGTACGGGTCCACTAATTTTAAAGGCACAGACAGATGTTCACTGCAGAACTTTTTACAATGTGAACTACCTCATAAGTAACTGCTAAGTAAGAGAATGAGTGGGTATAACGGCCATACCTCTTCTTGTTGTTGTTTTTCCCTAGCAGAATAATACTTTGAAGTTGTCCAGGGCAAGCTTTCTCACAAATAAAGAGAAAATCTCAGCCATGTATAAGCAGACTAAGAGAAAAAAGGTGAAAATCCTGCAGAATGACTTCCATTAGCGAAAGTAGTTTCGGGAGCCCCTACAGGAAGCTGGCTGTGCAAGGTGCGAACGCAGAGGAAGAGGCTGCAAAGACATTTCCTTCTGCACTGAAAACACTGAGGAATGAAGATACCCCTGGGTCATGGTTTTAATATTGCTAGAACAAGTCTCCTAAAAACTGTCCTATCAATATTAAAACCATGACCCGGGGGTATATTCACTCCTCAGCCTCAACTAAGAAGTCCACATGCCACAACTAAAGATCCTGCACGCCACAATGAAGATCCCGCATGCCGCGACTAAGACCCGGAGAAGCCAAAATAAATAAGTAAATAAATATTTAAAAAAAGAAAAAAAAAACTGTCCAGACTATCCTCATGGCCCTGCATCTGGAAAAGGCTGACGGTGTCCCGGGCGAAGTGGTGCAGACTCTCCCATGAGTCCAGTTGCCAATGGACCAGTGTAGGGATCTGTGTGCTGACGTTCACGGTGGGGCCGCTACTGTATTTGCCAGGACTCTGGGTACGAAAGTCCACAGATATAAAGGGCGCTACCACACTGTTCTCCCCACGCTCTCTGCTACTTTTAGTATGCAGCTCTACAGAGCACAAGGCTTTCAGAAGACATATGGCCTTATTCTAGAAGATACTTGTACTTCCCCAAACAATGACAACATAATAAGTAGAAAGAGAGGGGCGGACAAGGAGCAGTTGAGTTGAGAAACTCATCACCTCTACTTTCTGCTTTTCCATATAGTCTAATCTTTTGCCATATTTTTCAATGATTTAAAATAAAAAACACTGCCACAGATAGAATGCAATCCTGAATTAGTCCTCATCTGAAATCAGATTTAGAAACTACTAATTTAGCCATACATGGCATTTATTAAACTTCTGAGTGGGAATGGAAAGTCTGCACCAGGATCTCAAGGACACATCCGTGTTTGCACAGATAACTTCCTGTTCTGGGAAAGAAGAAACAAGGGAATATACACTTACACATACAAGACGGTTCTGGTATCACCCACTTTCCCAGCATCGCCCACGGTTAGGGTGTCGTAGCCTCTTTCCAGCTCAAACTCCTCAAAGGCAAGCTTGATGACCTAAATCAAACACAAGAGAGAATTACTTAGCATAACAGGAACTTTCTGGGACCTCACATAATGCAAATATCCAGTTGTAGTATTAATTTTGCTCCATCATTTCACTGTTATTTCAAATGATTTAAAGTTGCTTTTAAAAATAATAATTGTATATATTTGAGAGCCCTCGATTATAGAATTTTATGGAATTCAAAATTGCTATTACTCCAAAGATATTTATCATCAGCTCTAAAAATGAAATTAACCCATATTGTATTGATACTTTAAATCAAATATCTATCAAATATTTATTGTCACATAGTGTTCAGAATGACCAAAAGGTAAATCAGTATAAGCAAAATAAATGGGGACTGCAGTTAATGAGATATATTTTGAGGATACCTAGAACACCAAGGAATAGATATTTTTAGTGTGATGTCTGCAGATTTCATGTATGTACCACTATTAACATACGAAAAAGACCTTCTGAGGCTAGAAAGTTGTCCTCTACATTTAACTTTGCAAAGCCTTGTCTTTTTTTTTCTTTTTTTTTTAATAAAGAACAGTTTGTCTAGGTGTTCAACACCATTTAGACAAGACCAGTTTGTGTCTGACACATGGATATATTAGAATACTATGAACTTCTTTCTTCTCATAAAAGAAATGCTTCCTTTGTTGACCAATATTGTGATAAAGGGGGAAGAGAGTCTGTCACAAAGTTAGGCTGGAACCCTAGGTGACAAGGAGAAATATATATATAGATAATAGATAGATATCTGTAACATGAAGAAGAGAGAGAGGTAGAGGCTATCACAGACAGATGAAAGAGACAGATGGATAGATGGACAGACAGATATGATGGATAGATGAGATAGGTAGATAAATGACAGAGGGGGAGAGAGAGAGAACAGGAAGTACAGAAACCATAATATTGGAAATACATTTTAATGGGATCTACTTCAGAGTAAATCTGAAACTCTGGAATCCTATAAAAAACATTAAATGCCTGTTCATTAAACCTGAAAGAAAGACTTAAGTGGTACCAGGGGGAAGGCAGGCTTCTGACTAATATCCAATTTGATGTGTACAATACTGAGCAGGCCCTAACCAGGTGCTTTCCCAAGCAGTGCTAATATGGGATGCATTAATTCTGCTATTGGAAATTCTTACTAGAATTAGTGGTATAGCTGTTATGATTTATTTTAAAAATCTACTCTTTCAAATTTCAGCGTTTGTCTGAATACATTATTTTAGCAATCTAATTTGAAACAGGTGTAGAGGTTCATGACGTTGCAGACCAGTGTCAACATTGCATATGAAGCCCAACACCCGAGGATGGTTTTATTTCAACTTCTGTGTTTCCCATGGGCCGATTTATAAATGTCCATGGTGGTACAAGAAAGAATAAAAGGACTAAAGAATCATGCAACCTGGAGGTTCCCATCACCTTTTTTGACACATTTACTCTGTCTTGACTTGGGTAACAGCCTTCAGTGAAGCAATGATAATCCATTCAGGCCTGAGGGTCACGGTTGGCAGATTTGTAATGAGTCACAGATAGGGGGTCTCACTTCATAAATGTGTTTTCATTATGGGTGTAAAAATAACCATTCTGTAATTCTTTCAAGCCAAAGCAAAGGGTGTTGGAGAGGTTTTTGTCAGGGTTCAGATTCAACAATCAGCCTCTGCTGATAGTCATAGGACGATCTTTATGCTATTAATGCCCCATAAAAAGAGAAAAGGTGGATCCAACCTTGTGTAAAGAACCTCTCGTTTGTCAGAAAATATGGCATTCTATAAATATACCTGGTAGTAAAACAGAAATACACATCTGGAATGAAAGTTGCTGTCATTTCTCAGTGACAAGTGATGTTGATTGGAGAATTCATTTTTTAATAAAAACTGTATATAAGGAGTATATCATGATGATTTGATGTACATATACACAGTGAAATGGTTACTACAGTCAAGCTAATTAACCTGTCTCCTCACACAGTCACCCTTTGTGTATATAGTGAAAGCACCTTAAATCCATTCTCTTAGCAAATTTCTAGTAATCAATACAGTATTATTAACCATAGTCACCATGCTGCCCATTAGATCTTCAGATTTATCCATTCTTCATAATTGTAACTTTGTGCCCTTTGACCAATATCTCTCCATTTCCCCACCTTCTCATCCCTGGTCACCACTGTTCGACTCTCTGCTTCTGTGTATTTGACTTTTTTAGATTCCACACATAAGTGAGATCATGCAGTTTTTTCCTTTCTGTGTCTGTCTTGTCTCACTTAATATAATGCCTTCCCAGTGCATCCATGTTGTTGCAAATGGTAGGATCTCCTTTGTTATTAAGGCTGAATGATATTCCATTACATGTATATACACCACATCTTTATCCATTCATCCATTGATGGACACTTAGGGTGCATCCACGTCATGGGTATTGTGAATAGTTCTGCCTTATGTTTTAAAGTGTGAATGATTCAGTGGCATTTAGTCTCAATGGTCCCTTTAGCTCCACATGTGCACGCACGCGCGCGCACACACACACACACACACTCACACACACACACACGTGCTCTTCTGTGTCTTGACTGGTCCCTGCAGCTGGCCTTGTACATGCTGCTCCACATCCTTCAAGTCTCTGCATGAAGTCTGTTCTTGGTGGTGTCTCCCCTGCCCATTCTGTCCAAGACATCAGTCTCTTTGTCAACATCCAGCCCACTCCGTTTATGATGTTGCATTTTTTGAAATTCTTGCTGGTTTGCCCGTACCCTCTGCCTCACCTCCTTCATGGTACATGCCCTGAGGGCAGGCGCTACGCCCTCCATCTGCTGAGGACAACTGACTCATCTTTCAGGACGTACTGAATACCTACTCTGCCCAGGTCCAAAGAGAAGGTGCACCAAGTTCTAGCCTTCAAAAAACTTAGAGTTACAAGGGGTATCATGATAAACACAAAGTAATTATAGAATTTTTAACTTTTCCAGACAGATATTCCTTAATGACAACAAATCAAATAGGAAGGAAAATGAAAGAAGGACAAAGTTCTAGAATTCTAAAAGCTTAAGACTCACAGGGGGTAGTTCGATAAACACAAAACCCAAAACAATTATAGAATTTAACATACAGATTAAGGTTTCTCAATGACAACTGATGAAATCCTTTACTTTTTCAACTTCCAAACAGAATCTCAGAACTGTGAGAAAAAGATGCTGCTCAGTCTAGACTCTAGTGTAATTTTTAAAATACATTCTTGGTATTTTGTAATATGGTCTTTTCTCCTATTTAAACTAAAAAGACTCGAAAAGTTTGAACCATTTCTCCTTTCCCTACGTCCTGCTTCTGGCAACCACCAATCTATTCTCTGTATCTACAGCTTGTTTGTTGTTTTTTAGATTCCACATGTAAGAGAGATGAGACGGTATTTGTCTGTATCTGTCTTTGACTTATTTCACTTAGTATAATGCCCTCCAGTTCCATCCGTGTTGTGGCAGGATTCATCCCTTTTCATGGCTGAATAATATTCTTTTATACATAAAGTACATATGGTGGCAGGGAAGTAATGGAGTTAAATTACATTTGCTTATATTTTCTTACTAGAGGATGGGGAGGGTCAACAGTTTAGTGTGACCAAATGTGGAATACAGAATCTAAGCAGGCTTAAAATTACTTGATATTCTGACACCTCTGTTTTCACAGGAGGAAAATGAAAGCCAGGGAAGATGAGGGCCTTATTCTGCAGTTATTAGTGAGAGGTTTAGATCTCAAACTGGGAAATCCTGAGTCTCGATGTAGTTTTTAGATTGTTTCCCACACGTTCAAATATAAATGAAGAAGATAAGAGTAGAGGTTATAAAACTTAATTCTATTTTCAAACTTCTTTCTTTCTTACAAACTACTCATTTTAAAGTATTTCTTCGAAAGTTTTAGCTACTGTAGTCCTGTTTTCTTTCTCTGATCCCAATCTAATATGCCTTAGTACTATAGCGATGTGGCAGTCATCTCTTACGCCAAGTTGGTCTCTGGTAATTAAGCATCTCTAGGAAGACTCTGCTGTGTGATGACAGGTGGTCCAGTGAAAGACACCGCAGGCCAGCGAGAGGAAGGTGCAGGACAGGCCGTTCTCAGGGTGCGGCGGGTGCTCAGGGAAGGAACCTCAGATGCGGAAGATAAGGAACATCTTCCAGAGGAGGTGGCATCTAGGAGCTAAAATATCCAAACAGTGGGCTGAACCCAGCTGCTGGGGGTCCTGAAACCTGCCCCAGGAGTACCTCGAAGAGTGATGCCAATCGCTAGATTCCTGGAAAAACAACAGCCCAATCCTATGTCTCATCTAATTTCACTCCCTAATTTGTGCAAAATTGGTTTGTTCACTTTACAAACATTTTCAGTGGATATTCAACTATTTTTCTTCACCATCTAACCAAATTCTGTTGACTATTATCCTTGCATAATAGAAAGTAGCCAAAAAATTGATTGTGCTCAAAGTAAGTGTAATACAAATTAGTTGAATTCCTTCTCAGTTTTTTGTTTATTTTTTTAATGGTGCAAAGATGCTAATCTTTCAGACAGAAAGGTTAAAGGGAAAAAGCACACAATAATCTTAAATGAGAGAAAAATAAACTGGTCAATTTTGCGGGGTGTAAGTATGAAAAAGAAAACAGAATTTAGCTATTTAATTATGATTACATAAAAACTGCAAGAGCCTTGGCAATTAAGAATGTTATATTGGGACTTCCCTGGTGACGCAGTGGTTAAGAATCTGCCTGCCAATGCAGGGGACATGGGTTCGATCCCTGGTCCGGGAAGATCCCACATGCCACGGAGCAACTAAGTCCGTGCGCCACAACTACTGAGCATGTGCTCTAGAGCCCACAAGCCACAACTACTGAGCCCGCATGCCACAACTACTGAAGCCTGGGCGCCTAGAGCCCTTGCTCCACAACAAGAGAAGCCACTGCAATAAGAAGCCTGCGCACCGCAACAAAGAGTAGCCCCAGCTTCCCACAACTAAAGAAAGCCCGCACGCAGCAGCGGAGACTCAATGCAGCCAAAAATTAATTAATTAATTAATCAATTAAAAAAAGAATGTTATATTGTCAGAAGAGCTTTTTTTTAATTTTTGTTTTGAGACACTCAATTTTCTAAATAGAGAAAAGAGAAATATACGATGACAGAGTGGTAGAATTGATATAATACTGAATTTTTAAGTATTAACTTAAAACAAATATGAAAACATTGCTCTGAAAAACAAAATGGAAGTACACTACATAGTCACAATTCATTAGGGGAAAAAAAGCCAGTCACTATAGGCCCATTCAAATAAGGAGTCCATCTCACCTGACTCAATTAAGCTAGAGGAATCCAGATGTATCAGTTCATATACACACACACACACACACACACACTCACACAGACACCCCATATGGATCACTGGGCTTCCTCATCAAAAGTTTTATTTCTAATATGCTTTTTGTTTCAGTGTTATCTTTAAACTACATTTGGGGTTCTTTTGGATGACATGTTTCTGCCCAAAATTGTGATGGTAGGAAGAGATACAGAATAAGAGGAAGATTTTACCATTTTCCAAGATGTAGAACTGACAGCACAAAATAAATAAGTAAAAAGCCCCTACATCTTGGAAAAAGCTAACTCATAAATGCCTTAATGAATGACGGTAGCGTTGAAATCAACAGGGTAGGGAATAAGGACTTGAAACACAAGGGGACAGAAACTGATAAAAAGAAGTCTTAATAACCTGATCCATTCAATTTCACATTATTTTTCAGAATAAAGACTTTTCAAACTGTGAATTTCCTCCAAAAGGACATAACAACTCTATACCTCACATCTGAAAGGCAAATTCACACTTTCTATGAACCAAAAATTATGAAATGATTTCTGATAAATTTTAAGTGTTTTAGCCTGAGGTTCTAAGGACCAACCATGAAACAACTGAAAAAGTATAATTAATTATAAAGAGATGTTCTGTCCAAATGCATGCACCACATAGCCTGGGTAATGCACATCGGTGTTTCCCACAGAAAAATACATATAATGTTTCATATCTGTAAATTACATATACAAACGGCCAATGATATGTAATATGAAATTACCAAGATTTGGTTCCAACCTAGAGAGAACAGTACTTTGAAAGGAACAATTTAGGAAAAATATATTATTATTTCTAGGGTAGCCTTGACTTATATTTAGCCCCCCATATAAACTCTAAATGTCTTTTAAAACTAGAGTTCAATGCACCATTAACAAAAAGGGGACATATATTATTTCAAATGTAGCTGCAATGTTATTAACCTTGTGCTACCAAGAGTCAAATTAAACAGGTAATCAGTGGAAGAAAATAGAAAACACTCAAACAGGCAGAACAACATGTAATTTATCCAACAGCAGCCGTTTGGTCATGTTACCACATCACAAGAAACGAGGAGCTTGGTGTCCGGATCGTGGACTCTCTCACATGGTTTTCTAGAACTTTGCTGATGTCCATCCTGAAGGCTTCTGCCAAGTCCCTTCTCTCAACAGTAACTGGAACATAAATTACCGTAATTCTCTCTGTGCTGCCCTTACATGGACCCTTTGTCTCTGAGATCAAGACTCCTAAGAATGCAGGTGCGTGCCATGTGCAAGGCACGGAAAGGACCCAGATCTGCTTCTCCTGCTCCCTCCTCCAGGCCCACACTGCTGCTGGAAAGCAGCACAGAGCGAGCAAGTCCAAGCCCACCGAAGTGAGAGGGGATCCTGGCCCTGCTGCCCACCCCGCGGGGGCCTGAAGGACTTGCATCCCCCTCCTACAGCCTCCTCATCTGTAAAACCAGAGTGACGTCATTTCCCAACGGGGGCTGAGGATTAATGGGAGGATGCAGGTCAAGTGTGTGCATTTTGCAAGGGTCCAGCAGGCACTGGGTTAGCGGTGGTGTGTTCAGCACCACCGTTATCGCTACCTTTCACAGCAAACTCTTCACTGCTACCAGGCCAGGCCACGCCACATTCTGTCACCAACTTGAGGGATTCTATTATTTCAAACCTCACAAATCTTTAAAACCAAGGAAAATCCTGTCTCTCTTCTTTCTGACACATCAATTCCTAACTCCAATTTTATTCAGAAAGGAATCCTTTATCCTTTATTTAAAAAAAAAATTTTTTTATCCTTTAATTTCCAGATAAACTTTTCCATCTACACACCTCCTTCTTTATATCAGTAGAATTGTGCTTCTCGTAAGAAGCTTGTCTTGGCAAAATACTTAGATGTGATACTATGGATTCTCAAGGATTAAAGTAAGATCCACAAAAACCTGAGGAAAGAGCAAGTGGGGTGTTGGGTGAAGATAACAGAGACTAACATTATAAAGAAAATTCCTCAAGCAAAAATCATCAAAATGCCAATAAAACTGTCAAGGACATAGAACAACAAAGACTAACTAGCTCACTGGGAAAGTAAGCAAACTCAAAGGCGGTGATGGAGGAACATTAAAAATGGTTTACCGTGTAAAATAAGAGAATAAACCAGTGAGATCTCCAAAAGAATTTCATTAATCCCTGAAATGAAGCAACCAAAGAATCAGTCACAAGCATTGTTTGGAAAATTATTGAAATACATTCTCGGATGGATGAAAGAAAGTAGCATATTTGTTAAAAATGGGGGACTGGGAATTTGAGAGTCACAATACAATAACCACTAAAGAATAAATCAGAGCACTGTTAGATGGGGTAAAATGCAGAATTAACATTTACAGAACACTGAAATCTATCAACCTAGGATATGTGGAGCAACTTAGCTGGAAATCTGAAGGCCTAAAAGATGAAAGGATTGCAAGAGAAAATTATAGATTTATAGATACAAGCAGAAGATATTGAAGTTTGTGAAAAATAATTGGAATGAAGGGTGCAGAATTAATAATTAGAAAAATAATGTAAGGCACATTTTTTTTTTTACAGCTGGTTACAGTTTTTAGAACAGACCTTAAAATGGTTGATTATGGCCCCACTTAAACAAAATAAAGCAACCATAGAAAAACAGGAATACATCATCACATAGAACAGTTTAACTCTAAGAAATCCAAAAGAGTTCCATACACAAACACAGAATAATTTAAAGAAATGCAAATCAGAGTTAGTTTTGTTTTTCTATGATACAATAAAACCTTAGAGATGATGAATCAACAAGATTATGAGTCTCAGATATAAAGAAAAAATATGTCCTTTTAGCATGTTTATTCAGTGAAGAGGTTACTTTATGTGGGAGGGGAAGAGAAAATATTTTGTAGATTTTTAAATGTCTCTGGTACTAACACACTCTTTATCTCCAACTTGGCTGAAAGATACTTCAAACAACAGGATTCATTTTAAAGAGTTACCTAAATGGCATTTTGTTTAAATATGAAAAGAATGATCTAAAGGAAGTTATATAGACTAGAAAGGAAAGGGCTGAGTTGATAAAAATAAAAATATGTACATTTACTTCTACATATTAAGTAATATAGTTAAACAAAGAATCAGGCAACATATTTACTTCTGGGATTGAGCCCTGGATCTCAGAGGTGGCCTCCCAAGGTGGCTCGTTAGAGATACAGCCATTATAATTTATTTTTAAAATCTACTCTTTCAAACTTCAGTGTTTGTCTGAATACATTATTTTAGCAATCTATGTAGAGGTTGATCACTGCTGCAAACCAGTATCGACACTGCAACTGAAGCCCAGCACCGGAGGATGGTTTTATTTCAATTTTTGTCTTTCTCATGGGAAGATTTATAAATGTCCATGGTCCCACAAGAAGGAATAAACAGACTAAAGAATCACATGACCTGGAGGTCCCCATCACCTTTTTTGACACATTTACTGTCTTGACTTGTGTAACAGCCTGCAGTGAAGCAATGATAATGCAGTCAGGCCTGAGGGTCACGGTTGGGTGATGTGTAATGATACAAAAGGTGGAAATGAGGCAGCCACGGAACCCCATGGTAAGCCTGCAGGGAGATGCTGCCATCTGGACGTCAGTGCATCTGGTTCTAATGTGATAGCTTATCTGTCAAGGATGCCAGCAACAGCTGCTTTGGTGAGGCCATTCACGTGCCTCCACTACAGCTGCCACCCACCTCTGCCTCCTGAAGAAGGGAGCTTAGGAGAGCTCGGGGTCTAGAGGTGTACAGGAGATGGAGGGGTCTACACCTGTGTAGAGAAGAGAAGGCGCAGGACAGGAAAATACTGACACTCTCAGTATATGGGACGGGGGAATGAAAGACCTACAGACCTGCTCCAGATCACGCCCTACAAAGTGGTGGTTACACAGACATTTTACAAGGTTCATTCACTCATTTTTTATTCATCTTCAGTTCTGTCTATAAGTCTCTCCCACTTTAGCAGGAAATCTCTAGAAATATCCAAATTTCCATCAAGAAAGAAACAGATCAAGTAGAAATAGCTAATGATGAATATTAATTAATGCTTCAAACTATGATTTTTAGGAGTAATCTATTATTTGACCCCAAATTTTTGCCTTGGCGGACAAGACAGAATTGTTCTCTTCTAAGCCCTGGACTGTACTTAGTTTGCCTCTCAGCAGAAAGTTCTCTCTTGAGTCCTGGGCATGGCTGCCCCTCTGACTGGGTCCCAACTTGAGTACCTTTTTCTCAAGGGTGTTCTTTGACCCTGTGAATATCATCCTTACTCTATCCACTAGCAGTCCTGCTTATTACCTAGTTTTATTCCCCCCGAAGTTTCTTAACATTATCTGAGATTTTTCTATCAATCAATCACCATCTGCCTATGTAGCTATCTATGTATCCATCTATGTATCGATGCATCTATCTTTGTATCTATGTATCTATCTATGTATTTATGTATGTATGTATGTATGTATGTATGTATCTATCTATCTATCTATCTGTCATGTGTCTGCCCATTTTCTGTCTTTCTCACTAGAATGTAAAATCTAAGAAAACAGGAGTCATTTTTGTTTTCTTTTTTTCACTACTGGGTCCAGTACCGTATTGCTACGTATTAAGTGCTGCATAAATATTTGCTGAATCAATAAACCTATTTTCCCTTGTGTACCATTTAACCTAAAGAACCTGGGACTATCATATATATACAGTGTTTAACTTTAGTCTCTTATGCTAGTCAAAGATTGATGGCCTCACATTAGCATAAACCAAAATAGCACTGAAGTTGTACAAAGCAAAACCAAGTTGATGCCCTCCTGAATAAGGGATAAAAATTTTACTCATAAATATCTTGTAACACTCCTGCATGCTAGAGGATTTTAGAAGTTGGGTAAGAGTGAGTTATTTTATGGGCATACGTACCCTCACCTACTCCAGACCTAAGAACTGCTAACTAGTAAACTACTTATTCATGAATTAGTTTTTATTCATTAAACTCATAGGATTTCATCAGTGGTTCAACTTCTTAGTTTTACTGAAGAAAAAAAACAAAAGAATTGTTCTTGTTATGTCACTTTTTAAATTAGTAGAATAAAGACTCCTTTTAATCTTGATACACAAGGATTCCTTCTGACATTTTTTGCTAGAGCAAAACTTGGACAACAGTTTGTTCTAGCTACCAAACATGCAGGGAAAAATCTACTCAAACATCCTGGATCTGTACACATTTATTTCAGAAAATATTCTGCACAATGCTTACCCATTGTTTGGCCTATAGCTACCCATACCAAAGGACAGTAATTGAGAACCATAAAGTTTATTTCTGTGGTCATACATGAATGGTAATTTTATTGGGATTCTGACAAAATATGTATTCTAGGTATAGCAAATGATGTAGTAAGAGGCACACTGGTGGTCACTGGAGGTCTTGAACCTCATCTGGCTTTGAATGTTGGCTTTGCAATCTACTAGCTGTATGATTTGCATAAGTAAATTCAATTCTATATGTTTCCCTTTCCTCATTTGTGTGGCAGGCAGAATAATATCACTTACAGGATTATCGCAGGGAATAAAGGAATGACTATGCACAGAACACCTAAAATAGCGCATGACACACACTACACTTCCGTGAGTGCCAGTTATTTCTTCTAATTCAGACACATGCCTTGGGTTGGGCTCCGTCAACAGTCTGCTAATTGTTCACTCTCCTTTCACTCAATTTACCCATCATATGCATCCTTAACAATCCATTATAATTTTTTCTTTAAACAAATTTGAACACACTGTTCTTTTCTTGAAAATCTGCACTATCTCTCTACTATATCCATAAAGTTTAAATTATCTTGTAGCATGTTTCTCAAAACACAGTCCATAGACCACCTACATCAATAACTTCTGTGTGATTATTAATTCATAATTATTATTAAAAATGCAGATTCTTAGACATTGCCAAGAACCCACTACACCAGAATTTCTCGGGGATAGAGGGCAGGAAAGGTGCATTTTAATGTGCTCCCTCTGTGATTCTTTTGCATAATGAAGTGTGGGGAAACTGCCTTAAACTGACATGTACATCCTCTCCCACATGGCACTGAGTCAGCTCTGCACTGACCACACAGGGTGTGTGTCCACACCCTCAGGTCCCAGGGGGCTCTAATTGCCACCATGGTTATAGAGACCCCATTACACGGCTTCTGTTCCAAAACAATTGTTCCATGTGAAGAAAAATTAATCAAAGATGTCAGGGATGGAAGGTTTGTAGTTGAGCCTGTCTGTATGACTTAAAACTGTAAAATGGAGCATTTAAAATGACTTTCAAAGCCTACACAATTGGGCCTTTTCTGGATAAGTACTCAGCAGGTGTCAGATATTTAAAGATGAAAGAAAAAAAGTAGGTGTTGCTTGATCACATGAAGAAGGAAGAATTTAACCCCACTGCCAGGCCCCCCAGTACGTGCAATCAGAAAAGCCATCATTGTGACTCAAAAATGAGAAATCTAAAAGACCAAGAAATAATAACAACAACAACAAAGATAGTTCCGTGAGTGACACTCTTGGTCTGGTCCTGAGCTAGCTCTTTCATGTGTACTGTGCTATTAGTCATTACAATAGAAGTGTAAAAAAGGAGGATCTGCGTTTTACAGGAGAGGGTGATTACTCAGAGGCCAGGAGGTGTGGGGCAGGAAGAAATGAAAGAGAGGGAGGAAGGAGAGGGGGAAAATAGAGGAAAGGAAAGAAGTGGGGAGGGAGAGTGGGAGCAGGAAAAAGGAAAGATGAAAGAGGTCAGCCTCATGAGATTAACTGGGTGTTTGGTAGTGACTGTGCAAGCCCTCAGGTGATGAGGTAGAAAGAAGGTCTGCATCACTGTTATTGGTGCTGATGGAGCAGACAGGGTTGCACGAGGTGAAGCTGTCACCCCAGGGTGACAACTCAGTGCCATTCAACCCAGGTGCCCTGCCAGGTTGGTGATGGCACCGTGGGAGCCCTGTGACAGGGATGCGCTGGCATTACCACGCATTCAGCTGGTTACCAGGTTAGCTGCGATTCAGAACAGTGTGCTCCTTTATAATGAGCTGTATAAACCCTCATACTTATCACCCTCTCTGTGATTTTGCTCTTGTTTTCCTTCATCCTAACATATAGTTACAGCTATTTTCTACCTGCTGAAGCATCGAAGTACCTATGAATCCTTTACACTTATCGCTGCCCAGTTCTTGAAGATTTTATACAACAAAACATGCAGAATCATACTAATCTATTGCTCAGGAAAACACACGTGCAGTAAGATCCTGGACCAAGTAAACTGCAAATGGATGATGTCTCGAGGGTAAGAGGAAGGAGACTGTTGCAATGAAGGAGTACCCAAGGAAATTCAACACTATTGATAATGTTTGGCTGTGATTTACTTATTTTGATACATGACTGCTCATTATGTTTCATGACCTGTTAATTTCTTAAGTATTCTATAACAAATATAAAGCTAAAATAAACATAAACAAGCAATTAAATATTTGATACTAATTTAAATTTAAATTTTGGCATCACCATTGTGATGTGTGTTGACATTAATTAATTTAGATAACTTTGCTTACCTATAATATAGGGTTAATAACAAATACTTTCATCTTAGGATACTGTAAGGATTGTTTAAAAACATGATATATGCCAAGTGCCCACAGAACTCGGCAGGCGATTAAAGTTTCACGAATGATAATTATTATAATATCATGAAAAAGAACAGAAATTGAATAAACAGAATTTACACAGTTAAAAATGACTATTGAAGTTGTTTAGAGGCAAACTCAGTCACAAAGCATCATGAAATGTTTGCAAAATCTTGGAAAAATTAGCAAACCTATATAGTCTATTTTTCCTTCGAAGTAAAATGGACATTTCTTTCCTTATTCATTTAATTACTAAGAACTTTTTTAAAAGTACTATTAAAGTTAAAACTAAGCATGAAGGGACTCCGATCAGTGAAATGAGACACAAATATATCGTGTGATGTTTGAGAAAATTTTATATTTATTAATCTATTCATTCACTTACTTAGTAGGTTTTACTGTATTTCCAGCTTAGCTTTTATAGAAAAATTTCTGCCAGTTTTATGATGTTGTAAATATCTTCCACTAATATTAAAAACAAATAAAATCAGTATTATATCTGGAGCAAAGAGAGAAGAAAACTCGACTGTGAACCTCTACAGGCTGTCTTCCCTCCAACCCTTCCCCCTCCATGGAAAGCAGGTACATCAATCATCACCCCTGCTGTGTGCACCTACAACACAGGCCAGTAACAACCATTAGTGAAGAACAATTTAGGGCATTTGTTCAAGAAAAGATAAAGATTTCTCAGAACTCAAAGCACTCCCACCCGTAGTACTCAGGAGCTCAGACTTGAGTGCGGATGTCCAGATGCAAATCCCAGCTCTGTCTCTCACGACCTCTTGGCCATTGGGCAAGTTGTCACCTCACCTCTGCAAGACACGTTCCTCATCTTTAAATTGGGGTAAAAATAACTCCTGCCTAAGAGGGTTCTTATAAGAATTTATTGTGAAACATCCCTGGTGGTCCAGTGGTTAAGAATCCACCTTCCAATGCAGGGGGATGCAAGTTTGATCCCTGGCCAGGGAACTACATCCTACAGGCTGCAGGGCAACTAAGCCCACGCACCGCAGCTACTAAGCCCGCATGCTCTGGAGCCCGTGCGCCACAACTAGTGAGAAGCCTACGCGCTGCAACGAAAGATCCCACGCACCACAACTAAGACCCGATACAGACAAATAAATAAATAAATAAATCTTTTAAAAAAGAATTCATTGTAAGTGTTCAGTAAACAAACTAATCTCAAAAGTTTCTACATCAAGAAATAATTGATTGTTAAGAAAATCAGGACAATTAGGTGAAAAATACAATCTGGGCTTGTTTATGGAAACACACGGTGATTAAAAGAGATTAAAACATTTTCGGTGACTGCATATTATTTTTTAAGCCTTTCCCCCACCTAGAGTTAAACTAAAGCATTTTACAATCCACGATTAAGTTTTATTAGCCAAGTCAATATTATCATAAGAAAAGTAACCCACTGTTATTGAACAAAATTCAAGACCATTTTCTCAGAGAAACATTTTGGTGATACTAAGACTGTCTCTGGGCTTATCTACTAGCTGTCATTTTTTCTTATGAATTCTGCCTGTATGTTCAAAGATGTGCGGTGGGTATTATTTATCTAAGTTGGGGAAGGCACTATTAGAATCTAGAAGGTTGCAATTTAATGAAAGAAAACATATGGATTGTCTTCAAGTACACAGCTACCAGCTTCTCAAGAATTCATTCAATGGTCAGAGTTCCACACTCTCCAACACACAGACACCTTAAGTGTGTGAAAAAGAATTACAAATGCATCTTTCTAATGAGCAAATACAAGTTATGGGCCCATTTCCCCCCTCTAAGTTATTTAAATATTGGTGAGGATTAAGAAAGTGAATTAATTAGGAGAGAGCATATTTTCCCCTGAAAGAGAAGGCTGGTTGACATGGTGTGCCTGCTGGTGGGGGTGGATGCCAGCGGGTTCACCCAGAGCAGAGGCCAAGTCCCACCTCCCGTTTCCTTCTTCCTCTGCCTGCACACCTGGGGCCTTACCCACTGCTGCCTTTCCCCTGTCCCTCCCCATTCACAAAAAAGAAAAATACATTTGAAGATAGGGAGAGAACAGAATAGAAAGAAAATTCATCTTTGAAGTCAGACATGTTTTGAAGGCAGACCCTACTACTTATTCAGTATGGCGTTGGTGGGGGAGTAACCTTGAGTTGAGGGTCCTCAACCTTAAAACAAATATCTTCGAGGGTCTTTGAAAATATTAAATGAAGCAACATTTGTTGGGTGCTTAGCACTTACCCAATACAGAACAATGCCTCAAACATGTCAGTTGCCCTTCTGGCAGAATAACACAGGATAATGGCACGGGGGGAACATACCCCAAAATGTTGATATAACAAACATTCATTCCATGCTTTTTTTTCAAAGTTAAGACTTTCCAACAAAAACATGAATTCCATGAAGATAAATTACTCATTACAGTTATTTTTGATCAAGTGGATGAAGAAACTTTGGATAGTTTCCTCTCAGATGCTCTAGTAGTAAATTTGATGCAGGTCAGAGCCTTATTTTGGCATTTGGAGGCTGATTCAGGAAAAGATCTTCTTTATGTTGCTGAGGCAACTGCAGTAACGAAATCCATCCTTGACAACCTTGCCTTAGCATTAAACACCACATGTTAATCAAACATAAAGTTAATAGAATCTGCACAGGAAACAGATTGTGATATTGGTGACAGGACAGTTCTCTTGGTTATAGACTTATCCAATTTCACTTCTTTTTGGATCCTACATCTGGTCATGAATTTGTGAATATATTGGGACTGGAAGTGATGTTCCTGACCATATCCAGTGTCCTAGAAAACACAGGGTAAGATGTACTGCTGGGTCACCCTCATCTAAGACAGTCTACCTGTCAGTATGTCACAACGACCACAAAATACAGAAACTTGGATGCCTACATGGACTGCTTCCACATTTCATGTGTTGGTTCTCCTGACAGATCATAACTTCCCCAAGCACACAAGGGACACAGAGGACAAGATTTCAATTATAAGAATAAATTACAAAACAAGAGAGCAGCATCACAGATTTAATGAGAAAACCCTGGAGTATAAAAATATGGAAAAACACACAAAGGTTGTAACTACAGTATAATTCAGGCCAGAAAATAAGAGATAATGAGAGGGTAAGAGTAAATGACATGAATAAGGGTGCTGATCAGGGAGCAGATTCTAATCCATGCCTTCTTTTTATGGTACAGAAAGTAATTTCCTTATAATCACACACATTTCTCCCAGGGAGGCTCCTGTTCTTTAGTTCCTGGAGATAATCACTCAGTCTCAGTAGACAGGAGGCCCACCTCAATCTCCTCAGCACCTTCCTGAGGACATTCTCTCGTTGGAAGGAACCGAAGCGACAATGGCTTTCTTAGGTCCTCTTTCTGTTTCTAATCAAGCCATGAGCAGGATGAAGACATTCTCAGCGCATTGCAGCTACTGTGTAGTTTTGGCCGATGCATGATCTCTCTCCTGCTATTGCTACTCTTCAGGTGCTGCACACCAGCTGATAAATCATGCATCCCCTCTTGGACAGCCTGGGGTGTCTGGCAAACATGTACCCATGCCATGCCCACCTTGCCTTCAGCCATGCACTCACAGACAGCTCCCACTGAATGATCCTGATGGAACACCCTTCCGTCATCAATAGAGAGAGGAGAGACCATAGTGACAGTGCTTCCAGGGTCTTCTCATTCTATTCTCAGCATCAATTCTATGACGTTTAGTCAACATGCAAAAGTAACTGTTGTTCACCATGTTGCAAGTTGAAGAATTTGAGGATTTTTCTTATGGCCACCATAATCAACATGGGAAGGGCAAAAGTGGTTGGTCTCGACTGTAGCTACACATCCCTGCGATCCAATGCCTGAAATATCTAGACCATCATCATTCTCAGCCTTGTCATTTAAGTTCGTGTGAAAACACATTATAAAATAATGTGGAAAATGTACTTCATTCTGACCAAACAGTAGATAAGGGTAGGAATAAATCAACCCAAGAAGCTTACACTCTGTTTACAGCATGATCATAGAAAGCAATGGCATCAAGAGAATTATTACCTAAGTTTAGCTAAATAAAACCAAAATCCCAACATGATTCCATATCATTTTGTCAGAGTTAATTCCTTCCTACCAATACCCTTTTCATCACCACAATCGTAATGGTATGTGTGATACTGCAGGATCAGACTCAGGTCAACCTATCACAGGGTTAGTTCAGGGATAGGATTCTAACACTTGGAGAAACAGAATTTATTCCCTGTTAGAGTTTTCCCACACATTCTCACCCTAGGACAGATCTCATTGGAGAAAACCACTCAGCAATTGAATAATTCTGGAATCATTTTAACTCGCCTGGGCTAAATTGGACAGTAATCTAGGCAAGTATTAAAGTTAGCCCACTTTGAATGTAAATTGATGCAGCCACTAAGAAAAACCATACGGAGGTTCCTTCAAAAACAAACAAACAGGGCTTCCCTGGTGGCGCTGTGGTTGGGAGTCCGCCTGCCGATGCAGGGGGCGCGGGTTCGTGCCCCGGTCCGGGGGGATCCCGCATGCCGCGGGGCGGCTGGGCCCGTGGGCCATGGCCGCTGGGCATGCGTGTCCGGGGCCCGTGCTCCGCGACGGGAGGGGCCGCGGCAGTGGGAGGCCTGCGTACCGCAAAAAAAAAAAAAAAAAAAAAAAAACAAACAAACAAAATTAAACTACCATATAATCCAACAATTCCACTCCTGGGCATATATGTGAAGAAGAAAACCCCACAAATGTGAAAAGATACATGTACCCTAACGTTCAGAGCATCATTATTTACAATAGCCAAAGTATGGAAGCAACCTAAGTTTCCATCAACAGATAGATGGATAAAGAAGATGTGGTACATATATATACAGTGAAATATTACTCATCCACAAAAAGAATGAAATTTTGCTGATTGCAGCCACACAGATGGAGCTGAAGGTATTATAATATATGAAATGAGTCAGAGAAAGACAAATATTGTATGTTATCACTTACATATGGAATCCAAAAATTAAAACAAACTAGTGAATATAGCAAAAAGTAAATAGATTAACAGATACAAAGAACAAACTAGTGGTTACCAGTGGGGAGAGGGAGGCGGGGAGGGGTAAAGTAGGGTAGGGGATTGAGAGGGACAAACTACTATGTATAAAATAAATAAGCTACAAGAATACATTGTACAGCACAGGGAATAGAGCCAATATTTTATAATAACTAGAATGGAGTATAATCTATATAAATGTTTTGAATCACTGTGATGTATACCTGAAACTAATATAATATTGTAAATCAACTATACCCCAATAAAATGTGAAGTATAAACCAAAAAAAGAAGAGCTAACTGAATTAAAAGTAGTTTAATTCAGTTAAACTGCCTCTGAGGGGTGGAAAATGACAATGTAAATAAGCAGGGGCAGGAATTTATAAAATATATGTATATGTATTACTGCAAATAAAATATACATTTTTAAAAGGATAGAAATTGATCAATAAAATATATAAACCATTCAAGACAAACTGATAATGTGAAATTCATTTTACAGTGTAAATTTTTAAAAAGATAAATCTTTAAAAATAAATAAATAATAAAGTTAGCTCACCTACCTAAGAAAATATTAAAATTTCAGGGGTGTGCTAGAGTTGGCTTGTATCAACTTTTGAGAGCCAATTATTAAATTCAGAAATTTTGCAAGGTAGGTTTTAAACCATTAATAGTTGAAATCATCTATGGTGTGAATATTTAGGCCATGGACTTGGCAAACCCTGCAAATTTGCCTGCTTACTAGCATAACATTGGGTGACACACACCATAGAATTTTGAGAAATGATTAGAAATTTACTGAAGCAGTTTAAGGAGAATAGGCAAAAAATAATATGTACCTCAAAACCTATGGCCACTGAAATTCAACCCACTTGTTTCCAGCCCTAGGTTAGGAATTGTATGTAGGAGATCTCTGTGTTCTGGAAAATGTAAAATTATAACACAGAAAATATTTTCTTAAATTTCATTGCTTTGCCCATCTAATACATGAGAAACTTTCTTCTACTTCTATCAATATATCAGTTACTTACTAAACTGCGTAGGTAGTAAACTTTATGACTATTGTAATTGTAAGATAATTGAAATGGACAAATATATTCAAATAAACATCTGAGCTTTTTCTGAAATTAACACAAGTGGTGTAAATGATAATCACTTAAAAGTAATGTTTCATGAATAAATCACATGGCACAGTTGGAGGAAAAGCCTCATATTCTGTTTAAATGTGTTTCTTTTCATTTGATTCATTACTTTTTTCATGACTAGTCTTACATATCACCAGCTAGCTTTCATATCATTTATTTTCTCATGTGTCTAATTCTCTTTTCTTAGTATCATCTAGAAGTTGAACACATACATTTTTTAGCTAAAATTATTGTCTTCTATTAATATATGTCACACACGATCCTTTTGCGATTAAACTGTAACTTACACTAGGAATGTACTGTATTATAAACAACACAGTCCTGGCAATTTCTAATACCTTTTGAAAAAAATAAGAGAAACACATTATGGGGTTTTATCATCGTGGTTTTTTTGGTTGTTTATTTGCCTATGCTATACATCGACCAAATAAATTCATTTAAATTGATAAACACTATTTGAATATACAAAAGCACCTTTTAAGATACAATTTTATCCTAAAATTGATACCTAAGATTTAGCTGAATTTGTTAAATACCAATTATATTCAACATCTACCTTTCCAAAATAATAATATAGCTAATAAATAAAAGTTTTACACATTTAAAAAAATCAATGCCTTCAATGTTACATCCATTTTAATAGACGTCAAGAATCAAGGAGTTGTGAAAATCCTATTTCTTATGTGATTTTAACGATTTGAGGAAATTAAATGTCAAGTACATTTGACAATCCTATTTGTCCTTAATATAAATAAGATTAACATGTCTGGGTTCTCCTGGAATAAAGGGTGTAAATAACAGTACATGAGCTGATTCTGGGACTCTGTTCAGTCCATTTTCAGCAGCTACAGATCAACACTGTGCAAGATTAAGAAAAATTAAAACTCATTATGGCTTCTGTAATTCTGGTGGGGTTTAGAACTTCACCATGTATTAGTTAAATAGAAACTTGCAGGAGAGGAATAGACACAATTATTTTCAGCTTTGCTCAGAAATATCACTGAAAGAGAAAGACACTGGTGCACAATATGTGTGGAGGGAGAAAAAGTAGATCATGCTCTTCCATGATTGGTTTAAGGCATTTAGAATGTTTCCAATTTTAAACGTGTTACTGTGGCCCATGAACCTGGCAGGCTGCTGGGGGAGTATGGACCAACCTGGCTAACTTGGGACTCTAAGACAAAATAAGAATTTTATTAAGTATTCACTAATCCATGTGTATGTTTTCCCCCAGCTCACTTTGCAAATATTTTTAACACATATGTTAAGTGTGTCATTACCCTTGGCATTGAAAAGGCTTATTGTACACAGGAAAACAAAAGTAGACTAAATTGTGGAGAAGATGAACATCTCAGGGCACGCTCTGAAATTATTAATGTTTGATTTTAATGGAAGAATAAAATTATAGTAATAAACAATAGCAAGCAATGGAGCCATGCCTACAGGGTAACATTCACTGTTCTATTATACATGCTTAAAATTAGTAATGTATTCAATCTTCTCAACAAGCCCATGAAGAAGATCCTATTAGAATCTCCCACTTTACAGGGAGTAAACTACATTATAGAGGGTCTATTTACATTCAAAAGGTCTCATAGCTAGCAAGGGAAGGGACAAGAATTTGAATCTAGGCATTTTGACCTCAAAGTCCATGTTCTCAATCATTAACATTGCCTACAAACTTGAATATAACTCTTCTGGAAAGGGACAATCTGCAATATTTGCAAAACATAAGATTTATTCACCAGTCGTTTACAGTTATTGAGTTCTCATAAATGTCAGGCACTGGGATTATAAATAATTTGAGGAAGGTCAACACGTAAGATGGATAGTTTTCTTCAAAGTTACTGGACAGCTTAGTATAATGGGGAGAAAAAAAAGATTGGGATGTCAGAAGTCCTGGATTCTAGACAAGTTTTCATACTAGTCTAGCTGGTTCAAGTGAGCACCTCCTGTTACTTACTGGAGTTGCTGTAAAAAGCCAACCGTATCTATTCTATTTCCCTCATAACATCACTATGAGACTCAAACCTAATGAAGTGGGTTTTGCCTAATTAAGAGCCACAGAGACTCAATCAAAGTTGGAGAGGATGTCTCTGGATTGATGAGGGCGAAGGCATAGAACACAGGACCTGTGAGATGGTCTCTGGGCAGAACAGAAGCTGGTGTACCATCAAGCCAAGTGGATACTGGACTTGGGGTTCTGGGAACTGGGTAGCCTCTGTCCTCTAGCAGAGGAATTTGGCCATGGATGTGACCCGGCCACTAGGGCCATGGCTGATTATCTTTATGTCTACCCCGTTCTGTGATCACTGTAAGATATTTGACTGCCTTTCTTCTCTCAGAATTGACAGGAGAGTGAATAAAATCTGTGATTAGATGGAACACTTGAAAAGATGCAATGTTTTTAAATTATAAGAAAAAAGGGGAAAAAAGAAGGAAAGAAGAGGATGGGTAAGATGGGCAGAGGACAGAGAATCAAAGTAAAATTAAAAGAGGAAAGTAGAACAATTGTAATATTATTAAAAACAATTATTTTTTTTTACTAGGTTGATAAAAAGACCTCAGTATCCAAACCAAATTGTCCTCTAGTTCCAATCCACACATTCACTTAAAATCACTAATGAGATTTGCATGTCAAGATAGTTCGATGTAAAATACATACAATCTCAGATGTCAATGTCATACAAATACCTGAGCAGGGGGAAAAAACTCATTTTTTATCTCTGCCCTCTGCAATACTAAACTTAGACTATGAAAGTAATATTACATACATGTTTTTAGGGAAAGTGCTTTTCTGAAAATAATTTTAAGCTAGCCAAGGTAATTTCCTACTTGTAAAAATAAAGGCATTCCCTTATATGTAAAGGCTCAGAGGAAAAATGTGATAATTAAAAGAACTTACAGAATTGTTGATGATATAACTAAAGTTGAAAGATTAATCAGAATTAAGAATTCAAGAGTAGGGAATTTGAAATATAAAATAATGGGTAAAATTCCTTGTAGAACTTTGAGAACGAAAATCTTTTGTCATCCAAGATGTTCTGAAGAGAAACCTCACACCTAATATTATCAACAAATATAAAATAATATGGACAGGTTGATGCTCCTTCCACAATTTATGAACACATACATAGGTAGGTGAATGGAAGGAACAAATCTAGAAAATTCTTTACCTCAACAAGGTTTACCACCAGACTCAAATGTTTAGAAATGTTTAGAAATGGTGATTATAACTATAAAACAAGATAACTATAGCTCATACTATAAAACAATATGAACTTACCTATTTCTAGGGAGAAAAAGGATAAAAGTACACCAAAATGCTGCATGGTTATCAGTGGATTATGGACCAATGACTGACTCCTTTTTTTCTACTTTTTCGTACTCTTTCAATTTTTGTAAATGTATATATATGTCCTTTTTAAATAAAAGAAAAACCATTTAAAATAAAATTATTTAATTCAGCCAACAGCTGAGGATAGTTGTAAATTCTTCTGGAGCTTAAAATGTGGGGCTGCAGATTAGCAACATGTAGGAAATGACCATTTAATCACAGACATTTCAGACGCTATTAGACTGTAGACGGAAGATACACAAGTGTGTTGTGTGTGTGCGCGCGCGCGTGTATATATAATGACAGCATGTGGAAACAATATTGTCTTTGTTAAATGTCATTGATAGATTCAAGAAAGAACTCTGGAAAATGACTAAAAAGGTAAGGATCAATGATTTCCAAAAAGTAAAATGCAATATTCCATGTAAGAGTCAATTAGAAGGCAACAGTACAATATTTCAAAATAATTCAGAATTTGGAGTTAACGTAGGATATCAGAAATGAAAGGAAGACACAAATGAAACAAATGAGAAACAACTAATCATGCCCCAAAGAATAATTTAAATAAGCTGTTGGTGTGATTCTCAAACTCCTGTGAGGGCTCTGGAACTGAGCACTTCATTATGTGTTCTGTTTGCTAGAATTAATTATTGGATAGAAATAGACACCATGAACATTTTAGATAAATCAACCTGATAGATGTCATTTATATGTCCACTCCTACTAGTAACAATACAGCTGTAACACTTACAATGAATCCATAAAACACTTATGGGAAGACCTATTGCATTTCCTCACATTTTTCCTTTATTTTGTTTCAAACTGAGAATATGATATAACATTTTTAAATTGAAAGATAAACTATTTGTTTTTAAACCATTTGCAGGCTAACCTTTGTTTCTATTGCAACATATAAAGAATGCTTTTAAAACCAAACTGTGCTTTACTGTGCCCTGTACAAATATTTGGGTAACAAAATTAAAAATAAAAACATATATGTTTTTATGGCCGCTGAGCCTGTGCGTCCAGAGCCTGTGCTCCGCAACGGGAGAGGCCACAGCGGTGAGAGGCCCGCGTACCGCAAAAAAAAAAAAAAAAAAAAAAAAAAAAAATATATATATGTTTAACAAGCTAAACGTCCCTTAATTTTAAACTCAATGATTATCTCTTAGGATACCTTCTGTGATAATTTAATAGCTAGGGGATGAGCAAGACACAAAAGCACTTGAATGCAACAGCCCAGGGAAAGTAAATCAGAACCAAAGTCATTAATCTACAAGTAAGCATGATTTATAGCTTCTCTCGAATAAGTAAATTTATTTCTTGACCACACTTCGTATGCAAGTTACCATCTTTAGCCATCTTAGTTTTTCACAAATAGTTGCAAAGTTATTCTCTGCTTAGACAACATCAATGGACTTTATCACCCCTTGTCAGCTGGCTGGATGTCCACCTAACACACAGCTGACATGTAACCCAGAACGGCATGATTCTACTTTGATATTTATATATTAAAGTTAGGCTGAACTAAAAGAATGACTAAAAGATCTCTAATCTTCACAAGTTCCTCATCTGTGAAATGTTGTAGGATTGTTAACAGAGAAGAAATGTGGAAATATAAGTAAGACATATAACACACAGTAGGTGCTCAGCAAGCAATAATTCTCTTCAATGCATTTCTATCCTAAGTCTTGCAAGTATAGTATTGTCCTAAATTATGATTATTTCCTATCCTGAGAAGGGCTTATCTTCCTATAAATAAGACCACACCTTATTTATATCTGTAATATATTATTTGTACTAACAGAATTTTTGGAAGTTTTTACAATGATCCTCTAATTTATTGAAAAATAAAATCTACAGTCCTGTGAAAGGATACTGAAAGAGAAAAAAGTCGAAACGATGAAGGGAAACTCAGGCTTAAATTTCAAAGTTTTTCATCCACTTTAGTGTCACAAAAATTTCAGAAAAGGAAGTTGAACAACCAGAATCTTTTTTTTTTTTTTTTTTTTTTTTTTTTTGCGGTGTGTGGGCCTCCCACTGTTGTGGCCTCTCCCGTCGGGGAGCACAGGCTCCGGAGGCGCAGGCTCAGCGGCCATGGCTCACGGGCCCAGCCGCTCCGCGGCACGTGGGATCTTCCCGGACCAGGGCACGAACCCGTGTCCCCTGCATCAGCAGGCGGACTCCCAACCGCTGCGCCACCAGGGAAGCCCTAGAATCTATTTTAATGCTTTAATGATATTCTATTATATCCTTCAAAGTCATGTGAATAGTCTTCAAAGATGTGACCTTGATAATGATAGGAAAGTAAGGGCTCTTCCCAGAAAGTGACAAAAAAAACAACACTGGAAGTTTAAATATGCAGGGTTCCTTAAATGTCTGTGTTGCATAAGAACCTGAGTTATATGGTACAGGTAAGTGTGCAGATTGATGTAAATATCATCCTTATTTTAAATATCAATAGCATCTGGATCAAGTTGAAGACATAAATGCCCCAGTTAGTTCCTTTTTTTTTTTTCTCTTTTCTTCCTTGCGGTACGCGGGCCTCTCACTGTTGTGGCCTCTCCCGTTGCGGAGCACAGGCTCTGGACACGCAGGCCCAGCGTCCATGGCTCACAGACCGGGTCATGAACCCGTGTCCCCTGCATCGGCAGGCGGACTCTCAACCACTGCGCCACCAGGGAAGCCCTATAAATGCCCTAGTTAATTCTTGAATGGTAAAATGAATACACACACACACACACACACACACACACACACACACACATATATAACCAGCTATTAGCAATATAGTACATGAGTAATGTTGAACTCCTGTCTCAACTAAATAATAAACATTAATGCTTCCAAACAGTCAAACTAACAGTATTATTTTTTTCATTTTTGTTTTTGTTTTAACTTCATTTTCAGAATGTCTTCTAAGAAATTAATTACATGCCTTAGAGAGGAAAAAAGTTTCAGGGATCTAAACATATTTTGTGTCTTGGGTATTTGTATTCAAGGGTGCTGCATATTCAATAATGCCACATCTATCCAACTAAATGTTTTCATACATAACCCTTAGGCTATAGAGAGTCCACAGTGAGGTTACATCTCTCCAGAAAACTCCATAGCACTTGTGGTACTACCCATGCTAGGACACAAGAGAAGTTTGTTATAGTGAACACTTCATATGAAGAGCTCACAGGCTCTTCACGTGCATGCTGTTTAATTTTTGCTACAACCCTTTGAGTAAGACAGTCTTTGATCTTCATAATAAGAAAGAAAAAGTGAATTCAAGTCTCTGACTCTACATCCAATATTATAGTCATCTCTATAAATTCTTTCTAAACATGGAGAGAATTATCTTCCTTGGCTGACCTCAGAATAGAGTATGGGCTACTTATAACCAAATATAAGCGTGTCCATAATTTTCCTGCATATTATAGATTTAAATGAGATAAAAAATGTCTACCATACAGTATCTGAAATAAATCCTGGTTAGTAGTAACATATTCCTATAATTACTTTTGCTTTACCAAAATTATTCTGTCCTACTGTAACACCACATTCTCACTTAGAGAGTACATGGTATAGAATTTTGGGGTGAAAGAGACCTTTTGATTAGAAATCCACATGCTTATACCCCCGATATAGAACTTAAGCCTCAGAGAGAGTAAGTCACTCACAGTCCAAATTGCCCAGTTGTGGAAGGGAGCTCAGAAAGGCAGTGTAATACACACACAAACACACACAGACACACATGCACATACAAAACACATGATTTCTAAGGTGAAAGCCAAGTCACCAGTGTTCAGATATCTCTTAATGAATGCTATTATTTTGCTTAACCTTTACAACTTCATTTTAATTTCAGTATCATTGTATTTAATAGATAAACAACAAGGATTTACTGTCTAGCACAGGGAACTGTATTCAATATCTTGTAATATATATATAATATATATCCTATAATGTAAAAGAATCTGAAGCTGTACACCTGAAACTAACACAGTATAATAAATCAACTTAAATAAAAAAATATTAAATAAAATATTATTGTGTTTATAAACTAATTTTTGATAGAGATTAAAAAATTAGTAAACTCAGTATTATTTAATGCAAAAAAGTTCCTAAAAATACATAGCTGTGTACTCACTGGGTGCTCTAGGGAAATGACAATGTGTGAGTATCAGTGAGGATTTTATTTCTGCTCCAACCTGTGAATGTTTCTGCTTGGTCCATGCTGCATAGAACTCTAACTAAAAAGCTAACTACAGTGAATACTCATTTTTTTGATTTCTAGTAAAATTTTATTTATAGATATTGAAATTTGATTTTTATATAATGTTCATGTGTTATGAAATATTCTCCTTTTCATTTATTTATTTTTAGTAAGACTTTATTCTCTTTAGAGCGCTCCCATACACTCCCTATCCCCACCCGTGCACGGTCTCCCACCTTATCAACATCCCCACTGGATGGTACACGTGTCCCAGGTGATGGACCAACTGACGCATCATTATCACTGACAGTCCACAGTTTACACTAAGGTTCCCTCTTGGCGTTGCACATCCTACGGGTTTGGACAAATGGATACTAACATGCGTCCACCATTACAGCATCCCACAGAGTCGCTTCGCTGCCCTTAAAATCCTCTGTGCTCCACCTGGTCACCCCTCCTCCCCTCCCCCAACCCCGACGGCCACTCATTTTTATATTGTATCTAGCATTACTTTTCAAGAATGTCACCCAGTTAGAATCATACAGTATGTAGCCTTTTCAGGTTGGCTTTTTCGCTTAGTATTATGCATTTTAGTTTCCTCTGTGTCTTTTCATGACTTAATAGCTCATTTCTTTTTTTTTCTTCCTTTTCACTCATTTCTTTTTAGTGCTAAATAACATTTCATTGTCCAGATGTACCACAATTTACTTATCCATCCACCTACAGAAGGGCATCTTGGTTGCTTCTAAGTTTTGGCAGCTATGAACATAGCTGCTATAAACATCTGTGCATGTTTGTGCGTGGACGTAAGTTCTCCACTTCTTCGGGTAAATCCAACAAGTGTGACTCCTGGATTATATGGTAAGAGTACATTTAGTTTTATAAGAGACTGCCCAGCTATCTTCCGAAGTGGCCGCACAGTTCTGCACCCACGCCAACAAGGAACGAGAGTTTCCTCTGTTCCACATCCTCACTGGCATTTGGTGTTATCAAGATTCTGGATTTTAGCCATTCTAATAGGTGTGCAGTAGTATCTCACTGTTTCTGAATATCTCATTTTTAAGCCCAAATTTACAGCATCACATACATATAAATCACAAGCTATTCACAGTGAGTCTTCAGTCCTGTAGTAGTACGGTTTTCTGGTCTGCCTGGGACTCCGCCTGTCAGAAACCATCCAGAACTTGACCTTCTTTGGGCGAGACTGAGTTCCTGTATGCTGAGAGCCTGAAGAGCACTCAGGAACTTTCAAAGCAGCAGATCAGGTTAAAAGGGAATTAGCATTTTCAGTGAGAAGGGCAGCATTTCCAAAGCACTCTGGGAAGGAGGATACGGATCATGATTCTACAGTGGATTTAATTTCAAGGTAACCATAGTAATATCCCCTGCACTGAGTTCACAAAAATTTACAAGCTGAGCTATACTGTACCTGACAGTGGGATATGGAGGGCTATCCTCGGTGATAAGACTTGCTGTATCATGCCATTGATTTTACTCTGAAAATCCTGGTGGAAGCCATTGCCTTTCTTGACAGTTCAGGCAGCAGAGGAAGAAGCCTGTCACTAGGGTGCGCATTGTAACCTCCAAGCCTCCTTCCATTCTATCAATCTTATCATGGCAGCATTCAATGGAATTAAATGATGCTCTATTTACTCAGTTTCCTAGGACCCATAAGGATTTTAACATCTATATGTTAAAAAATACTTTTTAGAGGAAATGAATGGGAAAAATACACTACAAGAATTTCTAATGTGATCCTTGGCTGTTTACCACTAAGTTAATGCAGAGATTGCATCAGCAGTGCCCAAGGTCACAGACCCTCCAATAGGAAGTACCACCATCTTGGTCTCCGTAACAGAACAAACACATGGGGCACGTCCCAGTCACTCCATATATATTGTTTTAAACTTGACAACAATTATTTCAAAATGGTAGAACCAGCCCGTCTCTATGGATGTACAAACACATTATACAGCTTAAATAACTTACCCCAAATCAAACAATTAGTAACGTGGGTATATAGCTTCAAGGAGCCATCAAAATGCTGAGTCATCGATTCAGGTTAAGAAAATAACCTACATTCTCACTTTGGAAGTTGAAAGCAGCAAGCTGGTATTTAACTTATAGATAATAGTCCTGTGCAGGATTTTTGACATTTCTCTAGCAATCATAAGAATAAACAGTTAACCCATCCTAAATTCTCGATAGAATATGAATTGTCTTATAATATAAAGCTATCACAGTAAAAGCAAATAGAAAGAGGCATATTCTTTCAGAGAGGGAAAATGTCTAAAGCATAATTTTTGTGTAAATGGACACTCCAAATTTTGTGTGAGTCGAGAGAAATAAAGCCCTCTCCAATAGTAAGTATATTTTAAGTTATAAGTGGTTAAGCCCACACAGTTTATATACATCAGATATATTGCTAAAGACTGGTTATTCTGTAGACTTTGCTCTCTGGACCAAGTGTCAGACATAAGACACTCAAACTAAACTCCTATGAACAGTAAGGGCCCCAGAGCGCCACCAATGAATCACTGTCCTGTGTTCATTCTAAAGCAGTATGCTATCTCACAGATGACAGACTTAATTCTTCCAAGGGGCCTCCCATCAATATTTTGTGTCTCCTGCCTGGTGCAGGCACATTCAGAGTGCCCGTGAGCTTCTACCTCATGAGGACCAAACATTATTCACTAGTCAGTAAGAAGTTTTTGGAGCACACAGTAGGTCCAGACCACCCTCACCTAAAAGGAAACAGAAATGAGGTGAGAAGGCAAGTGATTCTTGCCCTGAGTAGTGAACTACATGTCTACATATATGTGACTTCATCCAGGTGGACCTTGAAGATTAATGTGCACTTTTACTGCTTTCCATGTCTCTTGCATTATGTTTTCCTTTGTTAGAAAGAGGCCCCTAGGCACCTCCAAGGAGACTGCTTTTCTGGCCCTGGAAATCGGCCCTATGGTGGGTAGTTTTACCTTTCAACTTGACTGGCCCACAGGGTGCCCAGGTATCTGGTTAGACATTTTTCCTGGGTGTGTTTGTGAGGGTGTCTCTGGCATCTGAATAGGTAAACTGAGGAAAGCCAACTGCCCTCCCCAATATAGCAGCAGTATCCAACCTATTGAGGGACCAAGTAGAACAAAAAGGTGGGGGAAGGTTGAATTCCCTCTCTGCCTGACAGCTTGAGATGTGACGCTGGTCTCCTGACCTCGTGTCACTGGCTTTCCTGGGTTGCAGTCAGCAAATTGTGGGATATGTTAGTTTCCATAGATGCATGAGCCAATTGCTATAATAAATCTCATCTCATCTCTCTCTCTCTCTCTCTCTCTCTCACACACACACACACACACACACACACGTGCACACGCGTGCACATGCACACATCTTACTGGTTCTGTTTATCCGGAAACCAGGCTAATATAGGTCCCTTATCTTCCAGTTTCCACTATCTAATCTCACCCACTTCTCAGCGGGGAACTCCCCACCCCAGACCAATGGAAAACTGTGCAGCAGAGTGACTGAAAGTATGGGTTGGGAATTATTCAGAGCTGGCTTCAAAGACAAATTACCCCTTACTAACTGGATCACCTTCAATGTCAACCTTTCTCACACTCAGTTTCTTCAGCTGTAAAACTGATTTATAGGGTTTGTGGCAGACAACTCTAGTTGTCTACATAATGCTGTTACCTTGTGTTCCTTAATTACCTGATCCCTGCTTTCGAGTGGCAACATGCTAAACAGCCACATTTCCAAGGACCTCTCTCAACTGGGGGTGATCTTTGTCAAAGACATGTAGGTGGAACTTGGGTGAGGCTTCTCAGAAAGGCTTCTACAGGGGCAAGACTGTCCCACTCTGTCTCCCTCTTCCTTCCGAGAGAGAACGCAGCTGCGGTGGCAGCTTTCTCATACAGGTCAGATTGAAAGCCAACTGTTAGGCAAGCAGAGAAAAATGCCATAAAGAGCCCAGAAATCATGTGAAGACAACTTAATCTTAAAACATCTATATCCACATTTTTCATCACATAAAAAAATCCTTAGTTTTATAAGCCACTGTTTTCTGTTTTTCATGACTCAGAGTCAAAAACAATTCCTAATTCATATAGGGAGCCTTGTGAAATTTTAATGGGAAAATTCAGGTCAAGTGTCTGACATAATATTCGTTTCTTATTTTCAAAAGTACTTGTACCCTTTCAAAAAGCCAATCTCAAAAGGTTACAAAGCGTATGCTTTCATTTATATAACATTCTGGAAATGACAAAATTACAGAGATGGAAGATAGAGTAGAGGCTGATAAAAATTAGAGCCAGTGAGGGTGATGGTGCAACTACCTAGCAGTTTTCCGTTGGTAGTAATGAAACAGCTCTGCATTTTGATGGTGGTGGTAAAATACAGGTGAAAAGATTTCACAGAAACACACACACACAAAGTACATGTGAAACCTGGTGAAATCTGTAGATGATGTCACTGTCAGTTTCTGGTCTTGATGTTGTCCTATAAGCACCTAAGTCATTATCGTCTTGGGAAAGTTGAGTGACGGGTACACAGGCTCTTTCTGTACTTTTTAAACTTCCTGTTGAATTTATAATTACTTCAACATGAAAAGTTACACAATGTCCTATTCGATAACAGTTGATACACATACATTAACTTGAAAAGTAGATATACTTAGGACTGGGTTCCTCAAAGTGAGCACGACTGACATCCTGGCCGTATATTCCCTGTGGCTGGGGGCTGGCCTGTGCCTTGTGGCCTCCAGGGCACAGTGGCCTCTCTGGCTTCTGTCCACTAGGCTCTAGGAGTACTTCTACCCTAGCCTGTAACAACCCAAAGTGTCTCCAGACATTGCCATGTCCCTGTTTGAGAACTGCTGATTTAGAATAAAGTAGAATGAAAAATGACTCCTCATTTTACAAAGGGTGTTGATATAAACGTCTTTCATGGGCTTCCCTGGTGGCGCAGTGGTTGAGAGTCCGCCTGCCGATGCAGGGGACACGGGTTCGTGCCCCAGTCTGGGAAGATCCCACATGCCGCGGAGCGGCTGGGCCCGTGAGCCATGGCCGCTGAGCCTGCGTGTCCAGAGCCTGTGCTCCGCAACGGGAGAGGCCACAACAGTGAGAGGCCCGGATACCGCAAAAGAAAAAAAAAAAAAAAAAGTCTTTCACGTGGCTAAGCCCTCTAGTGGAAGGAAAATTTGATTTGCTGCACAAACATTTAAACCAAGTGCTGAATTCTGAACTATCTATTGTGAAATGTGATATACACAGATGCATTTTAAATAACTACGTTTTTCTATACTGTTGAGGTGTTCTGTCAAAGCTGGGTGACAAAATGCTCCTCTCCTAATTTTCACAAGAGAATAGCGAGAGACCATAAAATTTCTGAGAGCAGGGCAGGTAGAACTCATGCAAACAGAAGATCGTTATGGACATAAGAGCAGACATGCCTATTTTTACAACACCCTCTCCAGCCTCTGAGGCTTGGGGAACAGGTATTTCCTAAGGGACTTTATGGGCCAGTCTTCCTTATAATCTCCGTTCCATTCCCATAAAATATATCAGAGAGTGATGTTCAGTAAACTATAAAACATATCATTTGAGTTTCAAAATACAAGTTTATATCAATTGACTATTTAAATATCTTCTAGGGCAGAGTAGCTGCACCTGAGACAAATAGATCCTTGCAGCTGGGAAACTTGAGGGACTGAAATAGTGGATGTAAACTTTCTTCCCCCTAAACTGATAGTTGATAGACAGAAAACACCTGGATAAAATTATTTCTGGAAATAGTTCTCTGTTTAAATATAAGGATGCTGCCTAATTAAAGTTTTAATACTATTTGTGTATTATAAATGTGCATTTGATTTGCATTTATCTACAAAAATATAATAAATAATATAAGCCTTAGATAATTGCATGTCAGGGAAAAGTATGGCAATTAATGTACAGTCATACTGACCTGTCTTCAGGCATCTCAAGTATTATCACTCCTGAAAGAACTGATGGATAATGCTCACTTTAATAAAAGCTGTAACCCAGACACTTTCAGTAGGATGTAATACTGACTTCTTTGAGTACTAGACTTACTATTTCACTAAAATATTGAATTGTGTGGTTAAGGTAATACATATAGTATTGATTCAGGTTTACTCATTTGAACTAGACTACCTGTGCCAAGAGCGGTAATGTGTTACTCAACATTGTAAATAAACTATACCCCAATAAAAGTTTAAATTTTTTTTTTAATTTAAAAAAGAGTTGTGTTACTAAAATGCAAAATGGCACTAGTTCCTATTTCAAGGCAAGTTCTTTTTCATAGTCTTTGACACTAATTATAAGAATGCAAAATAAAGAGTTTTCAAGCTGCATGTGACCTACACACTTAAAAGACCATCCAATTGTACCAAATTAATTCAAGAAAAAATAGTTCACTCTTAAAGCAATTGCATCCTTACAACGAAGGGGAAGAAAACAGTAACTGAAGAATACAGCAGGAATTCTTATAAAATATGATAATAAATTGGGGTTAGGAGAAGAAATAGAGGACGTGTGATCCAGACTCAAATTGTACAGAGGAGGACTTTGAAGCTTAGATAATTTAACAGTATTTTCCAAAACCCTGTGATGTAATGGCAGGACCAGGACAAGAACACACATCTTTCTGAATCTTTGTTCATGAGCTGTCAAAGTACAGTGCTTGTGTTGGGGAAAAATACCAATTCCTCAGAGGTACATCTTGGAAAACTGTGTTGTTGTTTCACCCACAAAAAATTGAAATTAATCCTGCACAATGCATGTATGTATTTTCTTTCCCTTTCTAAGCAATCCTGTCCTTGGATTTTCCCATTTTCAGTGTCTGCTCCTGTGAGCAGTAAATCAGTTGTAGTAGATGGAGGAGCAGGGATTATTGCTTGTGAAAAATCTCTCTCTGGTCAGAGAAATAACATTTGAAAATATGTTCATGATAAATTTGCACACCTAATAATGACGTGTTCTATATATTTTTTGTTTGTTTTACCATAACATTTTAACTTTAACAGTGACAATAACAAGAATGGGACACAATCACACAGTTTGAATGTTCAACTCCAAAACGAATGATTTTCATAGTCAATCTTGCTAAATGTTTGTCAATTTTGCTTTTTTCATCTTTTAGTAATATTTCTATACTGGAGGTTAGCATGCTGCTGCCGAAGATGCGTCTCAAGCAAGCACTGCTCCCAGCAGGCTTCCCTGAGCCCCCCATGTGGATGGTGCAATCTCCCCACAGCCTCCCAGAGTCCCATGAACTTGTTCTAACATGATGCTTATTATTACATCACCTGGTAATTTTCCATCAACGTGTCAGCCTCCCCCAACTAAGCTCAAAGGCACTTGAGGTGTTTATTTCCCTTATCCATCATACAACCTGGGAAATATCAGAAGTTCACTTTCTTTCATGAGTCTTTATATACTTAGAGATACCAGACAGAAGATACCTCCCATCCACATCTTCCAGATTTATCAAGAGAGCTCTTCACCTGCTAAGAGCACCTTCCGTTCACCAAGAGCAAGAACAGCTCTCAGACGACAGTGCAAATGAAATGTTTTGGTTTTGCAACATTTATATTTCAAACTCATATTTGCCAAGAAAAGCTATTCTATGGGTCAATATCATGGTTTCCAGTTCTCAGTTTCAACTTCCCCTCAAATAATTATTTTAGAATTGTAGGATATCAGAGCTCATATCCCTCCTCTCACTCACACACATTCTCAAATAATAAGCACCCTTAAAGGGATCACATCCCCTCTGGACGTTTCATCACCTAGTTGCCCCCATGACGCTACAGTGTTTCCTACATGATCCAGAAGCTCTGCATTCAGTGACCTAACATGTTAATTCATCTTTTCTTGCCAATTCATTCATTTCCTTCATTTTTAACTTGAAATTAAATTCCAAGAGGACCTGTTTTCAATCCTTAGTTCTCTTTAAATATTTTGCTTTATGCCTTCAGTGTAGCTCTCTTTAATTCTCTCCTGCTCTGCTTTGTACAAATTGTCTACCGCACACTGAAGGGTAGCATTAATAACATCCTCTCTAAGGCTCAGGAATAAATAGATATCTTTGGCTTTGTCAATTAGAAGAAAACCTTTTCAAAAATCAGTATACTATCAATTACTTTCTGTGATTGATATAAGGAGTTTTCTGCTGGATGTCAGATGGTTCCTGGGGATGCAGGTTTCATAGCCCAGAGACTTTAGGAGATGCTTGTGTAGATGACCTTCCAACCCTGACAGTTTCCAGAGCCTTTCATAAACCAGGAAATGAGCATCCAAGGTGAGAGCATGCAGACTCGTTTTTTGAAGCTGAATTTACTTTATTTCCTTTCTATGAATGCCTCACAAGAAGATTTCTGTGGGTCACATTTTAAGTAATGTTGCTCTGTTGCCTGAATTTATTCATTGACTGTCTGGAAGCTACCTGCTACAAATTATTTACTCTAGAACTTAAATAAAACACAGCTAGGGTCACTGTGAGAAGACTGTCACAAAAGTACTGAAATGGCTATTCAAACTTTGGATGTTCTGTGGGTCTTCTATATACCATGCCAAGTCACTATAGAAAGAAACTGAGTCTGGAGGACAAAAATAATAAAAGTGTATATCAGATGGTGGCCTCATTGCTTTTCTTGTAAATCTAAATAAACTTGGTTTGGATCTTCAATTATATAGTCTATAGCGGTTCAAATCCTCCATAATTTAAAAAAAATTGTAAGGGTGGAACTCCTCATGGTTTCCTCTGTCTCCAGGTTTTGCATCTGTGTATGTGGTCTTCAGTTGTGTTGTACACAGAATTCTGATGCTCCTAAGGTTCATGCCCCCTGTGACCCTTATACAGCCTATATAATCTTCTCTACCTGAGTCTGATCAGGATCTGTGAGCATTTAGATTACTCTATAAGGCAAAGTTGACATCCTTTGATTACCCTATGATATACAATTCCATTGCAGCCACTTGGAGAGGGATTCTCTTCTGGTTTTGAAGGAGTAGGCTGCCATATTACGAGAGGGCCACCTGGCTAGGACCTGAAGGTGCCCCCACGTAGCTGAGAGTGACCGCAGGCCAAGAGCCAGCAAGAAAATGTGGACCTCAGTTCTACAAATGCAAGGAGCTGAATTTTTCCAACAACCTCAACGAGTCCCCAAGAGAGCACCAAGCTCCCAGTGAGAGTGTGGCTTGGCCATCACCTTAATTTCAGAGTTGAGAGACTCTGGGCAGAGAGCCCAGCCTCCCCAAGTCAGACTTCTGATCTACAGAAGCTGAGCTGATAGACGGCGGTGTTATAATGCCAAGTGTGCACTAACTCGTTTGATAGCAATAGAAAATGAACGCTGGCCATACACTAATTTGGGTGGGAATTTCCCTCTCAGTTTTTGTGAAACAAACTCCTTCAACACACACAGTGTAACTTACCTGGAGATTTTAAGGACCTTTGGGATGACCCTTGTACCCTCCTCCCCACCTCTTCACCTACCTCTCTCTACTAGCCCCTTGACGGAAGCCACCAAAATGCTCTCTCTTTCTTGAAGGCAGATCAGTGTCTCTCCCTTTGCTGGAATTTTGGAGACATCCTGCACATAGGGCTTCAGCTTCTAACTCAAATTACTCGAAGAAGTATTCTTCCAAATACAGGGCTCCTCCCCCAAAGTATCCTAGTAGATCGATTTTTCCAATGTAAAATTCATAGCAATAGTAGTAACAGAAATATCAGCATGACCTCCTACTATGTGCCACGGGCTGTGCTCTGTGGTTTGCATATTATTTTCAATTCTTACAATTGCCCTGTAAAGTAGAACTCATTATTAACATCCTTCTTTCTGAAATCAAAGAGAGGTGAGGGGAACCCGGACCATCAGAGGTAGAAAGTAACTATATCTAGGATTTGAACTCAGGCTTGTCCAGCTATAAAGCTCCAGATGTTAATCCGACTGCACATCCTCTCATGAGATGGTGTTTGTTAATGGAGCAAAGATCAGTTGGCAGAAGGACATTTTGGTTTCAGTGTCTTTACCCCTCTCGGGAGACCCAGCAATGGGCTTGATCTAGACAATAGAGACAGGAATTCATGGTGGTGGGATTGTGTGCAACAGCCAGTTTTATAATCCAGTGCAATGGCTTTAGAATAAGTTAATGTAGGTTTGAATCTCATAACCCTTTCTTAGAGTGTGTGAGATCCTGGCAAACTTACTCTCTCTACTTCTCACTGTGCCTATGTGTAAAAGGGAATTATTAGAGTTCGTGAGGATTCCTGTGAGAGATAAATGAGATAATTTATATATATAAATGGTCTGCCATGTCGTGAACATTCAGTGAATGTTAGATATTAGTATTGCTGTTGTTATTGTTATATAAAGCTCTGATGTCGAGAGCCTGAAGCTATACTTAAATAACAAAGCGCATGACTTCCAGCAGACACACACAGAGAACCAGGGAAGGGCAGGTATGCTTCCCATATTTGGAAGCATCAATGTAAACCTTAAATGAACTGAGTTAATCAGTCTGCGTGTATGACGTATACCTGTTCTTCAGTTTTCCAATTAGTTTCTTTGAGACATATTTCAAATGGCAGCTTCTGGTTTTAATTAATGTAAACACATAAGGGAGGCTGTTGAAATTCCATCACTGTTGAGTCTGCCATGTGTAACTGGAAGAGTGAGTGGGCTTAGAGTCAGAAGACATGTCATCTGTGGGCTGAGTGACACTGAGCAAAGGTTTCCTCTTTGATTACTGGGGGTTACGTGATTTCCCCAATGGGATAAGCATCAAAGTCAGGACGAGCCTGGTTCATAGTAGAAACTCAATAAATGGTGGTTATAATCTTCACAAGCCTAGTGCAAATAAAAACTATAAATCAGAAGTGTGAACTGTCACCACCATCTAGTGGTCAGAAATGTTGTCACTAAGTAGGAGAAAGGAAATCTTCACCCTCAGAGCAGTTTCTCATCCCATCTTACATGTGAGACTTGAGCCCCGATGTCCCAAGGCGTCCACCGTATTAACAGATCAGCTGCCCTCTTCAGCATCTAGAACGGTACTAGTTATGTGCCATCCATGGGGGAGGCGAGGGATAGTCATCCAGGTCATCGTGAGTGTTTTGTGGTTCAGACCAGAAACCCACGTGAAAAAACAAAAGTCTGACTTGGCCCTGGTCAGGATTTACTGAGAAGCTTTGCACTGCCGTACCGTGGAACAGTGAGTCAAGTCCTTGCCTTCTTATGTGACTAATCTTCCCATCACACCTGTGTGAGATTTTATTGTTCCTCCGTGCTTGTTTTACACAACATCAGGTGTCAGGTAATGATACCGTTTATGACACCCACTGCATTCCAGAAATTGACCTTGCGTGGTATGCTAGCTAACTGAAACGTAGATAAAAATATTTTAAATTATTTCCTCAGGAATTTGAGGCAATGGTTCATAAACGTGTGGAAAAGCCCCTACTTACTAATCTTTTTTTTAAAAATGAACATCTTCGGGCTTCCCTGGTGGCGCAGTGGTTGAGAGTCCCGCCTGCCGATGCGGGGGACATGGGTTCATGCCCCAGTCTGGGAGGGTCCCGCATGCCGCGGAGCGGCTGGGCCCGTGAGCCATGGCCGCTGAGCCTGCGCGTCCGGAGCCTGTGCTCCACAACGGGAGAGGCCACAACAGTGAGAGGCCCGCGTACCGCAAAAAAAAAGAACATCTTGTTGTTTTAGATAGTTGTGCCATGGTGATAATGTAATGATGGGAATTGCATTTCCTTTAATGACATCCATGGAACAACTTTTGTTTCAGGCAGATTCCAGATTGATTTGCACTACTTTATATTTGCAAGTTATATATCACTTCACACATTATAAAAATGTTTTAAGTATTCCACAGTAGCTGGAAATTTAGGACACGACATAAAGAACATTTAACAAATTTAAGATGTCTCCTCCCTTACCACTTGGCTCAAACTTTGTCAGATGTTATAGATTCAATAAATACTTTCTAGTTAATGCATCAGCTTCCTCTCCCATATTTCATCATTGACATTCCTTTTGTTTTTCTTGGATATGGAATAATGAGTATTTCTTCTGTTAAAGCTGTTTATTCACTAAGGGTAATGATGTAGTCTGACATTTATTGTATCCTTGTAAGAAAAACAGAATTGAACGCTCGTATAAGATACTGTGCTCAGCACTTTTTAATGCTACACGTGCAAAAGCGGTGTCCATATGGCCTGATCCTACCTGCACAGTCTTAAAAGCAGAGTGTTTCAGGTTTCTAAAAGAACACCTGAAAATGAGGATTACACATGAATTCCTAGATTTACAACTTCCTTGAAAAGTTAGGAGACGGGTTAGCCAGAGCCATCACTGCATTCCCACAGGGCAGCCACCAGCTGGACCCGAGCAGCAAGGGCTCACCTGAGAAGGCACCTGCACTCAAGTTCACCCCGGTCCCCATCACCCAGCAGAGGTCCACAGCTCCATCTGTACATTGTTAGCCTGGCTCTGTCCCCTCTATCAACGTGGAAATCCTGCCAACTTTGATTGCTCTCTCCCTCACACCCACATCCAGCTCCTCAGCAGTCCTGCCAGCTCTTTGCTGGTCATAAGGCCTCTGCCTCTTAGAATCCACCTGCACTAAGAACCTGTCTGCCCCTCCCCTGGAGTAAAACAGTCTTCCTCTTGTCCTCCCTCCCTCCATTCTTGTCTCACCCACACTCGGTTCTGCACATAACAGCCAGAGAAATCTGTGTAAGGCTCCTATCTAATCAGAGTACACCCGTTCTAAAATTAATACAGCAGCTTCCCTTTGCAATTAGGATAAAGTGCAAACCCCTTAGCCCAAAGGCCAACAGAGCTGCCCCTTCCTCCATCACTTCTGCCCCAACCCATCATCCTACACCTTGGACAACAACGTCCATTTTTCCTTCCCCCTAACATTCCCAGCTCTGCTGGCCACAGGGCCTTTGCACTTACTTTGTCTCTGCCTGCCCCCACCTCCCCTAGGCTGCCCTGTGTATGTAATGGCCCTTCCCCTCACTTTATCCTAGAGAGCCTCCTTGACTAACTTAGATGGAGTTGGCTCCCTCCCCCAAGGCTTTTCTCTGTCCCGGGTTTTATCTCCTTGCCAAAATATATTTGTTATTTGTTTCCAGGTTTATGACTTCATCCACTGGATTATAAGTTATGATGACAGTGCATATGTATATTTTGTGTATGTCCAAATCTTTATTTCCTAAAACAGTGCAGGGCATATAGCAGGAGTGCTAGACACATCCTTATATGGATGACACCTGCAAAGATTCTCATTTGGACACGCCCATGAAAGCATGACCTGAGGTGATGGAACTTGGTCAGGACTTGAATTCAAACACAGCTCTGCCTAACTCCAAATCTCCAAAGCGGCTCTTTTTACCATCGGGTGATCTTGATGCACACTTATAACACCAGATAAAGTGTGGGACTGTGACAGTTAAAACTAAAAATATGTTAACACTCTGAAAGGAAGAAACTCTGGCCATTTCTTTAATACAAATGAAAATAAAAGCAGAGAAAACGCCTTTAGAAAATGGTGGAAAACGGAAGGTATGTTGAATGAACTTGGACATCCAGTGGGTAATTTTCCTCAAACAAATGGACTTAGAAAATGACCTCCTATAATTCAGATACAGTCCCATCATGCATAGACGGCAACTTCTGTTTCTCATAAATTGTTCCTAGAATCAACCTTCTAAACCTTTCTCATACATGTCTCTAAGATGAAATAGTGTTTGTACCCTGGTGATTGCAGTTCTGTGCTACATGGATTTGTAGCTGGTTTTGGATTTGTCTAACTGGATTTGTCTCTGGTTAGACTTGTTTGCGAACTTGTTTGCCGCATTCAGAGTTTTCACACTTGGAAATTAAGCCAAACTAAACTAAATTAAACAAGGACCGCTTAACCTTGGAAAAAATGCCTTACTCCAATGCTTTGGGCTTATTAAACTCTGAATTTTAACCAACATCTCGCGACTTAACTTCTACACAAAGCAATGTTCTCATTTGGCAACACAGCAAAGGGAGTTAATTAAATTAGGTGCTAACAGTTTTCGTTATAAATAACTAGAGGTTTTGCACCACACTGGTGCCAGATACTGAACGGTGCCACATCCTTAAAAAATAAAGGCTTTATTTTCACATATAGCTTAATACCATTTTTTAAAGTTGAAATTTATTCCTAATCACCTACTTCTGCATATAGGCACAGATACTATTCATTTTACTTTGCCACACATCCTTCAAAAAATCAGCACATATTCTTTTATTTCCTATGGAAATTCCTTTAAAGTTGTGCTATTAGGAAACATTTCAATCCTAAGGGTTCTAATTGACCTTGACATTGATACTCAGGCTTATTAATCAACTAATACTTCTCAGATACTGTCCTAAGTTTCTTATTTAAAAATTGTTTTTCTCCAGCTTTATTGAAGTATAATTGGTACAAAAAAACTGCACATAATTAATTTAGATGATTTAGTGACTTTGGTTATAGGTATATACTGGTGTTATCATCACCATAATCAAGGTAATAAACATATCCTTCACCTCCAAAAGTTTTCTCATGTCCCCTCTTTTTGGTAGTAAGAACACAACATGAGATATACCTCCTTAACACATTTTGTTTTGTTGTTTTTTGTTTGTTCGTTTGTTTTGCGCTACGCAGGCCTCTCACTGTTGTGGCCTCTCCCGTTGCGGAGCACAAGCTCCGGACGCGCAGGCTCAGCGGCCATGGCTTACAGGCCCAGCCGTTCCGCAGCATGTGGGATCTTCCTGGACCGGGGCACGAACCCGTGTTCCCTGCATCGCCAGGCGGACTCTCAACCACTGCGCCACCAGGGAAGCCCTGTTTTGTTTTTTAAATGCCCTATACCTTATTGATAACGACAGGCATAATGTCACCCAGCAGTTCTCTGAAACTTACTCATCTTGGAGAACCGTAACCCATTGAACAAGAATTCCCTAAACCATTGTAACAACCAAAGATACAGTCTACTTCTGTACCTTTGACTATTTCAGAATCCTCATGTTACAGGAATCATGCATTATTCACAACAGCCAAGATGTGGAAGCAACCTGAAGGTCCACTGACAGACGATGGATAAAGAAAACATGGTCCAGCCATACAATGGAATATCATTCCACCTAAAAAGAGAAGGAAATCCTGCCATCTGTGACAACACAGATAGACCTGAAAGACACTGTGCTAAGTGAAATAAGTGAGCATAAGTTCCTTATTATTTTGTTTCCTTTTTCCCCCTCACAACTCTGAAGATCAGTATCCAATCATGATTTCATTCCACAAATACTTTCGAGCATCTGCTATATTCCAGGTACCGTCCAAGGATGGCTCTACAACAGTGAATAGAACAGACACAGTCCCTGCCCTTCTAGTGCAGGGACAGAGGCAGTAAACAACCCAGTGACTATGTGTATGTCCGTGGTGGCAGGGTCCAGGGAGGAACACTGATTGGGGTAATGGGTGTGCCTGCTGTGAGCAGGCTTTGCTGCATGGAGATCTGCGGGGCATGGCCAGCAAGCCTGCACACGTCTAAGAGGAGATCATTTCAGACACAGAGAAGGGCAAAGGCAGAAGCCACTGCTTGATGTGCTTGAGGAACTTGGAGGGAAGCGGTGAGCGGGAGCAGAGTGTGAGGTGGGAGCAGCGCGGAGTGAGGTTGAGGAGAGGTAGGGGCGTCCGTGCAAGGGCCTGGGGACCATCATTAGGACGTCTGCTTTTGCACGGAGCCAGATGACAAGCCACTGGAGGGTCTGAGCAGAGTGATACAAACTGACTTTTAAAAGAATCACTGTAGTTTCTGTGTGGGGAACAGAATGAACAAGGGCAAGAACAGAGGTATGGAAATCAGGCAGGAGAGAATTTCAGTAACCCAGGCGAAGCAAGACATGTGGCTGCTGAGACCTTGCTTACAATTAACAGCAGAGATGGTGGAGTGTTGGGTATTGGATATGATGGGCAGAGGTTTTATACACACACACACACACACACACACACACACACACATTTCAAATACTGAGATGTTTATTGCATTTTAAAGTAGCCACAATCTAAAATATCCTGTTCAAATTCTTCCAGAATTCCTGTGCAGCACACAACATCAAATACTGAAATAGTGTTCTCACAGTATTACACTTGAAAATACCACTTAGGAACACTATTTTAGGAAATAGAGGGTTTAAGGCAAGACATTCATTTGGAATCATACATATATCCAGGTTTGCTGATGAATGTTTAAAATGATTCTGGAGGGCCTTCCCTGGTGGAGCAGTGGTTAAGAATCCGCCTGCCAATGCAGGGGACGTGGGTTTGTGCTCTGGTCCAGGCAGATCCCACATGCTGCAGAGCAGCTAAGCCCGTGCGCCTCAACTACTGAGCCTGCGCTCTACAGCCCGTGAGCCACAACAAAGAGATGCCACCACAACGAGAAGCCCGTGCACTGCAAGGAAGAACAGCCCCTGCTTGCCGCAACTAGAGAAAGCCCACGCACAGCAACAAAGACCCAACGCAGCCAAAAATAAATAAACAAATAAAAAACAGTAACTATTTTTTAAAAAATGACTCTAAAGTATTTTATCCTAAGCAGCTGAAAGAAGCAACTGCCATTTTCTAGGAAGAAGATGGTGGGAACAATTTTTAGAGAGAAAACCCAGAGTTTTGTTTTGGGACGTGTTATGTTTGCGATGTCTACTGAACATGTAAATGGTGAGGGAGACAATTATATACATGTATCTGGGGTTCAGAGGAGAAATCTGACTAGAGAGAGACTTGGAAGAGGTCAACATGCCGATTACAGTATGTCAAGTACGGGGATAGAGTGAGTAGAGATGGAGAGAGGAGAGGACCAAAAGGATGCTGAGAACAATGACAGTTACAGGTGAGGGACACCAAGTGGCATCAGAGAGGGACGGTGGAGGCAGGAAGAGTAAGACAGGAGAACCTGGGTCCAGGTGGGCAGTGAAGGAAGTGTTCCCGAGCGGAGGGTCCAGCGTGGACAGGTCAGGGAGGAGGAGGACTGAGAACTGGCCATCGGCCCTGACAGCAGGGCGGCCACTGCAGACCTGCCTGCAGCTCTCTGGTCCGGTGGGAGGGGCAAGAGTTTGGCTGGGCTGGGCTCCAGGGAGACCAGGAGAGGGTCCTGAGACAGGGAATACAGCCAAACTTTAAAAGAGATTTTTTTCCTAAAGAGGAACAATTTTAAGAAGGGGATATGCAGAAATGTACTAGTCCAAGATGCCCTAGGACTCTCGTCAGTAAAGTGTAAATATGGATAGTTCTGTAAATCAATACTAGAAGTTTAATCTGAAAGTAATTAAAATATACTACTTCTCTGTTCTCTCATATGTCACCTTGATCCTTCCTTATTTCTTTGCTTTTCCTCCCTCAGGGAAATTTATCAGGGTAGTATAAAGCTAATTTTAAAATATATTATTCTGTGAAAATGATCTTTGTCTATGACCTTAACACAGGACAAACCCTAGTAGATCTTACCTCTCACTAGTTTCTTACAATCTAGTGCAGTGAATGGCCTCATATCTAGCACATAATAGGAAGTAAAACTATTGTGTGTGTGCATGTATATAGGTGTGTATGTGTATTTATATAGATATGTTCTTTTATTTTAAAGATGTAGGTGGTTATAATAATTTCCAAGGTTCCATTGTCTCTAGAATTCTATTAAATAAAATAGTAGTCTTCTCCCAGTACTTAACGTATTTTTATATAAGGAAAAATCTGTGAAAACTAAATAGCCATTTCTATAAGAAAGAAAATATCCTCAAGAATTTATAGACTAAAATGAACTAGTCTCACATTTAACAATGTAATATTTAAATTCTTCTGAAAGGTTAGACTACATAGCTATAGTCTTTATTTTTGTAAAAACAATTTAACTGATTTAACAATGGAAAGTAATTTAGAATGGAAGACAGATATCATACAAATACTGGTTTAATTTATCATCTCAATAGGTTATAGTCTTACACATTTGGATCAACAAATTCACTTATTAGGTAAGCTTCTTGTCTGACTAAAATACAGATATTCTCAGATTTTAATGGTTTGCAATCCAATATGTGACTGTAATTGGGCCCTGGAAAGTTGGAATTAATTTTTCATGGACTCAATACTCAGTTACGGCTATGGTCCAGGCAAGTCCTCGTAGGTTGTTGTAATTCATACTCAACCTACCGGTGTGTACTAGAACCAGACAGTATTCCCCACCGTGCCTTCTGTAGTGTATGCTTGCTTCTCCTGGAAAATATACTCCCCATTTCTAACTGGAAACATCGCAAGAAATTTTAACCCCACTAAGCAAGACAAACTCCTTCCATTCATGCCCTTGTTCACTTATGAGTAAGGGCATTCCCCTCTTTGGGATCGGCACAGTAGTTTGGGAAATGAAAGCCTGGCGGGGTTCTGAAATCTGTGGCTGGATGTCCCAGATCCAGGAGGAGGAAAAGTTTTACTTTGTGGTCACCAAGATGGTAGAACTGACCCACAAGGAACATGGACTGGAGAGGATGTGAGAAACCTAGAGAATGACTATATTTCAGGGTCTCTAAATCTTTTTTTTTTCAGTAAGGCACTCAGGTATACACTGTCAAAGGAATTTCTAAAGACATGATCTCTCTCCCTGACTCCTGCCTGAGACACCTTATTAATTTTAACTCCTGAATAACTCTCAAATCTGTATCTTCCTTTCTATTTTCACTGAATCCATCTGAATGATCAGAGTATCTTGCATGGCACAATTTAATACCTGGGTTTCTTAAACTGGCATCCACAGTGAGAGTGTGATAGAAGATAAATGAGCATTGTGCTTTGACCTTTCCTCAGCACACAGTGCTGATGCTGATGGTGATGGTATGACTGGAAAGCTTGTGAGGAATTTTGTCAGTGGACTGGAAGCACCCGGATCCATGCACAGTAAGACCTTGCTGTTTTGGTTGAATCTTCTCATGTTTTCTGACTCGAGCCTGGGGAGGCTGCTGATACATGGTGAGAGCCACACAGGTATATATTCCCTTCCTCCCTGAATTACCTGCCAGAACTTCCCTTAATGTGCTGCCAAACAGCTCACAAATTAAGTAAACTCTACTTTGCAAATAAATATTAAACAGAATTTTCATTTTAAGGATGGGTTTTTGTTTTTCTTTTTTTTTTTTTTGGCTGTGCCACATGGCATGCGGGATCTTAGTTCCCTGACCAGAGATCAGACCCATGCCCCCTGCAGTGGAAGCACAGAGTCTTAACCACTGGTCCGTCAGGGAAGTCCCAAAGAAGGAATTTTTATGCTCCATCACCCAACTACCCTTTGCTGATGCTATATATGTTGTCAAATGTGGACTGGGTAGGTTTACAAGTAAACAGCACTGTGAAGTTGTTATATTTTCACAATCTGCTCATTTGTGTTTTATATGTTACTACCATTTATGTCATACACACATATCCGATGGCCTGATGTGATGATTTCTAAAGATGAGGTGTGAAATAGAAGAGGAGCTTGCTAACCCTACAGACAATTCTGAGAAGGTCAGTGATAAAGAACTACCTGCTTCTGTATCAATTCCCTGCACTCAATGCAACATGGGATACAAAAGAATTTTGTCTTTATAATGAAAGCCACTTGTCATCATTTTACACAGGGCATCCAAGCTGTTCTATTTACTGTGCATTGTACATGGAAACAACTTACAAACACAGCACTGAGTTCAGCAAACTTGAAGACCCTTAACTGCAAATCACAGCCATTTGACAGGTAATGGTGCTGATTATTTTAAACAGCTATTGGAATCTCAAATAGAGGAACACTTTGGTGGAAAAAAAGTCACATTGGTGAAAAGGCTCAGGAAGCAAGTTATTTAATAGCAGAATTTATTGACCAGAAAGGACAAAGTCAAACAGTTGGTGAAACCTTAATAACTCAGTATGAAGAATTACAGTAAGTGCAGAGTGGGATTCCAGGATAAGATGCAGTGGGAGAATCGGGAAGGAGACTTCTCCCAAATGTTAAAATGGTACCTCCGCTTAACACATTGATGGCGCGGCATGTGATGCTGAGGAGGACTTCTACAAGAGACTAGAGAAACAGCCTGTCCAACAGGTTACTAGTCAACAGATCTCACTAACAAATGTAAACGGTGGTAAAATTCAAGAACATGGTTTCTGCTGTAACAGGTACTTTAAATAAGCAAAGACCAATACGTACTTAAAGGTTTGTACTCCTATCATGAAATAAAAGACGTTAGAGAAACTGTGCTGGCGACTATACAGATGGTGCCCAATTGTTGACCTCATGGGAGGTTTGACTCTTGTTTACAAAAGAAAATCCTCATGTTGTCACAACACATGGTTCTCTTACAGGAAGGGACTATTGTGAAAGCTTGGGAGAAATGCTACAAAAAGATTAACTGTATAAAATAAAGACAAACTTAAGAATGTTTAAAGACTCTGTGGACATCTAGATGAAGACGATTGTGAAGGGCAGAGAAGAGCTGCAGAAATGAGTGTCTGCAGTGACCCCCATCGCATGAGCCCAGCATTCCACCCTGTCCATACACCACACCGAAAATCCACCACCTGGACCCCATCAGTCTCCACCTCTTTGCTCAGTTTTACCGACTTATTTACTTGTTTGTTTGCTTCACAAGGCACCTGTCACCACCGGAAATCATGTTACCTCTTTGCCTCTCGTTTCATGTAGAAGTAAGTCCCATGAGGGGCCAAACATGCTCTGTCCTTGGCCCTAGACCGGTCACACACAGACACCCTATGAACACTCATTCTAGATGAGTAAGTAAACCAAATCATCAGGCACATGCAGCCTGCATTAGATGCTTCAGTCTCCACTTCTTTTGTGAAAACTGGAGTATGGCATCTCACGTGACTCCTTCAGATCACACAGGAGGGTGTGTTTCTCAAAGGTCTCCGGCTGCCTATCTGTCAGGATAAAACTCATCTAACTTTAATCACCATTCTCATCATGTTTTCAGAGCTGATGCTGCCTGGGGTAAGTGGTTAAAAACCTAGACTTGGGCTTCCCTGGTGGCGCAGTGGTTGAGAGTCCGCCTGCCGATGCAGGGGACACGGGTTCGTGCCCCGGTCCGGGAAGATCCCACATGCCGCGGAGCGGCTGGGCCCGTGAGCCATGGCCGCTGAGCCTACGCGGCCGGAGCCTGTGCTCCGCAACGGGAGAGGCCACAACAGTGAGAGGCCCGTGTACCGCAAAAAAAAAAAAAGTGGATTTAACCTCTCTGTGATTCAGTTTTCTTATCTTTGAAAAGGAAATAATAATAGAGCCTGTGGCACATGTTTTAAGAATTTAGTAAAATAATGAACACAGTTTCTTCCAGTTTCTAGAACAAGTTAATTTCTCGGTAAATATTAGCTAATATCTTCCGGCACATTTTTTCTGTATTGTAGCATCCCCTACCCGCTCCCATCCTTGAGATATTTGGAAATTCCAATAAATGAATAAATTATGAAAGCCAATACACATTGGCTGTTAGTCTTTGGGTAGATGTGGTGGGTAAATGCTTCAGGATGCCGTGAATGAAAGAAGCTAATCTACCCTGTGGGAACTCGGGGGAACAAAAAGATTTTACTGAATATATGCTTTTTATTATAACCAAGTCTGTTAATATCCTTTACTTGTCTAATCATTACTACTATATTGGGAGAGCTGTTTTCAGACTTTTTTAAGTAAAGATATAGAAGTTTTTCTTGATGACACATTATGCTCCTCATAGCTCAGGACTGATAATAAACCACAGGATGGTATTTTATTATGTGTGATACAGACATGACTGGTAAGACGCACTCAGGGCCGTGTGTCACAGCACTTCTATGCTGAAGTCAGTGACCGGCACAGACAGGACATTCTCTGTAATACGAGTACATTGACGGTGGCCTAGGCCTCCTGGTCATCCCACTCTGCAAATTCCAGACTTGAGATACTGAAGAGTGAGGCTCATCCTTGTTGGACCTGAGGACAGGTTTCCCAAATCCCACAGAGGCAGTGACATGACAAGTCTCAAATGGAAAAGATTTATGGCACATGTTTGGACAAAACAGAGATTTCACTGACTTGCGTTCTGAATTACTGAATGACATGGCAAAAATCTTAGAGCAATGAGTGACAAAGAGCTTCTCTACATGGAGGAACTGAATCCTTCCTAACCTCTAAGAGACAGAGATGTGATTTCCTGTGGCAGGGGAGGGCTATCTGTGGGGAAAACTGTGCTATGATTTGGAAGGAAAGACGGAGGGAATTACTGGAAACTTAAAAAAGACAGTGACACAGGAAGTTTGAAAAATGACTGAATTATCTATTGTCAATATGGCATAATTTTTTAAAAAAATCAGATCAGCTTACACAACCTGAGTCAGATCACAGCAGAGTAGAGGGAGATGCTTCAGAGCAGGTGGAGGAGAACAGGAAGGGTGCTGCTGAATTGGGATACAGTGTGTGGCTGGGGGCCCAGAAGCAAGTGACAGAACTAGGGAGATGCTTCAAGGCAGAGCTACATGGAGGTTTTCATTCTGTTCTCGAGATGTGACCAGGGTGTACCTGGTGTGATCTACAGCCCAATGTTGCCTGAGGATTCAGCCAATTCTCCCAAAGGGCCCATCTCTGTTGACGGCTGGTGGGGGCAGGGGGAGCTCTGGTGAGGCTGGAAGGCAGAGGCCAGTGCCTCAGATTTAAGTTGTATACCTGACCTCCACCTGGAAAATTCCACATCTGAAGGGACTTACTAAAAGCCTGCTTCACTGAAGACTGTACATAATTGTAGCTCATTTACTTTAATCCTACATCAAGACAAACTTGTTTTACATATACATTAAAAAAGTATATATGTATATATACATTTGCTTCTGGAAAATTTTAATTCAAATGTGAGGGGTTTTTTCAAATATGTGCCAATCATAATTTAAATTTTCGCTTTATTTTCCATTCATTTAATTATCTATATACACATGCCAGCCATTTTTCTATGAAATAGGTAATAGTTGAGCATTTTAATCATACTGTATCTGTATAGGACTCTGCAAGTCAGTCAAATGTGACACTAAAACTGTTTCTATAAAGCAAATATTTGAATGGATCATGTTCTCCCAATGTTAAATGGGAGAATATTAAAACTGGTGATTTTAATCCAGACTAAGGACAAAGCATGTAAGATGTGAATGTAGCTAACAAAGTTATGCTCTAGATATTTCAAAATCTGTATTATTCCAAATATACATTGTACATAAGACTATTTACAATACCCACCAGACACTGGAATGATTCAGAATCATAAGTGTCCTAAATGGATTTTATAAACATGAAATATTTAATTACGAGCTCTTATTCATCATGTTAGAATTTAGAAGGGATCCTGTGAGATGATATAATTGGTTCAGTCCTCTAGTAAAACGTGTCAAATAAAATGTCTTTTTCTCAACAACAGCAAAACAAATGTTACAAACAGAAAAATTCAAAATCACTCCATTGACTTCAAGGAAGCCACAAAAACAGTGAAGCAGGTGCTGCATATGCCTGCTGTTAATAAAAATAATAATAATTCCATTTCTCCATTGTGAGCACCTTTAAAAGAAAGGTGTGATTTAGTCCACTTCTGCTACCTGGGAGGTTTATTCAGTTTCAAGTACAACTTCTCAGCATGTGACGACAGAGAGACGACCAGAGGGTATAATGGGTGTGGCTCCCTCCCTCCGCACCCCCATCACCCGCCAGGGGCCCACTCTGCAGTGTAGACAGCCCTCAGCGTGCTTCACGCTGCAGTGCAAACCCGTGAAAGCAATTCCCAGGTCAAAACACAGTTTCAAAAACACACATCAAAGCACCACTTGGAGGATTGTGAGATGGCAGAACACAGTATCCAGACCTCTGGAATATTCTCTTTTTAAGTCTGAATATTGGTGGGAACCGCTGGCTAACAGGCATCATCAAAAATACAAAACCTAACAAAATAAAAACCTAACAAAACAAAAATACAAGCCTAATGAAAGCAACAAAATATGGGAAAGCCAACTGCTTGCAAAGTATTACCCACAACCAAGCTTAATCGCAACAAATGCACCTTTTGTGTTACATGCAACAGATGTTGCTAAGAGAATAACATTTTCTTTGTATGGAAACATATTAGTATATTATATTTGGCCATATTTAAGATCTAAATAACATGTAGATTTGTGGAACTGGTGGCTTGGAGATAACTATATCCCTAGGAATTATGGCACTATTTTCTCCACGTCCTTAGTGATAGAAAACAACATGCTCCTGGCCATTGTCGTGGCTACTTATTAACATCAAATGGTCCTCACTGTACGTCATCCACTACGCAAGAGACTGGAAATTCAAAGATGCTGTAGAAAGAGGCTTGCTTGCAAAAGATGAAAACTTATTTCATTCAAGTCAAGATTCCTAAGATGCACCACTATGCTTTGTGCCATTAAGAAATAAGCAAACAAAATTTTAAAACTCTTAAAAATAAGATACAAAGTTTAATTTTAGCTCTGAGCAAGTCATGAACTGGTCACACAAATCTATTACTGTTTGTGGAATTTTTTTCCTCTATTTTGGGAGATTTAACGATTTCTCCTGCCTTCAGTTGAAATGCTTCGAGTATGAAGGTAAGCTATTTCCAATTTAAGATATTGGGTTGGCCAAAACGTTCGCTTTTTTCCGTACGATGGCTCTAGTAGCGCTTAGTTCTCTTTAACTTCATTCAAAACAATTTTGTTAGACTGTATGTGACAGCTGTCATATCAGCATGCATTTAAAAAAAAACTTATCAAAATTGGTGAATTTTTATGTAGCCATTTTAATATTGAAGATGGAAGAAAAAAAGCAACAGTTTCAGCATATTATGCTTTATTATTTCAAGAAAGGTAAAAATGCAACTGAAACGCAAAAAAGATTTGTGCCATGTATGGAGAAGACGCTGTGACTGACTGAACGTGTGAAAAGTGGTTTGCGAAGTTCCATGCTGGAGATCTCATGCTGGATGATGCTCCATGGGCAGGTAGACCAGCTGAAGTTGATAGTGATCAAATCAAACAATCAACGTTATACCACGGAGGAGATAGCCGACATACTCAAAAGATCCAAATCAAGCTTTGAAGATCATTTGCACAAGCTTGGTTGTGTTAATCGCTTTGATGTTTGGGTTCTACATAAGTTAAGTGAAAAAAACCTTCTTCACTATATTTCCGCATGTGATTCTCTACTTAAACATAACCAAAACGTTCCATTTTTCAAACAAACTGTGACGGGCGATGAAAAGTGGATACTGTGCAATAACGTGGAATGGAAAAGATCGTGGGGCAAGTGAAATGAACCACCACCACCACACCAAAGGCCAGTCTTCATCCAAAGAAGGTGATGTTGTGTATATGGTGGGATTGGAAGGGAGTTCTATTATGAGCTCCTTCCGGAAAACCAAAGTATTAATTCCAACAAGTACTGCTCCCAATTAGACCAACAGAAATCAGGACTCGATGAAAAGCATCCGGAATTAGTCAACAGAAAATGCATAATCTTGCAACAGGATAACGCAAGACAGCGTGTTTCTGTGATGACCAGGCAAAAACTGTTCCGGCTTGGCTGGGAAGCTCTGATTCATCCCCTGTATTCACCAGACATTGCACCTTCAGATTTCCATTTATTTCGGTCTTTACAAAATTCTCTTAATGGAAAAACTTCCATTCCCTGGAAGACTGTAAAAGGCACCTGGAACAGTTCTTTGCTCAAAAAGATAAGAAGTTTTGGGAAGATGGGATTATGAAGTTTCCTGAAAGATGGCAGAAGGTAGTGGAACAAAAGGGTGAATACATTGTTCAATAAAGTTCTTGGTGAAAATGAAAAATGTGTCTTTTATTTTTACTTGAAAACCAAAGGAAATTTTTCGCCAACCTAATCGTAAAAAAAGAAAAAAAAAAATACACAGCCTCCTCCACTTTACTTGTGGACACTTTTCCCTTTGTCCTTTAATAGGGTGACATAAAAGCTTTTAGAGTGTGACCTCATTTTTTGCTAAATCAGGATGTGTGTACATTAAAAAACAGAAGACCATATATTAAAACAAAAATATACGTCTGGGTTACGTCCAGGTGGTAAGCATTATACAAAGTTTAACTTTATTTTATAAATATCTAATATCCTCAATATATGATTTCTCCATCCTGTTTCATTGTCATGAGATTCCTGGTCACCAGTTGAATATATTTTACTGAGTTGGGCTGTTGGCTGATTCTCTCCCTCTTCCTTCTGCTGTGGCATCTCCACAGAGAGCAGATCTTAGCTCTCTGTTCATCACTCTTTCCCAATTATCTACAAGAGTGTGTGGCTCACTATGGAGAACGGTATGGAGGTTCCTTAAAATACTAAAAATAGAACTACCATATGACCCAGAAATCCCACTACTGGGCATATACCCTGAGAAAACCATAATTCAAAAAGATACATATACCACAGTGTTCACTGAAGCACTATTTACAGTAGCCAGGTCATGGAAGCAACCTAAGTGTCCATCGACAGATGAACGGATAAAGAAGATGTGGCACATATATACAATGGAATATTACTCAGCCATAAAAGGAATGAAATTGAGTTATTTGCAATGAGGTGGATGGACCTAGAGTCTGTCATACAGAGAAGTACGTCAGAAAGAGAAAAATACCGTATGCTAACACATATATACGGAATCTAAAAAACAAACAAAAAAATGGTTCTGAAGAACCTAGGGCAGGACAGGAATAAAGACGCAGACGTAGAGAATGGACTTGAGGACACAGGGAGGGGGAAGGGTAAGCTGGGATGAAGTGAGAGAGTGGCACGGACATATATACACTACCAAATGTAAAACAGATAGCTAGTGGGAAACAGCCGCATAGCACAGGGAGATCAGCTCGGTGCTTTGTGACCACCTAGAGGGGTGGGATAGGGAGGGTGGGAGGGAGATGCAAGAGAGAGGGGATATGGGGATATATGTATACGTATAGCTGATTCACTCTGTTGTACAGAAGAAACTAACACAACATTGTAAAGCAATTATACTCCAATAAAGATATAAAAAAAAGAGTGTGTGGCTCAAAAATTTGCTGAATGAATAGGTTTTGTTTTGCTACTTGTAATAATTACTATTGTGTTAAATAAGAAGAGCACTGAAAAGAAGAAAGGAAATGTATATAAGTGCAAAGCGTGAGTAGGTGATACATATTAAAAGAAAAATAAAAGGTGACCACTTTTAAGATGTGTAAAGTTAACCAGGAACAGAAGAATTAACTCGGGAACCTCAGAGTCTCAAAGAAAATGGATATTCCTGTCTCCGTTTATCATAAAGCACACACACACACCACTTATAGAAAACAGAAGACAAACAGAACAATATAAAACCTTCTCCACCCTTCCTTCCTGAGGACCAAGAGTCATTCTTCTGGGCACATGGGGACATACAATTATTGCTACACACAAAGCCTGTGTCTACCTCTCCGCAGTCATTTTTCACCTCTGTACTGCAGTCTGCACACTACTGATGCTGTCTCCATCATGTGTGCGTGTGTGTACACATACACATGTGTGCACATGTGTGTATGTGAGTGTGCGTGTGTGTAATTCAGGTTTGGGCTTAAAATGCAAGCAAATCAAAAGCACACACCTTGTTTTCTATTGTCTTTTGAGGGCCAAGAAGAGATATAAAAATAAGTAAATTTGGGTAAAGAAGTCAAGAGTCAGAGCTGAGCCCAATGAAGAGAGTGCAGGTGTCCCTGTGACAGAGAAGAAAGGATATCGGGAAGGGCAAGTCCAGAGACCGGAGAAGGAAAGTCACATGACCCTAACTCAGTTCATGAAAGAGGCTGCAAATATTAAACAGTGATGATGGGGAGGACGTTGACAACAAGAGGGCTGGTACAGAGAGGGGAATATATTGGAGAGTTGACAAGGATGAAGTAATGAATCAATAACACAAGATGAAGGATGACGGCCCAGAAGAATACAAGGGAGCCCCTAACGTGCAGTGAAGGGAAGCTGGCAAGGAACCCAACTTTCCCAGCAGAGATTAGTGACATACAAGAAAAGTAAACAGACCCCATCGTGGCGTTTGGGCTGGAAGGGTGTCTGTGAGGGAAACACAAGGATGCTTAGTGCAGTGTTACAGCTGACAGTGGTGTCTAGTCTCTGCTTCTCCACCAATCTGTGACTCCCCTAATGGGAAAAGAAAGTCTACTGAACTATATCTATTCAAATTCCATTTCAAAACAGCTTAAAGTGTTGTAAATGAAAATGAATGCCTTTTCTGTATCTGCATGAATTTGTTACTTGAAATTATGTACAAAATCCGCTGAATAATAAAAGAAGTCAATGCTCCTTCCCCCAAAGGGACTCTGATAAACAGCTGTATTTTCTTAAAAGCACTGAACATAAAGCAAATTTTCTTATTTGTCTTTAGATGTCAAGTTATTCATTAAATCAAAGGTGCAATATAAATGTATAAATTGCTGTGACTGGTTACCCATCTCTTAAATATCTCTCAAATCCATTTTCTTCTCTCCAAGTCTGATGCCGTTGTGCTGATTTAGGTTCATATTGTCTCATAATTAAAATAAAGTCCTGAGGTTTCCTGCTTCCGATCTTGTGCCCTTCAAATCTGTCCATCTGACTGTGGGCAGAATGGTCTCTAAGACATAATGTGCATTATAATGTCCTTCCTTCCCTCCATGCAGTGCCCTACACTGACACCCTGGGCCCTTAGCATCACATTTAAACCCTTTACCTGCCATTCAGGGTTCCATTTATGTCTTTTTCAATCTAGCTTTATTATTATTAATAATAATAGTGAAGAGAAGGAAGGGATGGAGAAAGAGGGAGGAGCAAGGGGAGGAAGAGCAGGAAGGAGGCATTTGTCTTAGTATTTGGAAGACAACGTTTTAGGTGTTTTACACTGACTTTATCCTCTTCACAACCACCTTCGGAGGTGGGTGCTGTTAACACCATAAGGAAATACTGGGGCTCAAAGCCATTAGGCGTTAAATGGTTGTTTTTTGTATGCCACCTAGTCTGTGATATTTTGTTATAGCAGCCTGGATGAACTACATAAGACAACGTTCAAATGTCTTAAATCACTTCAATCCTGAGTTTAATACCAAAAGAATACTACTCTCTGAGGAGCTCAAATTAAAATTAGGTACTAAAATTATGCCAGCACAAAATGTATTTGAGAAAAAAATAAACACTCACACACACATATATCCATACATCAAAGGATTCCAAGGAAAGCTGTCTTCCATGTTTAATCCTTTCAATGAAAACCCCAGGGATAAATGTTGGTGAGCATTTGCTAATAATTCCCATAATCTGTGGTTCACTAACCACCTATTACTTTTAGGGAATTTGGTCACAGGACTCCTCAAGAGTTTTACCTGAGAAAATACATATTGTTGAATGTGTTTACAATAAAATATATTAATAAATATCTTATTACTTGTGTTCATTTTTACTGAATTTCTACTAGACTAGTTCGGCAAGAACAATTGTTTTAGAAACCTGCTTCTCCACTAAATTGAATCTTCTTGAGGAACTTTTTTGGGTTTTTTTCCAACTTTTTGCCTACATATCAGTTTCTCCCAATATATGCATATTAATATAATACACATTATATTAATACATATAATTCTAATATGCATTATATATGTGTTTTAATATAATATACATGAGGATAATTATATATGTACATAAATAAACGTATGTAAGTGAATAGACTTCTAGTATTCCTTTTAACTTGACATCCCTCAGTATTATAAATTGTAACATACGTTACTAAGAGACACAATGAACTTCCCACAATAATTACTTTCTATCAGCCATTTTATGTTAACACTTGGTATAAACTGACACAGGGAACTTGGTTATATAATGGTCAAAGCAGATCTAAGACCAGGAAAGAGTATAAATCATCATGAGAGGGTTAATCTTTCAAAAGAAGAGGAGTTTACTAACTAATCTCTCATTGACTCATCAATTTGGAAATTGATTTTAGATTTCTATTCGATCTTATTTCTTAAAGTTTACAAAGCATGTCAAACAACAAATTAAGGTGTACCAACAACTCTTCTTATCTAGAATTCTGTTAATGCTTCTAGCAGGAGTCACTGTCTGGAAACCTTTACATAACTGTTCTTTTTTCTTATGCTCAATATGTAATATACCTTCATCACCATGCGCTTTATCGGGAAACCCCCTTATGTGGACTGTCTCCCAAGGAATCAAATTAAGCCTAATTATACTTAATGGCAATGGCTGCTGCTTAATTTGGATGGTAATTCTGCTTAATTGAGATGCCTTCAGGTGACTAAATAGTGCTCTTGTAAGAAGATCAGTGTGTTAGTCTATCAACTGGAAGCCTTGGTTCTTCTCTGAACATTTCACCAAAATAAATAAAGGAAGGCAAAGAATTTTCTGAAGCAGTATAACACAAAATTCCTGAAATTTAACTTGTGAATTGTTACGTGTTCAGAGTCAATAAAATATATATGAAGTCTTTAGAAAAATTTATGTAAATGTACAAAAACATGAGAGAGAAAAGTGAACTTGTATAATAAGAAAAATGTAAAAACCCAAACTGCATAAATTCATTATTTCATTTGTCACTTTGCAGTTTGGCCAAGTTTAAAAATCAACTTCAAAACATCAAAGTACATATTTAATGACTTTTAACTAATTTTAGTCTACTGGTGTCGGGTAAAACAGGATTATAATGGGATTTGAAAAGCAAAAGATCAATCTGGTGATAACTGAAATCTCTTCCTTTGACCTTTTGCTTGTCTGCATGTGGTAGACATGACTGGTTATCCATAACCATATGGAACCATAACCATATGGTTATCCATAACCATATGGATAACCACTGGTTATCCATAACCATCTGGCTTCCAGACGGTTCTTTCCTCAGGCTGCCCATGATCTGGATTGTGGACATTTTACTCAATTGGACCAGAAGAGAAGCCTCTGGGAATTTCTAGACAATTCCTACCATTTCTAAGAAAGACATGCCACATTTCTTCATTGAACACTGAATGTGATGGTGTGGCAGCATCTTGTGACCTAAGGCGGATGTTATCACTGCTCTGGAGACCCGAGCAGAAAAGAAAGGCAAACACTTGAGCCCTCAGCAAAGTTACTGAGTTCCTGAATTAAACCTGGAATCTCCCTGGCTCTGCATGAAATAGTTTTTCCCTAAAACTTCTGGCTTTTAGTCAGCTCTTCTATTATCTACAGCCAAAAATATCCTATTGACGCACTGAATAACCTATTATTTCACTTCCTTGTGGTTCTCGTCAAAGTGATAATGGAATAGATAGCTACAAAAGAAATAACTCTTCTTTAGTGAGGAAGAAAGCTAAGGAAGAGGCTATCACAGTGCAGTGCAAAGAGCACGTGTGTTTTTATCCTGCAATAAGAGTAAGGAGCTGTGCAATCTTACCTTCCCTGGGTCTCAGCTTCCTCTCTGTCAGGTAAAGGGTTTAGACAATGGGAACTCTAAGCTTCCTTTATTTGCACAGAGATATCAATTATTTCAGTACATACAGTGTGGATGAAGAACGTCGCCTGCCGCATCAGTAAACAAAGGATGTTGTGGCCATCAAGCCACCAGCCTCTGCACCCTGAGAGGATTCAGGTTGGAGAAAAACAGGATACTGGCCCTAGACAGTTGAGGTGCTGTGTATCAAAGGAATGATTTCATTGACCCCAGACCCTTGCATCTTCCCACACATAGAAAAGCGCTAAATTCCTTAACTTGAGAGGTCTGGTTTTCTCTTATTAACAGTGATCTTTTGATGTTCGACTGCCTGTTTTTTCCCAAAACCTCCTTTATATCCTGGCTCCTCCTGTACCTCTTCAGAGCAGTCCCTGAGATCTATCTGAGAGGCTGTCTCCTGGGCTTATGTCTTCACTACATCTGCCGAATAAAACTAATCCTTAACTTTTAGGCTGTGTTTTCAGTTGACAATTGGAAAGAAACAGAAACACAGATATACAGGCACATCTTCCATATAGGAAAATATTTATGATTATCCCATATGTAATCTGGATTTAAATGAATTTTTAAAATACTGGAAGGGGGTTAAACAAATCCCCTGACGATTTAGTTTGGAGCCACTACTTTCCCTGTTGGAACACCAGGGTATCCCACTTCAACCATACAAGAGTTTAGTATTTTAAAACTCTACGTGGCACTTGTAGTTGCAAGATCACTACCATTCATGACAGTGGAGCCCAGTCCACCCTCCGGCTGGCTCTGAGAGAAAGATGATGCCACCATCAGGACTCTCTTTGGCTCTTTGTCTTCTCTGCATGATGTCACACACATCCCAGGTTTCAGCAGCTAAGGAAACACCTGGGAATTCCGAATTGACCTCTACCAGGGAGACCCACTTGGAGACACAGCAGGCACCTCACTCTCACTATGCCTAGAGCCAAACTCATCATCTCTTCCCATAAAACACTGGTTTCTGAGGCCCTTTCCCTGGTTCGAGGTAGGGAGAACTTCGAATCTATTGCTCCAATCTGGAATAATTAGGAGAGTAAAGAAGGGCATCATCATCAGTAACTATGCAAGGACAGCGGAGGCCCACCAGGACTCCCCAGGAAGCTAGACCCTGTGCCCATTCTGGTCAGGGCTTCACCACACGCCCCGAAGCCCTTCTTGACTCCGCCTCCCGCTTACAGCACCTGCACTTGAAGCCAGGTGGACACAGTGTTAAGCAAGAGAATCAAAACCACCTGCCCATGGCTCCTCACCCCCCCCCCCACTCCCCACCCTCCACACATCAGTCATCAAGTTTTGCTGAGTAGATATTAAAAGTTCTCATCACAAGAAAAATTATGTGTAACTATGTGAGGTGATGGATGTTAACTAAACTTATTGTGGTAATCATTTAAAAACACGTACCAAATCATTATGTTGTACACCTTAAACTAATACAATGTTATATGTCAACTATCACATCACAATAAAACTGGAAAAAAGAGAGCATAAACATAACCTCCAGAACCAGTAGGGGGCAAGCACACTGAGAATACTCACTAAGAATTAACTGAATCTAAAACTGGCTCTGCAACAAATGTAGACAGATACACACACAATGCAGCAGAAGATTTTCAATTAAAACAACAAAATGTAAGGGTGCATGACATTCACCAGGTTGTTCGTTGTAAATAGTTGCCCAGGCAGAGTGCTGATTTCGTCAGGTATGCAGAGGGGGAAGATGAGAGCCTTACCTTGTCTGGATCTGTTGTGGTGATGACCCACACACAGTGTGCATTGTCTTCGTACTGAACTGGGTAATTAGGGGAGGTAATGACACCACTGGGCCCACGCAGATTTGATCCACACGTTCTAGCTAGAAGTACACAGAGATGATATTATTTTCCACAGGATTTCATCTGTGTGATGAAGACACAAGACATACATGGAACTTCAAGTTATGTGTCCAGCATTTATTGCAATGAAAAGCTATCTGTGAACTCAAGCTGGCAAGTAGATTTCGCTCAGCCTTCAGGACCCTTGCTTGGTATCTGCAACAGTAACCTGGAACTCTTTATTATGTTTCCCAAGGCACTGACATTCACAGAATGACTTAATTACAATAGCACCATGGACAATGTCAAATCAAATTAGTCCATTTCAAGCACCATTCTGACTCAGAGACGGTCTGTATAGACCTTTGGTTGCACCCAATGCAATAAGAATTCAGGAGACCGGAGTTAGTGTCTCAACTATGCCCTACACGATATGACCTTGAACCAGTAATCCCGACCCCCCACAGCTTCATCCTTTTAATTTTAAACGAGGAGGAACAGACGATATTTAAATTTCCTCTCAAGTTTTACACTGTATCATTGTATTCTGTAACAAACTGTACCCATTTCCTTATAGCACAATGCAAATAACAACTTAAAATACAGTTGAATTTGTGAAGAAAGAAAATAGAAACGGTGGCTCTAAAAGGAAAAAGAAAATACCTTAAAAATGAAAGACCAAGCAAATCATGGAAGTAACATAACCCAATAAGAATGACTAAGTTTTGAATATAAAAATATTTCAACTGACCTCCACTTTAAGAAAGAAGCCTTTAAAAAATCAGTACACAATTTTGTAAATCACATGTCAGCCTGAACTCCACTCTTAACATTAATAATTTAAACTGGGTTTGAGAAAAGAGCAGAAGAAACTAATTCCACAAATAAGAACTAATACAAGAGAATCTCAGGTCCATTTTCCTAAGATACCATATCACACGAACTGATTAAACTGCTGTCCACTGAAGAGTAGATTTTATTCATAACCCACCCTTCCTTCCTTCCTTTTGTTGGCTGAGCAGGTCCGGTATTGTCCTAAGAGACTGAGCTACAAGAGAACAGGATTCTGACCCCCAAGGGCCAGGCTGTAGGGGAGGAGTCACAGAAACCTTTTAATGGGGAAATCCCTAACTGCCCTCCAGGAATCTCTCTCTCTCTTCCATTTACATTGATACAGCAATAATATCAATTATGCCTACTCCTAGTATTGTAATTGTCAATGTACAGATCTCTCTTTCCAACAAGGTTGTGGTTCCCTTGACCTTGGGAAAGCATCCTTCCCTCACTTATCTGTATATCCTCAGCACCATATCTAATGTTGATAGTTGCTGACATAAAAACTGTGGGAAGCTGACTTTACACAACATTTCAGGTACTTGATACTATGAAAATAATTAGCTAAGAATTAATCTACTATACATTGATTAATAAAAACATATGAAAGTTAACTTTTAAAATATTGGCATTTGCTTTCCAAATGAATACTTTTTAATAAATATGGATAAAGTGTCACCTGGTTTTCAAACCCCAGTAGGCGTGTCTTGGCTCCAAAGGTCATTGAACAGAGCAGAGCCCACAAGCACATACACCTGTGCTGTATGATTTCCCTCTCCAGTGAGTCTGCTTTTAGGAACATGTTCTCGAGAGGATCATGAACTTCAGATCCGAAATTTTCTTAAAGCCTTCTAATATTACGGGAATTAATTACAGAAACTTAGAAGAAAAGTTATCAATAAAATTTGAGTTATCACACCTTTGTGTTACCCTACTTTGTGAAATTTCACACTGAAGAGCTGATAGAAACATAGAGTGTTACTCAATAAGTATCTGTTGACTAGTTTTAAACTAATATTATCAAAGTGCCATCCTAAGCATTTCAAACTTCGAAAAAAGACATGTGAAGAATGTGTGCAGTGGGGAACTAATGTGTTATATTACCATGGACAATTTGTACTCATCCAATCATTAGCCCCAGCTGTCACTCTGCTAGAAAGTTCACCAAATCTGACAGCCTGTCAATGGCCCTGGGTCTTAGTTCTTTGCTTTGAAGCTTGACCTCAACTTGACTTATTGAAATTGGTTCCCAGCTCTTCATGGAATTCATCTTACCCACTGTTTGGGGAGACAGGAATTTTAGTGATTATATTTTTAGTGAGATAACTATTAGTAAAATTTACATAGGAAACCAGCACATTTTGTACATTTTCCTGCATACATAGTACTGTGTTTCACATAGAACAAGTTATGAATCCAGTCCCTTCAGAAGTATTTCTCACCAAAACTTGTCAAATTAATACATAAAATATTTTTTCATTTTCTTACAACTATGTCCCTATTTTTGCAGTACATTTTCCTAATAAATTAGCTTTTTAACTCTTTTTTCTACCCATACTTTTAATCAAGCCATCAGAATAATCAGCTGAAATGAAGTATGTGGGAATATTCAGGGCAGGGATTTTGTTTGTTTGTTTTGTTTTCCTCCCTGTATAACCTCAACAATTAGAACAATTCCTGGCATTCAATAGTTACCCCATAGATACTTGTTGATGTATTTTTTGAGTAGGTTGATAGCCTTAAATAATATGATTTAACTCTAATTATTTACTTCTAATCCTCTTTCTTGGGAAACTGTTGAAAATTTTAGCTAGTACCTCGGTCTTTGCCTTTCTAAGTCGTCCCCATTCTAATCATCTGCCTCTTCATCATGTGATCATCCTACCATCATCACACCAATTACAATTCATTAGGTACTAGTTTCTCATATCAAGGCTTTCCTACTAGTCAGAGACAATTCTCAGATTTTCTATTGGCCACAACTCAAAGTTCAGCCATCTATGTGTAGAGTCGCTATCAGATAATAATAATGTTTCTTGAGTTATCATGATTTCTGTGTGCCACTGTCCAAATCCACATGGCGGATGAAGCACAGACTGGACATTATCTTCTATGTCTCCTGCAGATGATCTACTGCCTGGGGTTTTTTCTCTGCTCTCTGGTTCTGCTGCAGGAAGGGTCATACCAAGCTGCAATTTCTCTGAATTGTATAGTGGAGAGAGCAGAGTGAACTCTACTCCTTCCCCTATAGCTGCTCAGACACAGAGAAAGCTTAGCGACCTGCTCTGATTATGATGAGCAATCTCACTGTGTCCTTGCAGACGGGGAACTACTTCCCACACAGTTGCTTCTGGATTAAACACACATTGGATTAGTCAACAAAGTATTTAATTAAGCAAATAATTAGGTAATTACAATATACTAGTGCCAAGCAAGTTTTTATAGCAAAATTTAAATGCATTCCCATAATGGAAATGTATATACACATTTATACGTATTACAGTTGAATATTACTTTCTGCTCCTGCAAAGGCTTTCCCCCTTGTCAAAACCTTTTTGGAAATATAACACTAACATAAAGTAATTTACACTTAAATCTTAAAAATGCTTAATAAATGTTCTTTGATAATAACCACGACCTAATTAATGTATAGCTAGTATCACTCACATGACAGTGTTCTAAATTTGTAAACTCAAATTTTGCTTATATCTTACATGTTTTTAAGATAAAAGCAGAATTCACAAAATGATCATTGGAAATATAGCTCAAGAAGGAAAGTGGAAAGGGAGTATAAAACTAACCAATTCTGAAGCTTCCCTGGTGGTGCAGTGGTTGAGAGTCCACCTGCTGATGCAGGGGACACGGGTTCGTGCCCTGGTCCGGGAAGATCCCACGTGCCGCGGAGCAGCTGGGCCCGTGAGCCATGGCCACTGAGCCTGCGTGTCTGCAGCCTGTGCTCCGCAACGGGAGAGGCCACAACAGTGAGAGGCCCGCGTACCACAGCAAAAAAAAAAAAAAAAACTAACCAATTCTGAATGTCAATCTGTGCCATTTATCCATTTAATCACTGAATATTTATTATGTATAAAACATTTGTTTCACACAATTTATCTTATATAATTTGAAGTAGTAATTTATCTATTTATGTATAATCAGTTCCAGGAATCTTTACTGTTCTATAGTAACTACTTAATTAATCAAAATAGTTGAAGAGAATAATATTCTAATTGACCAAACTTAAATTAATAGGATATCTGGACTCACATCTGAAGCTTTTTTCAAGCACATTAAGAATTATACTGGATAGTGTATATCTTGTATGATTTAGAAGAAAACCACAGACTTTATGTCTTTAACCAGACTGTCAGCCAAAATGGGGAAAGTATGTCACAGGTTAAGAGCTTGATTTTCTTAATCACACCTGAGTTCTAGGCCTGGTTTATGAAGTTACTAGATGTCCTATCTTAAATTATTTCATTTTAAGCCTCTCAGGTTATCCACATAACAATCATAACTTCATCTATGATAGCTGTAAGGACTGAAGGAAAGAATTCGAGTAAAGCCTTCAGCGCATTTTCCAACACACCATAGCATAGGGAGTAAGGAAATAACCAGTAAATGCTTTGTAAGAGTTGGGCACTATTTCAGGCATAGAGGATACAGCAGAGAGAGAATAAAATTAAGTTCCTTGACTTCCTCAGGCAATTATACACATGACCATCTAATTCAGGAGGATATTTGACCTTTACAGAAAAGCAGAATCGGGGTTCAAAGCATATCTGGAAGAGGGTGGGCATGGAAGGGTTTGGATGAGACAACATCTGATGACCAGTGTAGGATGGAGACCCATATGGACACCTGGGGCAGAAGTGTTCCAAGCAGAAGGAAAACAAATGCAAGGGAGCTGTCACAAACTTCCCAGGCAGGTTCTAGGAACATAATTAGCACCAAATTAACATTAGCTTTCAGGTCATTTTATGTCAGTAGAATTTGAGAGGAGTGGTATAAAAATACATGGCTTTGTTATTTCCAGTAACTTAATAAAAAATAGAGAAAAACATGTTTTTCTCCCAAGTGACATTCAAGTAAAGAGTATAAATCCTTAGAAGTCTAGAAGCGAAACCAGAAATTTATCCAAATTCACTGGAATTAAAGTAAAAGTTAAAAGTGTGAGAAATTAAGAGGTACAAACTTGCAGTCATGAAATAAATGAGTCACAGCATAGGGAATATAGTCAGTAATACTTTAATAACTTTTTATAGTGACATCTTGTAAGCAGACTTATCATGGTGATCATTTTGTAATGTACAGAAATACTGAATCACTATGGTGTGTAACAGGAACTACCATGGTGTTGTAGGCGATTATACTTCAAAAACAAACATATGAACAAACAAACTCATAGAAAAAGAGATCAGATGTGTGGCTACAAAGGGGGAGAATGGTGTGAGGGAGGAAGGTGGTCAAAAGGCACAAACTTCCAGTTATAAGATAAATAAGTACCAGGGATGTGATGTGCAGCATGATAAATACGCTTAATACTAATGTCTCTTACACATGAACATTCCTAAGAGAGCAAACCCTGAGAGTTCTCAATATTTTTGTATCTATCACAAGGAAATATTTTTTCTTTAAAACGTGTGTATGCTTCTTTAAATCTCTGAGCTCACGGCTACCTGATATAATAATTAGTATTAAAATATAATCTTACAATTGGCTCTGGACCTTTAATCTGGTAGAATGAAGTCGTCTTTCAGGTATAAATGGTCTTTTCACTACCATTTAAAAGGTCATTCCTGTATGGACAGAAACTATCAGTAGGGAAGAATAAACTGTAAAGTTCTTGGTAAGTGAAAAGTTAATAAGTTAAGGGTAATTCTGAGCTAACCTGACCTGGAATCCCAAGATAATAATAACTTTATTCTGTGACCCTTGGTAGCTCTAATTGGCTTCCATGTAACCACAGTTAAAATTGCAAAAAACACTTCACTTTTCTTATGTGCCCTTTCAACTCAGAGAGCAACTAAAAATATTAATTCCACAGATCAAAGTGCATTAGCATTAAAAGAAATTCTCTCTATATATCCTCCCTAAATACTGATGGAATGAAATGCCAGCTGGAACATTTTACTTAAAAAAAAGAAGTACATTCTCTTCTTCTCTTTTTTGTTCGCTTATTTAAAACATCTACTGCTAGTTAAAGATACTTATACAGTTCCAAACAGCTCATATTTTACCCTGTGAAAACTCATAATGGTTGTTTTCATATCCCTAAACGAAGTAAGCATAATTTCAAACAAAATCACTTGTGTAATTACTGAGCTATGGCAACCATTCATCCCTGTGGTAACAGGAAGAAAAGGTAACATCTCCCATTCTCAGAGCTAATCAGCTAAGGTAAGTAAGCATTGGCTTAGGACCCAGTGTCCAGATGTGAAAGATCACTCCTGACTCACCGCAATTTATCGAATGCCTCTACCAGATATTCCTTCTGTGGAGAAGGCATGATAATTACTTAAGAGTTAGAGACCCTTCATGAAGAAGGGAGCCTCGAGAATCAGTCCTTCCTTAACTGACTGAGTTGAAATCTCATAATGCGTGCAATGCTCAGACCAGAGGCATTTTATTGCATTTGATAGATAGTTGAATTTAGAACATGTGGCTGAGATGATCAATATAAGGGCTGCTTTAAAGGCTCACAGTGCATCAGGAAAACCCAAGCCATGGTGCTCGCCTCTGACATACAATGTATTAAGGGGTAGCACAGAGGAGAAGATGAACTTGAAAAATTGCACTTGGTGTCTGGAACCTACTGACAGCTAAGTAAATATCCCTATGTTGTGTTTTGGGTAGCATTTGAAACATCATTATGTTTCATGTTATCCATTTCCCCCTACACTTTAGACAGCTAAAGCTATCTTTATAGAAAAAGCCATAAAAGTTCCAACTAAAGAAAGGTTTTTTCAGCTCTTCTTTAATTGAGGAATCAGTCATTAAAAGCCAGTACAGACACTATTTCCAGTAGAGACACTATTTAAAGGAGAGAATGATGACAGACTCAGGGCTCCTAAATGTTGCCAACCTGGAAAATGTATGGGCTTTAATAGAAGAAAGTATGTTCTACACTGAGGAATGCCTGCCAGGAAACCACCCATGACTCATGGAGATCACTGCTTCCCTTCACACCCACAAGCCTGTTGAGTGCTGAGAAAACTGGAACTGGGCTGAGCTACACAGCCGGAGTGGCGCTGTCCATGGTAGCCACTAGCACATCTGACTGTTGGGCACTTGAAATGCCACTGGTCTGAGCTGAGATGTGCTCTGAGCATAAAATGCACACTGGATTTCCAAGACATAGTATGAATAAAAGAAAGAGAAAAAAGTAAAGCATCTCCCTATAATCTTTTTGACTGCACATTAAAATTATATTTGTAATATTTTGGTTAAATAAACTATCGATACGTTATTAAAATTAACTGCACCTGCTTCTTTTCCTTTTCAAATCTGGCTACCAGATGTTTTAAAATTACATCTGTGGCTTGCATTTTATTTCTAGTGGAGAGCCCTGCTCTAGAGACTGCTCGAAGTGATCCTCTATTGGGTCAGCCTACAGATGCACTAAGATGTTTGACCATCCATCTGTATATGTAATCCATCAGGTCATGGTATATGGTGATTACTTATGTTATATAAGACTCTGTCACCCAGACTAGAGGGAAGGGTGTTCCTGCTGGCTTTGCTGGAGGAAGCTGCCTCTTGTGAGAGGGCAATGTGGCCAGGAGGTGAGTACAGGGCAGAGAAAGGGAGTTGGGTGTTGAAGGGGAGGACAGGTTCCTTGCTTAACCATGATACTTACAGATGAGCCCTTTCCAGTCCAGAAAGTGGGATATTCATATACACACAGCTCCACCCTTTTTTTCATCCATATAGCTTACACATATAGTCCTGCACTGATACAAAAATGCCAAGGGACATGAGAGAGGGATGAATGATTCTCTAATTTATTTGCACTCTCCACTTGTGAAAAGCTGCAGATGATACGGGGAAGCAAAAAAAAAAACAAAATGTGTCATTTATTCAGTGATTTATCCCACCTCTGCTTATAAAAATATACCCCCATGGCAAAGATTCCCTTAGTATCTATTCTCCTTTTCTTTCATAGAAATATAATTGTTTGGCATATATTTAAACACACAATAGAAAATATACATGTTTCTAAGTCTCACAACAAGGTGAAAATATCTGGCTGGATTTTGGCCAATGAGAATGAGCAGAAATGCATATGATGGTTCCTGCAGACTCTCGTTAGCATACATCTGCTAACCCTGCTTCTTCTAACCTCCTCCATCCAATCACCTGGAGTTTGGATACCACCGTGGACTCTGAGGATGGAGGCGTGACCATAGTGAGGACAGAGTGAGTCTTGAGGACATTTTCATATCTGAAACAGACCTGCCGTCCTTGTCCTGTACTGCCTAGCTCTTAACTTCTGTATAAGAGAGAAATCCACTTCCATTTGTTTTAAGCTTCTCTTGGGTTTGGTTTTCTGTCACCTAATTGTTATCACCTAATTCTAAACAGTTTATCTCAAATTCTTCTATTTAGGAGATTTCAGGACTTTAATTTTTTGTTTAATGTCGTACTACTCCAAATGCTCTAAAATACTTATTTCTTTAAAACTGTGTTTTTAAAGATATTTTTTACTGTTCTCTAGACACAGTCTGCTATCATTCTATTATGCAGATCTAAAATGTACATCCTATAAGAAAACTCTTCCTTAATTATTTCTTGCTGCTATAGCTCATTATTTCAGGAAGTTAAAAGTAATAAATTGAAAAAGAGCTAAAGGATTAGTCCATGAAAATGAAGGTACATCTAATTAAAGCAAAACAGCTGAGTTAACAGCTGGGAGGAAAAAAGAAGAGATGAATAAAGTTGAGTGTGACAAACAGAAGTGGGTGTGGAGAGAGGTGGGGAGGCTTCCAGGGAAACCAGGCCAGAACCACACAACAAAGACCCTGTGGGAGAGCTGTGTCTTCTAAAATGATGAAGCAGGGCATTAGAGTCTATGGGAACAGGAAGCCAGAGGACTCCTCCTCTAATTACCTCTAAAAGTGAGCAGTTGGCAGTCCAGGAGGATGGAGGGAAGTGTCCCACCATAGGCCTGGATGGAGCAAGCACCTGCGTGTTTGACACCAAATCAGCATATAAGCTGGGGCCAATGTGCTGGGAAATATTGTTATGAGTGTAGATGAGATTTGGGCCAAAGGGAAAAAAAAGGAAAACTTCTGGATTAATAAGTAAGGTAAGAATCAAATAATATCCTACTCAATAGTTTCTTTATGTTACTCTAAAATATCAATTTAAAGCAGATGCACATTTACTAGTTTTGTCTAGTGTGGGCTTTTAAATAATGACATATGTTCCTGGTATAGAAGAGCAAGAAAAACATTTAAAAATGAAAGCATATTTTTTTCCTTAGGGCAAAGATAATACCTGTGGCTTAGTCCTCATTTGTAACTGGGGCATGAACATTACCATCCTTTCATGGGAATATGGATTTTGCTACAGTTCCTTTGAAAGCCTAATGATGTCACTTTAGTATTAGTGTACAAATAGTCTAGTGACCAAAAGGGGAGGGGCGTAGCCATACACATTTCCTGACCAGAGGTGGGTGCTTCTCCAAGGAGGGAAACTTTTCATGGGAAAGGGCCACCTGCAACCAGACCACACGCCCACTCTGCCCTCGGGATGAATAGATGCTACAAAGCTGTGTTTTCTACATGTAAAAAGCCACCAAGTTGTTATAGGTAAAGGTACACTATACTAAAGCCTGCAATCTAGTATTTTAGCTTTGATGAAACTAGCAATGTATTTTGCAACTACTTCATTTCACAGGATATAACTTAACACTGTTCATCTTGTATTGTACCTTTTTACAACTGGAACATTTTAAAATAAAAATTTATGAATCCATTCACTTGAAAAAGACTATAAGGAGGGATAAGATATTCTTATATATGAAAGTATATAAGAATATACTTTTTATTCCTTGTTCAACTTAGTACCTTTTTTCTTCTTCCTTTAAAACTACCAATTTGCATAAATTTTTTATGGCCAAAATGCAAACAAAACAAAATACCTAGTTTTTCTTTTAATTTTATTGATTCTTCCTTAGTAAAATAGCCAAAACAGTTTTCTGCTGGGATCACTATGGCTTCTATACTTCTGGTAGAATTCTTCACGTACTTCACAGAAGCAACAAATACATACTTTGGCCTCACTGAAGAAGATGGTGATAATGCAATATTTTGCTCTTCTATGTCCAAGATTAGTTTAATATGATTTAATAATAAAACGATGGCTTCAGATCATGTTAACAAACTCCCTTTATCACTGATACTATCAAAACCCAAGAACTCAACTTCACTACTATTGCAAAGTGAGAATTTTTAGATATGCAGAGACATGCATAAAGTTTTCCAAAGCATCTGGTTATGTAACATATTTTCATACATATGCAAACTGTGTATATAGATAGATAGATACCAAGTTATATCGAGTATGTGTGTGTGTTTGAATGATTATATTTGCTCATGTATTTCCTGAAATTTAAAAACCACAAATATCTCTGGAAATGTTTGCCTGCTAAAAAATTTCAAAAAATATTTCTTGTTTACCTACATCACTATGAAAGCATAAATCATCACCACGTTTTGCTCTGCCTATACACAGTGCTTTGCACGTAAATCGTTCAGAAAAGCATGCCAAATCTGAGGAAAGAGAGAACCTGGGCAGACGCAATCATACAGGCCTTACCTCGGCAAATGGGCCGGTGGTCACTCCACGCAGCCAGAGTCTCCGTGACTCTCTGACACGTTATGCTCTTGGATCCCTGGAGCACGTAATTGTCCTCACAGGAGAACTGTACATTTGCACCAACCCTGAGCAATTACAAAACCAAAAACAACCCGAATTACTCATGGAAGACTTCTTAAAAAAAATCATCACAGTGCTGCTACTGTGTTATGCCATCAAAATGATATTAAACATTAAGTGATCCATTAGTAATTATTCACAGATACAACCCTCTAATGCAGCACAAGGCCTGGATTCAAATTTCCGTTCTGCCAACTTCTGCTAAATAAATATATGATCCTTAAGGTATCTTCTCTAAAATTAAGACAACGACAAAGGTGGCAGGACCATGTGTTGTGGATTAAGTAAGAAAATGCATGTGAAAGAAGTGAACCCTGGAAACAAAACAAAGTTGGATGTCATTCCACATGGATAAATATCTTACCAAAAAAAAGACCGAAAAAGCCTGGGTTAAGAAAATGTCTCAGTACACAGAAAGACAAGTGCTGTATGATTCCACTTATATGAGGTATCAAAAACAGTCAAATTTATAAAATCAAAGACTGGAATGGTGGTTGCCAGGGGATGGGGGGAAGAGGGGAAGGGAGGAAGGGGGGAAATGGGAAATTATTAATTCAAAGGTATAAAGTTTAAGTTAAGTAATATAAATAATTTCTAGAGATCTGCTATACATCATTGTACCTATAGTCAACAGTAATGTACACTTAAAAAATTTAAAGAGGGCTTCCCTGGTGGCGCAGTGGTTGAGAGTCCGCCTGCCGATGCAGGGGACACGGGTTTGTGCCCCGGTCCGGGAAGATCCCACATGCCGCAGAGCGGCTGGGCCTGTGAGCCATGGCCGCTGAGCCTGCGCGTCCGGAGCCTGTGCTCCGCAACGGGAGAGGCCACAACGTGAGAGGCCCGTGTACCGCAAAAAAAAAAAAAATTTTTAAGAGATAAATCTCATGTTAAGTGTTATCATCATCATCATCAAACTTGCTTGCAATGAAAAACAAGGAAAAAAAAAGTCTCAGTAAAGAATTTATCATTGCAAACATTAATTATATTATATTCAGAGAGAGGTCAGTGCTATTATATTTCAGAAATACATCTTATAGGAAAAGAATAATTTGATTTACAAAAAAGCAATCCATCCAGCCTAGAGTTAGATGAAAAACTGCTTTGGCTCCAGAGCTGCCTCTGAAAACATGAAGCCCTAAGGTTGTAAGCAGTAACGAAACGTGATTGCAGAATCACAAACCAACAGGTGCATGAGAAGATGTGAGAGGCATACATCAGGTCTGAGCACACCCAATCACTTCCTTCTAAGCCTGTTGTCTGGCACTGAGTTGAGTGCAGCATTATTTTATTATCTGACAAGCCTATTGTTACAAGAGGAAATTCTACCTGTGTCTTCCATTTGACAAACCCTGACGTTGACGTTGACAAAAATGGGAAATGAAAGAGAGTCTTTGAGAGAAAATATGCATAGTTGCCCGTGTTATGTGTAAAGTTATTAATAGATAAAAGATAAGGAAAAAATAAACAAATGCTTTCCTTCCCTGCTTATTGAAAAAGTCTAACCTGCAATATCACAGTGAACATTATTCCAGTAACATTATAGCAGCATTTCCCACACTTCTGTATAACACTCTCGGAGGATCATCACAGATGTCTATAAAAATCATGGAATCAATTTGAAAAATTCTGAATTAAACAAAATTAAGCATCTTTCTTTTCTAAAGGGGACTTTCAGTTTACTAAAATTTAATATGCAAAATGTGTTTCACCTACTTAAGAGAATGTAAAGTATGTAGAATTTTCCAAATTTATCTGGTCAGGAAGCCCTTTTGCACTAAGTATCCAGGGCAACTAGAATTCTATGAAAGTAACCTGCAACTTTACCAAATTCACTGATGAGCTCTAGTAGTTTTCTGGTGGTGTCTTTAGGATTTTCTATGTATAGTATCATGTCATCTGCAAACAGTGACAGTTTAACTTCTTTTCCAATTTGGATTCCTTTTATTTCTTTTTCTTCTCTGATTGCCATAGCTAGGACTTCCAAAACTATGTTGAATAAAAGTGGCAAGAGTGGACATCCTTGTCTTGTTCCTGATCTTACAGGAAATGCTTTCAGCTTTTCACTGTTTAGTATGATGTTAGCTGGAGGTTTGTCGTATATGTCCTTTATTATGTTGAGGTATGTTCCCTTTATGCCCACTTCTGGAGAGTTTTTATCATAAATGAGTGTTGAAAATATTTGCAAATGATGTGACCAACAAGGGATTAGTCTCCAAAATTTACAAACAGCTCATGTGGCTTAATATCATCAAAACAAACAACCCAATCAAAAAATGGGCAGAAGCCCTAAATAGACATTTCTCCAAAGAAGACATACAGATGACCAAAAGGCACATGAAAAGATGTTCAACATCACAAATTACTAGAGAAATCCAAATCAAAACTACAATGAGGTATCACCTCACACCAGTCAAAATGGGTATCATCAAAAAATCCACAACAATAAATGCTGGAGAGGGTGTAGAGAGAAGGGAACCCTCCTACACTGTTGGTAGGAATGTAAATTGGTACAGCCACTATGGAGAACATTACGGAGGTTTCTTAAAAACTAAAAGTAGAGCTACTATATGACTCCTGGGCATATATCAGGAGAAAAACATGGTCCGAAAAGATACATGCACTCCAATGTCCATTGCAGCACTGTTTACAATAGCCAAGACATGGAAGCAACCTAGATGTCCACTGACAGAGGAACGGATAAAGAGGATGTGGTACATACATACAATGAAGTATTACTCAGCCATTAAAAAGAAAGAAATAATGCCATTTGCAGCAACATGGATTGTCATACTGAGTGAAGTCAGTCAGACAGAGAAAGAGAAATATCGTATGATATAGCTTATATGCAGATCTAAAAAGAAATGATACAAATGAACTTATTTACAAAACAGAAACAGACTCATGGACTTCGAGACTGAACTTATAGTTACCATGGGGGAAGGGTGGGGGAAGGGATGGTTAGGGAGGTGGGGACTGACATGTACACACTGCTGTATTTAACATGGATAACCAAACAAGGACCTTCTCTATATATAGCACAGGGAACTCTGCTCAATGTTATGTGGCAGCCTGGATGGGAGGGGACTTTGGGGGAGAATGGATACGTGTATATATATGGCTGAGTCGCTTTGCCGTGCACCTGAAACTATCACAACATTGTTAATTGGCTATACTCCAATATAAAATAGAAAGTTAAAAAAAAAAATTCTATGGAAGTAATTTTGAGAAACACTGTGTTATAAAGACATAATATGTATTATTTTTGAAAGGGAAAAGTGGAAAAACCAAAATGTAAACATAATTCTCATTTTCATTGTTAGTCATAGCAGTTATTTAAAACAGCTATACTTTTTAGACATATACATCATAATTTCATTGGCCTTTGGTCTTTGTTTAAATTTCCGGAACCACATTGAATAAGTGAAGTAAATCTGAATATTTGGTTTGAAAACAACTATTATATCTCCGTGTTCTCTATTCCAGGCCCCAATCTTCAGTTCTCTTTGTTTACCTAAATTTCAGTTTTCATACTTTTCATCATTCTTTCAATATATTTTTATTGAATATCCACTGTGTGCCACACTCTACTCCAGGTACTAAATATGCAGCAATTCATAAGACCGACAAAGTCCCAATCTCATGGAGATAACATTCTAGTTAAGGGAGGACAAAAAACCAAACAAACAAATCAAATGAGAAGAAAATGAAAGTGTTTTTAAGTACTGTGAACAAAATACACCAAATGATGTGATTAATAACGGGTTAGGGAGAGTCGGGATTTAAGAGTCCTTCAGAATTTTTTATGATCGTCTCAAACTAAGGTGCTAGTATCGCACATAATTTCTAGGCATGGTCAAACACAAAGGAAGGAAAATGAGATTATTGCTTCCCTCTGGCAACCACCTACTTCAGTTACCAAAGCCTATCATTCATAGTTTTGATGGAGTGTACTCCATTCCAACAAAATGTCTATCTTTTTCATACATGCTGTTCATACATCCGATCAACTTCCTTTAGGTATTCTTAGTGAACTGTGTTAACTTTGACTACTCTATCTCATTTCTGGCAATATATTATAGATTTATCATCCAAAATTGGAGAAAATATGGGCAGTGTTGTTTTTTGGAAACCATGAGAAATATGAATGACTATATTATCTCATATATATTTGAATGAATACATTTCTACAAAAATGAGCAAAATATATAGCGATATAGAGAAGAAAAAAGCTTGATACAAAATTGTTACCCCAGATAACAGTTATCTATATAAGTATCTGAATCTGTATATCAGGAAAATTAGGCATAAAACTATTTTTAGCGTGGTAACAGAATCACAAGTACACTTTTGTTTCTATACTGCAATAATCGTAGTACTTCTGATTTTATAAAAAGTTAAATTTTTAAATATTTTAAAATCCTACTATTAGATTGCCCCATTTGCTCTCACTCACTGAGACAGAACTCTCTCACACCTAACAGAGTTCACACTCTCCTCAGATTTCCAGCAGACAAAAACTACAGAAGCCTCTTCTACTGCAGAAGGTAGAAGACTCTTCCTAATGTTCCATAATCACTGTAGTATATCACAGAAGATCTAGTCCAGAAATCTCCATCTGGGTTCTGGGGAAATCAGTCCTCAGTATGGACAGAGTCTGATATGGAACTCATTCCTTAATTTCTGTCCTGAAACCTTTTGACAAATGACTGGAAATAACAATTGATAAAATAGTGAGGCTTCTCTACTTTCAAAGCATTAAAATTATTAACAAGAGCAACCTCTTAGCTTGACGGCAGTTTGGAAAACAGAGCCACTGATGGGTAAACTCATTCCCAAGAGTGAAGATGAGGAGTAGTCTCTCCATTGAGATGAACAGGGTTGAGCTTGAAACTGATGATGATCCAACTTCTAATGTATTATTTCAAACTTTTGCTTTGGTTTTATCTAGCACTTGAATCAGTTCAATTTAAAATCCATGCACACTGTCAGCTTCAAATATATAATAAACTAAGCTTTTATTTATGATTTGATTTTATGATTACTATGTTTGAAGGCACATGTATAACATTAGGAAGTTTAATTTGGTTTACTGGAAAGCACTCAGAAGAAAATAACAGAAAAAAAGAAATTAGTATCTTCCCATTGGCAATTAAATTTAGAACACCTAAGAATTATTTTGTCATACAATTTTGACAATTGTTAGTAGCTGGAAATTGTCAAAAATAACAGAAAACTGATTTTGTATAAGATCAAGATAAATTGTGTATTGATAATAAATATCCAAATGGCAAATTTTAAGTTAAATAGTTGAAGCAGAATAATTTGGTGTTTTAAATATAATAGAACAGAATAGAAAAAAACACACTTTTCACTTCTTCAGTGCTTAGCACTTCCAAAAGGCTTGTCATTCAAAGTCTGAATTATGAAGACATTCCATTTGTCACCATCTACTTGACTTTACCTATAGTTTGAAGAGACTTTCTAGGTGAATGAACTATTTCTAAATATGGGTTTCCTAGAGAATGGCTATTTGTGCATTTATTTAAGATTGGTAGTATAATTATTTCTAAAAAACCCCACACACAAAGTAACTTAAAGATTAAACTAGAATCCAAAATAGGATGTGGAATGATTTAGCTGTGATGTGTAACTATCCATTAATTCAGAGATAACTCTGACCTACCTGAGTGGCTAGATGGGCAGATCCCACCTGTTACCTCAATCCATGCTGGCTGGTGTTGATTGAATCTATTGAAGCAACTAGTTTCCCCATTTAGAATTTTCTAAATGGATAAATAGATTGATAGATTGATATAGACGATACACAGATAAATATCTGTCTCTTGGTTAAAAAAATCCAGCTCAAACAACATACTTAAAGATTCATAAATACAAAAAACTAGATACTATTTTTAGGCATCAGGGGTAGGCATTTACACATTTTGCATCTGCAGCAAAAAGGAGAAACACATTATATTATACTGTTTTCACATTTAAGCAACAGAAAGCACAAAAATTAGAGCAAAAAACTTTCTTTAGAACTAAGCTGAAGTCAGGATTTGCTGTATTTCTCTTTGTAAAGTGAACACAAATGACATGGGGAAATTATATCTGGAACCACACTGTACCAAAGGTATAGATATCTTGCTTAACTATTTTTTTATGTATAAAAAGGCAACAACTGAAATTTTAATAAATTTTCAAAGATTTTGTGTGGGTCATCAAGAGAATTTAGAATCCCTGGAAACCCAAGACACAAAGGTCACCTAGGCTTCCTCACCAGATTTTTTTTTTTTAACATCTTTATTGGAGTATAATCGCTTTACAGTGGTGTGTTAGTTTCTGCTTTATAACAAAGCGAATCAGCTATACATATACATATATCCCCATATCTCCTCCCTCTTGCTTAACTATTTTTTGAGAAGAACTGGAGCCATGTGGCAGGATAATATGTGAAGTGGTAAAGGGTGTGTGTGTGTGTGTGTGTGTGTGTGTGTGTGTGTGTGTGTGTGTGTGTGTGTGTGTGTGTGTGTGTGTGTGTGTGTGTGTGTGTGTGTGTGTGTGTGTGTGTGTGCGCGCGCGCGCACAGGCACAAGGGTTCACACCTGTGATTTTTCTCCTGTATTTTACTTACACCCTGAGGATGCTGATACTGGCATAGCACGAAGAAAAATTATAGGTGTCTAAATCCAGAAGTGTCCTCCAGGTGTGTGAAATATGTTTAAAGGAGCAGTGATAATACATTGCTCCCCATTCCTCATTCCTCACTATGAAACATAAAAGTAAAGCAGCAAAAAAAAAAAGTAAAGCAAAACACAAGGCCAAGCTGAGGCAGGTGTCAGGTGTCAGGGCTGTGGAATGCAGTGCCCTGTTATCCGCAGCACCCTGGACCAGGAAGCAAGTTGGGTGAGGCAGTGGAACAAGATAGGGCCCCGCCCAGGGCAGTGTGTGGGCTCCCAGGGCTAACACAGACCCGTTCCTCTTTCCCAGCTGTGACCCTATGGACAAGTCTGTGTCTAACGGCACAGCCTCTCTAAAGAAGAAAAGGCAGCATGGGAGCCTACGACTAGGAGGTGGAGCCCCTGGGCCCTCGAGTGACACAGCAAGTCGTCCCCAGGGTGCTCATGCCTCTTGAATGTTGGCTGTGGTTGGTGGAAAGGAAGCCCCAGGCTCAGAAACATCTCCCCTCCAGGAAGAGGATGTGCGCCCGGCCAGGAGCCGGGGACGATCAGGACAGGAATCCGAGGGGCAGGGATAAGGCGGGGAAGCCACGCCCACTCCCCACCATTGAAATGAGGGCCTTTCCGTAAGCCCTGGCATGACATCATCAGCAGAGGGGGAACGGGAAGTGAACAGCTGACTAAACCTGATAGACTAAGAAATCACGGATTTCAAAAACTTTTAAGAGTAAATAAATACAATTTTCTGACTCAGACTAAATGGGGATATTGAAAAAGAAATTAATTACAGCCCCAGGACAAAGAAGATTACGTTTTGCACCTCTGAATTCATGGGCCTGTAATTAAACCGCTCACAAGCACTGAAGCTGACTCTGCAAACAATAATCACTCTTCTTAGCATATACAAGCCCCCCCACCCTCCCCATCTCTGCCGCTCCCTCCTCCTCCTTCTCCCTCCCTCTCTCATCTGTCTCTCTCTTCCTCTTCCTCCTTCTTACTTCTTTCTCATTAAAAAATATTTACTTCCCATAAATAAAATTAGTTATACAGGTAGCTTCCGGAAGTAGATGTTAAAGCTTCCAGAAAACTGTAGTAGGAAGAATTTGAAGGTATTTTTGTAACTTTGGAAGAAAAGAAATGACACTTGATACAAGAAAAGAAATGAGAAGAAAACTGTCAGGAACACTTCCAATGTTCTTCAACATCTTTAGTACATTTGGACTCAAGTCCTCCTTCTACAAATAAAATATCCCCACTGCCTTAAACAGTGCCTGGCATATCACAGGCACTCGAAAATACATGCTGAACAAGTGGAGAAAGACAAGTCACTTTCCTGGGGCTACATGTGTCAATCTGTCAGTCAAATGGGCCTGAGAAATAACGGTAGCAGAGAAATCCATCTACTCTTCATCCTCTTTACCGGCCTTTATTACAGCTCACCTGCATTGGTTCACAACTGGTTATGGTCAGGCTTTTAAGCACGAGGTGCCCTGCTAGTCATAAGGATGTACGAACTACTGGGGGCAGGAAATACTTCATCCAACAACCACTGGGCAATGAGGTCAAGAAATATAAATTACTATGGGAAAAATGATTCTGCCCTCAGTGAAAAGGTAAAACAATGACATTGCCAGAAACTGAAATTTGGGTTGGGTCTTAAAAGATTCATATAGTTTACTTACTTTTCTCAAAATGAGTATCTGTGTTCTAGAGTGAAACCCACCATAGAAAGCCCTGTTGGTGTCAAAGTTGGTGATCTGTTCAGGGAACTGCAAGTAGCCTGGTTTGTCCAGAACAGTATTTTCCAATTCCTGTTCCAAAGAGGGGCCCATTCCTTCCTGCTCCAGAGTTTTTCCCCTTTAGACTTGGGGATTTGGGGTCCTCTCCTGATTCACCCCTTCTCCTTTCCCTCTCTTTGAGGTACAGCTTAGCTCTTTTACTACTCCACAAAATGTTTCTTTTGAGAAATATTAACCTAAAGCCCAGAAGTAGGAAGGGTATGAGGCTTGGAAAAGGCCACCCAGAGAGGCAGTTCCCAGGAGCAAGGGTCCCTGAGGGAAAGCATCATGTTTCACTCACCTTGAAATCTCTCACAGCCTCCAGCAGAGTTTATTGCGCTTATGATATCCCTGAGATAGATGTTTGTAGAATGACTGCACAGGACAAACAGGAGACAAAGGCATGAATTCAGATCATCTCCTAAATGTGCAACCGGCCACCACAGTGCAAGGCTGCAGGGAGTAAATCCCAACAGCAGCATGTGAAACCCATCTCTGCAGCCACCTTGCAAGTGCGTGTCTGTTATTACATGCCTCTATTTCAAAAGAAGCTGTTTTAGATAACCTCACTGATTCTCTGACAAATGAGTCGTACTCCACTCGGGAAAGGAACTTTGATACTGAACCGTATGTTCTCCACTAATGGCAAGACTGGTCCTAATACATTCGATTGATTTCAGGCTACAAAGACGGTCCAAGTAAACTGGCCCTTCACTCCTAAGACGTCGTCAGATTGTACAGTTTGCACAGCCTTCCAGACAATGGCATCACCAGAGAGATGCATGTGCAGCTGCTGTGAATATCGCAATGCCTATTACCCCCCTTTTGATTTTCACACATAATGTGTCGTTTCTGGGTCATTTTTTCTTCTTATAGTGGCAATTTTTAGACTCATCTCCTCAAGCCTGAAGGCAATTTAGTACCACTAAGAATGCATTAGATGGATCTCTTTAGCCTAAGGAAATAATCTAATATTTCATAGGATTTTTAGATATTGTACTTTAATAACAGCACAACAAAGACCCCCTAACCGCGATCAGAATACAAGCAACATTAACGCCGTGAATGGGGCTTCAAATGACCAGCAATCTTCAGACTCTGAGAGCTCTCAGATGTGCAGCATTTAGAAGAATGTGTGAATTTTCCCACGAGGAAATTTAATTTGCATCTTCTGAGTATACCATAAGTTCATGGGGATCCACTATTTAGCAAAACAAGAGGGGTGTTTTTGTCTGACCAAGTAGAAATATTAAATCCTCAGATTCACACCCACCCATTCATACAGAGGCAGAAGCCACTACTGCACTATTTCTGGAAGGAACAGGTGGGCAGGGAGAGGGGATTCAAGTAAGCCTGGACCCGCATCAAGGCTCTAGAAGAAGCTGATCCAGCACTCCCTTCTCCCATCTCAGTTCATCTCTCTGTGGCCCCTCAGCCCCTGCCTGACAATCTCCTGATGCCCTGGGAACAGTGGCCTCTACACCTTTCTTTCACTTGACATTTGGAAGCCAAAGAGGACCCCGCAGACTCTGGGCCTTGAGCTGTTTTATGGGCTGTTCTCTTTCCTCTGCAGGTCCAGTGAGAGAGCCTGGGAGCTTCTCAGATGGAGGGAGGGGAGAGCGTCTGCAGCCTGTGGACAGGTCCAGCCTCCGCCAGGAGGGCGAGCAGGGCTGGAGGGCAGGACACACCAGCAACGACTATTTGTTTTCTATGGTGAACAGGCCCGGGGAGTGGCGGGAGTGGCAGGGGCTAGCCAGGCAGGGAGGGAAACAGTAGCATTAACCACGTGCTCGTGACAGGCGTTCATCCAGGGCCCCGGGATGAGTCATCACTGGAGGTGCCTCAACCCCACTTTGAGAAAAACAAGACTCAGAGGGTCAACTGCTCCAGATCATGCAATACATGGATTCAAACTGTCTTTTTTTCTTACTCTGAAACTTATCACCTATACTTGTGATTGAGCAGAAAACAACTGCAAATACAGAGAGGCTGCACAGCAACGATTTTCCTCTAGGCTTGTATCTACTCTGTGCAAAGCCTTCCAATATTCTGAATCATCCTGCCCTCCTTGTTACAACAAAGTGATGGACTGACAATGGAAAGATCCAGGACAGACAAGGCAACCCGAGCCAGGGCTGGTGCGTGTGTAGCAGGTGCTGGACACACGGGGTGCTCCAGGCTTGCACGCGCCCTCCCCGTCTCCCCGTCTGGGCCTTGTTCTGCCCCTGTGGCCATGCAGCCACATCCCAGGTGCTGCTGCTGACCACAGCCATGGGTCTGGGGGCTCCTGACAGAAAGGAGCCCCCTCACCCAGGTGCTGGCTGGGCAGAGCATGCCAGTGCTCTGGGTTCCATAGCAGCTGCCTGGAAACGTGGTGACTATGGCCCTGCAATATGGAGACGCTCTGGGGACATTCCTGCCCAGTGGGAAACAGCGCTGGAGGGGTTGCAGTGAACAGCGAGGCCCCAGCAGTGCCCCCAGGCTGTTAAGGCACCTGTGAGACTGAGCCAGCCGGCTGGTTACTAAGTGTGAATGGCTTCCCTCCTATTCGCCATCCCTACCTTCTGGGCTTACTGCCATTTCCCTCCCTCCTGCTTCCCTGGGATTGAACTGCCCCAACACTTCTTACCTTGGGCTGATTTCTAGGGAATTCCAAATAAAGTGGGGAACCTGAGTCGATGATCAGCCTCCAGCCAAGCCCCAAGACCTAGAGAAAGTATTCGCACCTGGTAGGCCAGATGTTTAAATCGCTGTCAGTAAAACACAGCTCAGCTAGAACAGGAGCCTGTGTTCTTCCTGATTTCTCCTCTTCTCCTCTCATGCTCCTCAAAGCCCTAAATACACCTTCTCTGTTTCTCAGCATACCTCCTCTCTCTATCATCTGCCCCACTTCAACCCAATATGGAAATGTCTTCTTATTACAATTTCTTCTCCTCCGTCTCACATTAATACTGGGTCATTCCCAGAAATGATGTCTCATATTACCTAACACATTTAGCACTGTAAGTAGGACCAAGCCAATCTGAGAAAAGGGCAGATGAGGGATCCTGGGAAAAGCAGAAAAGGTGTCTCGGGGCAGGTGAGGCTAAAATCACACCAAGCCGTGTAGGTGTATAGAATCAAACCGTAAACACCACCTGCACAGCTGGATGTGCCTCGCTTCCTCTCATACCATTTTCTCTGTGCAGCTATGCGTTTGTTGGTTGGTGCGTTTGCTTTAACCTCCTTTCGTTTAGACTCAGCCCTTAATGTTTATTTTCACCTCTACGGAAGAGAGGCAGGAAGGGTTCTTCCACCTCAGGGTCTCTGCATGTGCTTCCGTCTGCCTGGACTGCCCCCACCCCACTATTTTGCATGGTGGGATGGGGGCAGTCCTTCTCATCTTTTGAGCTCAGCTCTGAAGTTATCTCCCCAGAGCCTTTCCCTGCTATTCTGTCTACAACAGAGGAATCCCTTTCCTGATCCTTCTTTGTTTCTCCTTTCATCTCAGGAGCACGTCACAGTTCTAAGGGCTCGGCTCATTTTGCTTAAGGAAACCAATGAATTAGTAAATACAAGGATGGGTTCCTCAATCTCTCTACCCATGGCCCCAGGTAGTGATCTGCGTTTTCTCTTCCCCTCTTCCTTTGGGAACAAAGACTACAAGCAGAGAAGCACAGCTGTGTGGCTGCCCTCACTTACTGCCGTGCTCCATCAATGCCCTGGACCCAGCCCTCCCAGCATGTGCCCTGCTGCTCTCTACAAGGTGGTCCTTCCCACTGGCCCAAGAATCTCCTGCTCCTTTTCTCTTGTCTGTTATCCAAGTCTGCTCTGAGCAAGATCTGATGAACTGTCCCTACACCAGACTATGCAATGGGACCCGATGGTGATGCCTTGCCCTCCCAGAGGGAGTCCACTTCATCAGAGCAAGAAGTTGCAAAGCAAAGTCTTGGTCCCTAGGATCCCTCCACAGCAAAGCCGCGGGAGCTCCACCCTGAGGGCACCCTCTCTGCTTCCCACAAAGGGCAATGTTGGTTCTAGTTCTTACTGAACTCTTAACAGAAGTCTGCTCTGTAAAGAGAGCTGAGGAATTAATTTAAAAACACACATAAAAAACTGTAGATGGCATCAGTAGGCTAAGAACTGACAAATCCTCATTTCCTCATCTTCCCACATGCCTGCCACCTGACTTTCTCCCCCTCAACTTTTACAAGTAGGAAGATTAGGGAGCCCCCCGGGTGGAATTTAGGAAGGTGGTGCAAAAAGAATGCAACTGACAGGTAAAGGGCGCAGACTGGTTTTATCCAAAAACTACCTAACAAATTACCCTCTCTACTAACTAGCTAGCTACCATAGAATATAAATAAGGAAACATAGAAAGTCTCTAAACCAGCAATTCTCAGCAAGGGTCAAGTGCATCAGAACTGAAAGGGAGCCTCATAGAAGTTGTGTAAAATCTTATTAGACTACGGCAAAAACATGACCAAGAGACACAGAGCTTTATAGCTCTGACGGACCACAGAAATCATCATCATCTATTTCTGCCCATTCTTTTACAGATGAGGAAGCCAAGAAACAGAGAAACAAACTGTGTTAAAGAAGGTCATTTTAAAGAGTGTTAATATTTAAAGGATCCCTAAAATCCCATTTCTGATGGTCATGATAATATGGGTTATTGAAAAAAATCAACTATTGCATTTTGAAATTAAGAAATTTATGTATGCTTCAATATCAATGAACAATTCTCCCAGACAGCTATTTAAATGGATATTATATTTTGACAAAAATTAATTTACTATTACAGATACTTTAAAGACTGGGAGAGAGAGGAAGAATAGTCCATGAATTGTACTCGGTGGATTCTTTATCAGAAACAGCTTTAGCCACATAAATGAGATCTGAAACATTCCCAGTGTGCCCTTTTTCAAAGGGACGTAAAGGTTTCAAATAGTGTGAACAGAAAAATACTGGTTGTGGTATTTCATTAAGTAGTTCTTAAAAATACAGTCAATGCTCCTTGAAAGAGCAGTAGTCACTGGCAAATATCTTTGCTAGACTACTTCAGTTTCCTAGTAATAGTGAAAGTGAAGTGCTTGCATTCAGTAAAAGGCATAGAAAAGCGTTATGTTCCTTAAATATTTTTCAAATTCTAAAAACACTTTGGAGCCTGTCAGGGGACTTTGGTGCTGAAAATCCAAATGCAGGGTGTTAGGAAAGGTCTACACTCACCAACCTGTTTTATTGATGTGGAGACCCTAGCAGGGATGTTCTGTCGCCCTCACCTTGTTTTTTCCACTTGTGCAGGTGAGTAAAGAAATCATTTACAGACCCAACCCTGCATCCAGAAATAAGCTAATGCTTGGGTTCCAAAAAATAAAAGACAGTTAGTTCTTTGACTGTTCCCCTGGGAACACTGAGTGCAAAGGGATTATGTCATAGGAGGTGAATCTTTTCCAACAGGAAACTAGCTTGAGTGTTTTTAAAATTTCCTGTTGCTCCCATTATAGTTCCCAAATTTTGCTTATTAACAAAATATGGACTTAATTCGAACTTTAAAACATTTTTAACTTGTTTATTTATTTATTATTTATTTCATTTAACTTGTTTCATTTATTTTTTTCTAGCTCTGTTGAGATATAATTGAGATATAATTGACTTATAACATTGTCTAAATTTAAGGTATATAGTATGATGATTTGATACATGTATATATTGTGAAATAATCACTATAATAATGTTATATATAATAATGTTAGCTAATGTATCCATCACCTCACATAGTTACCATTTTTTTGTATGCGGTGAGAAGTTTTAAGATCTACCCTCTCACAACTGTCAAGTATACAATAAAACATTGTTACGTATCATCACCATGCCATATGCTAGACCCCAAAACTTGGTTCCTTTTATTAGTAAACTGATTATTTCTTTATTTGATGGGGAAAAAATCAGGCTAAATAATACAATAATCTCTTAATAACAGTAATAATGAAATCTATATTTTCCTCCTGTTATTATGATTAGCAATGATGTACACAAACTATCTAGCAAATAGTAGGGATTCAGTGCCTAATACAGAATAAAGAAAAAACTAGTAGCTTATTTCTCTGTAATAATTATATTCCTGAAAATTTACCTGTAAATCAAAATTCTGCATATCAAAACAACACTTACCATTGCCTTACAATATGTAAATATACATGCATTTCTTATATAAAATAGAAGGAAATGACTTAAGAAATATTTACTGAGCACTCGCTATGAGCTGAGAACTACGCTGGGCACTGGGAATGAAACAATGAACAGAACCAAGTCCACTCCTTACAGAGCTTACATGCCTGTGGGAGAAAGAGCATAAACCTGTGTTATGTGTAGTGAGTTAACACTGTAAACACAGGCAGGTATAGTATCTTGGGTCCTGCTCAGTGCTGGGAAGCAAAAGTAAAGCAAGGAAAGCATAGAGGGAGTGAGGGGTGTGAATGAAAAGTGTGTTTCAGAGACTATGTTCAGGAAGAGGCACTGGCGCCAAGACTGGAAGGAAGGGATCATTATAAGATCTGGGTCATCCACGATCAGCATTTAGTAAAATATCTCTTATGCTATTATTATATATTGTGAGGATGGACAGTATCAACACATCATGGAAAACATAAATAAATAGAATCATAGAAATAAAGAGCTAAAGGGGAGAACTGATATTAATCAGTTCTAATATCAGAATTTCAATTGATACATCTGCTCCAACTTTAAAGTATAATTCAATTTTTCCATTATAGCAAGTGGAAAAAAATAGAAATCAAGAAAAACATTCCAACAAGCCAAGAAAGCAGGTGTATGTACATGATGGAGGGAAGGAGAGCCCCCTCCCCACCCAGATACCTCTCCACCATTCTCCCCATCCACGGAGAAGACTATGTTCTCTCACTGACACCCTGAACGTAGCAACAATAAAGCCTTCAGTAGCTTACAATTTACCCGTGTTTCCCTCATTCCTCCATCATTTAAAAAATAATTCAATGAAAGAACTTAAAATCAATTCTTAAGGAAAATAACACCATACTTATTTCCTGGTTTATACACAATCTCTAAGTACAGTTCTTAAATATTTTCACGTAAGAAGAGGCAGGTAGCTCTGTTGTCACTGAGACTGAACTACAACAGAGAAGTAATAAAACGCACCACAGCAATATTTTAATAGATGTACATAATAAAATCATCATTGTGTCACAAGAAAAAGAACACAGTTGAAGGTGGGAATTAGCAGAAATGAGCATCAGTTTATCAAGAGACTTGGGTTATAGATTTTTTTCTGTTTCTCACTGATTGTGTAGTTTTCCATTATGTACCTCAGTTTCTCCTTCCACCTGGCACCTCTTAACTTCATAAAGTGTATTATGCAAGATGCCTTGGGGAAAAAAGGGGGTCTAAGACATAGCAACAAAAGTTATTAACTTGAATGGTGATATACAAATGTCAATAATATAAGTTAAATATTTAGTTATGAAGTCATAACTATCACTCTTTCAACTCCCAAATTCCATTTTGAGCACAGGTCATGTTTTAAGAAAATGTCATTGATCTATTCTCTGACCAAGGGTGTTAAAACTTAATTGGTTTAGCGGAGTACTAATGAGGCTATGATGGTACATCCCTAGGGATAGGCTTGTTAGCTTCAATTTAATGCAATTCAACAAAAAAATAGTGTCTACCCTGTGGTGGGCACAGTAATGAGAAATGAAATAAATAATCCTTCCTCTTTCCTTCAGGACCTCATGATCTAACATGACAGAAACACACATCTAACATAAATATATGTTTCTATCATTCTAAGATGAGTCTAAGATGATAGAAACATAAATGGGTGTCACAAACACAAAAGTGCTGGGAAAAGTTGAAATAATGGGATGAAGCAAGGCGGGAGTGTCCTGCAAATAGAAGCCACCTGTGCAGGTGGAGAAGGGCAGAGAAGACTGGGATACACACCACCTAATAAAAAATAAATCCTAGGGAGGACCATGGAGCATCTGCCAGTACTTCCCAAGTTGGCCTCTCCAGGCTGCTCATCTGTTCTGTACTAGCCTGCCCTACCCTACTTGTGTCTCTGAGAACAACCATCATGAGAACAACTGAGAATAACCATCATGGGTGGTGTAGGTGGGGCAGGAAGGAAAACCATCCTTGGTGAAGAATGTGACTGGGGATGGAAAGCAGGAAGACAGACCCTGAGGGTACAGTGGCTAGTCTGAAGAGGAGGGAGTTTTAGGATAGGTACTGCAGCTCATCTAAGTCTAGGGTTGCTGCTAAATGGGGTTTGGCTATGAAGGTTACTGAGGGAAGTTCATATGAAAGAAAAGGAGAGACATCGGGAGGTCCCTATTACATATTACATACGATAAAAGATTTTAATGATACATCTTAGGATTCTACATGTACATAAAGAATCTGTAACATGTGAATGTATGTAGTGTTTATATAAATATATAATATTTATCTAATATATATGAAGAAAAGTGTAAGGTCTCGCAGTGAGTAGCATGGCTGCTGCTAGCCAATCAGAATGAGACACCCCTCTCAGTAATCAGTTAGGACAAGTTATCCCTCGTGCTGAGGAGAGGCAACCCCAGGCTGAAAGGCATGGCTTTGAACACTGGGCCTCAAGGTCGGATTTCAACCGTATCTTGACTCCTCACTTGGCTGCTTTGTGATGTCCACACACTGCACACCTCTCTCCAGGGGTCCTGCATGATAGGTGTGAAACCATTTAATCATTGTCATTTTCCTTATTACAAACCACTAAAGTCAAACCTTATTATAAAGTTTGAGGTCAATAAGACCCAGTTTCAAATCTCAGCTCTAACCATGATTGGATATCTTATTATGTTGAAATTCTGAATTTCAACAGCTGTATTTGCAAAATGGGAATAATTATATCTGCCTGTACACAGGCTATATATCCTACTAGCATAGGAAACAGATGAATAATAAATGCCAGTATCCATCCATAAACTCTCCATCTCTACTCCAACTCCATCCCTTATATATTTGTATTTGAATTGCTCCATCAATCTATTCATTAATATTCAGTTCTAATGAATACACTCTGTCTTTAAGAGAGCAACTGATGGTGAAGAAAATTGTCAGAAAATTGTCCATGGATTGATCTAAATTCAAATAAGAAAGCTTTGTATTTTAGGCTTCATTTATTTAGAATTCTTTATAGATAATACTGGAATGAATATTTAGATTTTCTAGGGAAAACAAAAGATTTCCAAAGAAACAAGAATAATAGTATAAATAAAATCAGATGAGGAATATTTTACCAACCTAATAAAGTATACTCTTTTCAAACAAAAACTGCCCCAAATTACACATAATTACAGTGCTAACTACAAATGAATTCCATCCACTCATCTTGACAATGTTGGTTATTAGTTTGGATTATATGTTAGTCATTCATTTTGATTATAAGAATTTAGAAAGAACTGAATTGCCTTTCATTAAAACCAGTCTCAAAAAGACTTTAAACAGTTAAGAACATCCCCTTTCTCTGTTTAAAACATGAACGTTTACAGTGAGCTTATCATATGCTAGGCACATCCACATGTCATTTCGACTAATGGGCCTAAGATACCTTTCCATAATGATGAAAATCAGAATGCTCTCCCGCTAAGATCACGAATAAGTCAAGAATGTCTCACCAATTCTATTCAACCTTGTAATATAGGTCCTAGACAGTTCCTCCAGGAAAGAAAAATAAATAAAATACATTCAGATTGAAAAGAAAAAATAAAACTGTCTTTATTTGCAGTTGACAGGATCATCTAGGAAGAAAGTCCTATGAAAAAAAAGTTGTAGGAACTATAAAAAAAGTTCCTAAAACTAGCTTATCACAGTTCTGTATATATACATATAGGTATACACACACTGTACACTCATAGATGGCAAAATAATAATATTTACATTTTAATGTAATTTTAAGAAAATTTGATCTTTATATTATATTATTCAATTGCCATAAACTTGGAGACATGTAAACAGCATAGAGATTCCCCAGAAAACTAAGAAAGTGAAAAACTGAAAGTCTCAGCTGAGATACTCTGTCCCTTTCTTGACTCGTCATGCACACACCCAGCTGGATTTCCCCCCAGACTCATCAACACAGCCCCAATGGCCAATGCTTATCCTGAGTTAAACAGCTGCAGGAATAAGGCTGTTATAAGAATGAGATAGAGTAAAGGCCAGCATATTCACCTCAGATACTAATAAAATCTTCTTTTCTTGCCCTCCTGCTAAACAGATACTGGCCCTGAATGTTTCTGAATTCCTTGCTAACTTTTGAAGATTAAACAGTTTCTCTGGCTCTCTTTACCATACGATGCAATTTGAACAGTTTGCACAGTCAGACAAAATTTAATTTGCTTTGTTTTAAAACAGAGCTCTGCCACACAGACCAAGGAGGTTTCTGAGTTTCAGGGATGACAGAGCGCTGGATGGGCAATCTCCTCATACACAAGTGCCTTTGACAAACACCCTTTGAGTTCCTTTGCACCAGGCACTATTCCAGTCACTGATGGGGCAGAGACAATAAGATACTATCCCTGTCCTGCAGAAGCTTAAGTTGGGTGGAAGAAATGGATGTGCAAAATGCATAATGCAGAGTCACTGCTGTAACTCTAATGGAGGGATATGTAAGGCTTTTGGGAAGCAAGGTTTGAAGAACGCTTTCTGGTAGGAGCTGACTTTTGAGATAAGAAAGGAATGCACAGGACAGAAAGCTCCACGGGTTCTAGCCAAGAATGTGTAAATTTCATCTATTTGCATCATTTTAAAGGAGATCAAATTCTTGAATGCCTTCAACTGACAGCTACTTTACATTTGAAATCAGTAGTTTTCTTTCTTAGCTGACCACCACACTCACTGGACACAACAAACCCCCTGGGGTGCTAATAACTACTCATAATCACTCTTGCCCTGGGGAACTTCCTTGAGCGGAATGGAGGAAGCCAATGATGAAAGGCAAGGGTGGTGGGTCTAAAATGTAAACTATTTGTTCCCTGAAATTCCCCATAGATTGAGACTGAAGCTAATCTCCAGTTAAAATCAACCTCCTGCTCAGCTTTCTACTCTGATTCTACCCTGCTTTGTTCCCCATAACCAGAGGTCACTTTTCCGAAAACCACTTGAATAAGAGTCCCCATCTCAGGCTCTGCTCCAAAGGAACTTCAACTAAGATACTAACACCTTAATGTACACTCAAAGTTTGTGATATTTAAACTGCAAACATTCCAATTGTCTATTCCATTTGCAACATGACAGACACTACTATGAAGTCAAAAGTATTTCAGTAGCACAGCTATATACTTTTGTTTCCTTTCCATGTAAAAAAATTATATATCATTTTACCTACTTCACTACAGCCACCCTACAGATAATTTTATTATTTTTCTATCCTTTAAAAAAAAACACTGCTACTCCAATTTCACTGAGTAACATTTCTTCTTCCTTCTCTAATAGTATCACTACTTTCTTTCAATTTTCAGCTCACTTTAGTAGGCTAAACTCTACAAACATCTTTTCTTGTTTCTTTCTCAAAAATAGTGAGATTATAAGAAAGAAAAACATATTTCTTGCTCCCCTTTACTCTTTGATTTTGCAGCTTACTCCTAATACTAGTATCCATCTTGTAAGTTGGAAAATGTTCAATTTCTTGAACTAACTGAAAGGAATGCAAAAATCTAGAAAAAAAATCACTATTATAATCACTACTACATTCATAATGTAACAACTATAAAGCATTCTCTAGTAATCATAATCTAGTAAAATGAATCATAACATCTTCTGTCATAAATTGCATTGACTGCCACTCACCTTCATTATTATAAAAGTTTATTTAATGAAATAATTATGAGGCTATAGTTAAATTTTTGTACCATCTATTTTTTAAAACACTAACAAAAATGCATTCGAATATGGGAAGGTAGCAAATTAAAAACAGAATAAAACCCCTGGAGACAAATTTTGATCATATCCATATAGAGTTAAATTTTTAATAATGGCTTATATACTGAAAGGTACAAACTCTGGAGTAACTGGAATTTTTCAGCACAATATGTTTTAGAATTCTACAGATATTATAGATGCATAAAAACTGAGAAATTGTATCTTTAAATCAAAAGGAAAAAGAATTAAAACTACAAGATGAAATTATATATGTGTTAGAAAATAACATGTTATTGTTATTGTTATCTCCTACCTGAAGTCCGAACCCGTTCTTCTGCCGTTTTCTGGAATCCCAGGATCTGGACACATGTCAGAGACCAAAGCAACACCTCCTTGAGTTACTGTAATAGAAAGAAACATTATTACATTTTCATGTAGCTGTTCAGAAAATATCCAGATAATAAATTTACATTAGGTAGATTTGTTTCTTAAATGCTGATGCCTTAACATGTGATTTCTTTAAGAATTAAGATAATTTAGCTAGATTAAGATAAATCTATTCTTATTCCTGAAAAACAGACGTCTTACCCAGGATGCCAACAGCCTTTGGTTGAAACTCTTTCCTCTACTAAAGAAGTCTAAATTTAATTTTAAAACATTTTCTCATTATGATCACCTTTATGATACGTTACAATTAATAGCATGATGGGAAAAAAGAGCACCATGCCATAAATACCGTAGCTTATATAGAAGAAAGCTTTCATTCATTCCCATGGTGAAATGGAGACGTTAATTATCTATTAAGATCTATACAAGAACCTGCTGTATAAAATATATATATATATAAATAAAACTCAAAAATTCAAAAAAAAAGATCTATACAAGAGATATTTTAAATAAAATTACCTATTAGCTTTTAAACCTCAAGCATGCTTATCATTGAAGTAAAAAAAGTAATGGTCTTCTTGTGCAGATGTGATTTTTTTTTTTTGAATCTGTTTTATGAAGAGCCTTCCCACCTGCTGGGATGTTGCACAGTCAGAATAGTTTTTAAAGGATTCATTTGCTTGTTAGAGTGGCTGCTACTCCAATAACTATCCCACTCTATCTAATTAGTGTAATCCAAACAAGGCAATTCCCTCTTTCTTTCCAGAAATTTGTTCAACGGTGGTTGTGACTCAATTCAGTTCAATGATGCTTGAGAGGAAGCCAGCAGGAGTGTTTCTGGGGAGACGTTCCTGTTAGCTCATAGAGATCATCTCTTTTTCACTCTGGACCTTACCATGTTTGAATTTCAAATGTGTAACTGTTGGTACCATCTTGCTACAGTTCAAAGATGGAGGCAACAGCATGAATAGAAGAGACTGAGCAAGAACCAGGGCCCCTGATATCATAGTTGAGACAGAAACATTGACCAACTCAGAAACCTACACTAGCTCTGAATATCCTGTTGGATGATTCATATATTTCCTACAATTCAAACTCATTTGAATACATGATTTTATTATTTGTACCTGAAAAGCATTCTTACAAATATAAATATGTTCACATATATTTTGAATAATACCATAAGAAGGAAAAAAGAGTCTGGGTAGATATTGAAATCCTTAAGCATTTAATTAAAACTATGCATAAAAATGCACTAATAATTATAGCAAGATTTAGTTTTTATTGCTAAATTAGGATGAAACTGTGATATGGATATAACCCTTCATTAAATACCAATCTTACCACAATATAAAATTTTCTTTCCTAAGTATTCAATGTTCTCAATTGAAAAAAATAATCCAGCAAGTTCGGCAGTGAAATGAGAAGATGGTGGAATAGAAGCTCCAGGCCTCCTTCCCCCATTGAAACATCAGATAAATAACTACGGGCTAAATAACTTTGTAGGAACCCTGAAAACTAATCAAAGATCTACAGCAACTGGGAAATGTCCAATGAAGAAAAAGCCACGTTCATAATAGTGGTAAATTTCAGGGAATTTTTACATGCTTTTGTCCCACACCTTCCCTGACATGGCACTGGTGAGAGGAAGGGGCCCATTTCCTGGTTCCCTACCAGAGAAGGAGGACCAAAGAGGAACTTGTTTACAGTGTTCTGGCCTGTGAGTGAGTCCAGTGTTGAAGGACTAGTTCCTGCCTTGCCTGAGTCAGGCATAGGCTGGGGAATGGCAGCTGGAGGCCAATAAGACAACAGTGGACACTTGGCTATAAAAACTATGTGGGGACTGCAGAAAAGTGGGCAGGTGTGGGCAAGAGATACAGGCAGAGCAATACTGCAGAACACAAAAGACCCTGAGAAGAGGCTCCAATGAGGCTCTTTGGGGAATCAGGATATTTTAAAGCAGCTGGGGGAGAAACACACAAACATATACCCAGACCCAGACAGAACATGTGAGCAGTTAAGACCTGAGAAGACCTTAACTTCTTCACCACAGGCTGATCTCAAGGCTCAGTGGCCCACTCATTTGTGGAAGTCTCCCATACCACTCTGCAAGACTGGGAAAGGTGGCTCTCTCTTTGAAATGCCAACTTTTTAACAAACATCACAAGGCATGCAATAATATATGGGAACATGGCCTATTCAAAGAAACAAAATTAATCCTGGCACTAGTCCCTGAAGATATACACAAATTGGACTTATTAGACAAAGATTTTTTAAAAACTATCTTAAATATGAATCTGAGTAAATAATGGTTGTACACCTCTCAAATTTCAGAAAAGACATAGATATACACTTCCAGGGAGCTCAATAAACTCCAAGTAGAAAAAACTCAGAGACTCACAGTGAGACACATAATCAAACTACCAAAAGACAAGGAAAGAATCTTGAAAGCAGAAGGAGAAAAGCAACTCATCACAAACAAGAGATCCTCAATAAAACTATCAGTTGATTTCTCAGCAGAAATCTTTTAGGCCAGAAGGCAGTGGGGTGATACACTTAAGTGCTGAAAGAAACAACACTGTCAACCAAGAATTCTATAGCCAGCAAAACTATCTTTCAAAAATGAGAGAAACATTAAAACATTCCCAGAAAAACAAAAGCTGAGGAGTGAATTACTACTAGACTTGCCCTATTAAAAAATTCTAAAAGGAGTCCATTTTCAACTTGAAATGAAGGGGCACTGGACAATAATTCAAAGCCACATAAAAATACAAATATCTTTGGTAAAGGCAAATATGTGAAAAAAGTAAAAAAACCAAACTATTATTGTAATTTTGATTTACAGCTCCACTTCTTAATTTTTATAGGATTTAAAAGAAAAATACATAAAATAATTACAAATCTATGTTAATAGGTACACAATATAGAGAACATAATTGTGACAAATAGCAGTTGGGAAAAACTGTAAAGGAGTAGATTTTTATGTGTGATTAAGGTTAAGTTGGTATCAATTTAAGACACACTGTCATAAATTTAGGATCTTATGTGTAATCTTCATGGTCACAACAAAGAAAATATGTATAGAATAAACACCAAAGGAAATGAGAGGGAGTCACGTGTCACTATAAAAAATTAACTGTCAGCCATAAAAAGGAATGAAATTGTGCCATTTGCAGAGACATGGATGGACCTAGAGACTGTCATACAGCGTGAAGTAAGTCAGAAAAAAAAAGACATATCATATATTAACGCACATATGTGGAATCTAGAAAAATGGTATAGACGATCTTATTTCCAAAGCAGAAATAGAGACACAGATGTAGAGAACAGACATATGGATGCCAAGAGGGAAGGCGGGGGTGGGATGAATTGGGAGATTGGGATTGACATATATACACTAATATGTACAAGGTAACTAATGAGAACCTACTGTATAGCACAGGGAACTCTACTCGGTGCTCTGTCGTGACCTAAGTGGGAAGGAAATCCAAAAAAAGGTGATATATGTATATGTATGGCTGATTCACTTTGCTGTACAGTAGAAACTAACACAACTGTGTAAAGCAACTATACTCCAATTAAAAAAAAAATAGCTGAATGCAAAGATAGATAGTAATGACCTACCACCAAATCAACTGCCATCAGTCTGATATTTCTACTGCTTTTTTCTCCAACTCCATAGTTTCACAGTCTGTATCATGTGCTAGGGCAGGTTTCTCAACCTGCACTCAGCGATCTACTAAAAGGTCTCTAAAATTTATTTTCTAAAAAGATTCTAGTTTTAATAAAAGTTCAAACCCCAATGCAGAATCTTACTTCCACCGTATTTTTTCTGCCCCCATCAATTATGTGACTCCCACATTCCCCCAAGCAAAATAGTCACTGCTGTGTCAAATGAAGCCATTTTCTTCAAGCTGAATGGCCATCACTGTTTCTATCAGACGTAGCCCACACTAGTGTGGTTCTCACTACACTATTTTAGAGTACCAAGCTGGTCTAAAAAACAACTTAAAGGCTTAGGAAGGTCTATTTCTATTCTGCTTTTCTGTTTTTCTCACATGGAATAGTAGTTAAAAATAAATGACAAATCGGAGGTACCCATGCAAATCAGCTCAAAACACTCTGGATCTTTTTTAAAGTAATGTCAAAGTTGCCTACTTATTCAAAGAAGGGTACTTAGTTGGAATTTTTTGAGAGCACAGAATGAAACAGATAAGTCTGAACAGCTTGCAGATGGCAGAAGATAACAAAAAAGTGATGAGAGATGTATGTAAAATATGGCTGATTTTCTGAAACAGAGATAGGCTTATAATGGGATGACAGAAAAAATATGGTGACAAACAGGTTATGCACAAGTAAACAATGAGCTCCACAAATCCCAACTACCTATTCCATCAGCATCATGAGCAATTAACTTCTCTGAAAACTGAAGCTTTAAAGTTGCAAAGAATCATGGAGATCCATCTGTTTCAAGCAGGATCCCAATGCCTCAGAGAAACATTTTCAAGAGAGGAATCACTGGGCTTAACATCATTTTAACTCTAATTTTATGGAATTATATATCAAATCTCACAGGACATATGCCATAGATATTAATAAATATATGAAACTGCAGTCAAAACCTTAGAGTTTAAAATCAAAACTGGAGTATTCCATAGGCAGATTAATGACCCATCATTGACAGTAAAGCAAGGTGTAAAATTATGCAAGTGGATGAACAGATATAAATTAGACAGTTTGCAAAAGACTTCGAACGAATTTAGATTTAAAATGTGTAAATTATATTAATGTATATATAATCAAGTGACTTTTTCAAAGCATGCTGATTCACACTATCTCATTAGACCCTCACAAGTTTCTTATGAGATATGTAGAGCAGTAAGGAACATGCTTCTCCCATCAAATTGTAACCAAGCAGGAGCCTATGGGGCCTTCCCTGGACAGATCCCCCCATGTCCTCTGCCTTCTTCCTGTCTGTAGAAAACTTTAGCCTCCGAGACCTTCCCCAAGTTCCAAATAATAAATTTAATCAGAGAAGTGAGAAAACACAGGAAGAAAGGAAAATGGTCAAGCAAGACAAACTAGTAACACTTTAGCCATTAAACAAAGTCAAGGACTTTTAGTTCCTCCTCAAGAGTTATAAAATATATTCTGAGCCACGTCCTTTGAGCTGTTTTGCAGATACCGAAACCCCCACCAGGTGGGAGAAATTAACTGCATGCTGCCCATAAGCACATAGACCCCAGACCAGTTGAAACCAAAAGGTTGATGATGTTGACTCCCGATTACCTCACCACCAACCAATCAGAAGAATGTCCACGAGCTGATCATGCATCCCACAACCCACCTCCCCTCACCCCGTTTTTAAAAACCTTTCCATGAAAGACTTCAGGGAGTTTGGGCCTTTTAAGCACTAGCTGCCTGGACTCCTTGCTTGGTGCCCTGCAACAAACACTGCATTTTCCTTCACCACAACCCGGTGTCAGTAGATTGGCTTTACTGCGTGCAGGTGAGTGGACCCAAATGTGGTTCAGTAACAAAATTATCCTGTTCTTTGAGGACATGTCTTGTGACTGTCAATTCAAATTCAAAATGAACTTTTGCTTTAAGGAATTATATAGCTAGACTAGTGCCCTAGCAAAGGAAGCAACTAACACAAAAGAAGTATAAACAACTACTTCTATGGTAAAGGAGACCATAAACAAATTAGTGGAGACAACATTTACATTAGTGAAACAATCAGAAATCATTGTAAATGAAGTGCTAAGAATAGTGATGATGATGATGATGATGATGATGATGAAGATAATGTAAAATTAAACATTTACTCTTGGCTAGAAACTCCAAGTATCATTTACACACATTCTAAACTGAATCCATACAACCATCCCATGAGGAGATAACGTTAAACCCATTTTCCAGGAAAGGAAACTGGGGACAGAGTTACCATTCAATTGATTACAAAGTCCAGGTTCCTTCGCTTACATTTCCTACAGTAAGCTGATGAGACATTTTATATTAAAGGGCTTGTAAATTGAAGTGAGGCTTTTAAAAATAACTTTTTAAAATTCTTAATAATAAAATTCCTTTTATATTAAAAATGAATATAATATATGGTCCTAACCATAAGGCTTTAGTTCAAATACCATTTGGTGGTAGTTTTCCTGCAGTAAAAAGACCAGATACACAGGCCTTCCACACGATGCCATGAGCCACCTCCAGAGCACTAGAACAATGAATTGACTTGAATATTAAATCTTCCATGTAAGATGCCATTCTTTTATGATAAAATTTAGTTTATATACCTTTGAAATATTAATCCAAAATAGAAAACATTTAAAGACACACATTTTTTAGTGAAACTGCTCCTGTGCTGTATTAAAACATATTTTTACTGTTGATATTTATTTCTTTAGAGACCTAATGACATGTTTCAGCTCTATCAATTTTTGAGACTAATTCTTATCATTTTAAACCTTCAGAGAGGTGACATATGCTTCTAGTTGCATAACAGTCAGGAAGGTTGTTACACAAAACACATTCTGGGTGAAATTCCTTGATATCAATATCTCCACTCTATCAATGACCTTTAGATGACAGACACCCATGCTAGGCATGTGTTTGGGGGATACTGTAAACTTCAGGCTTTTCTGCTATGATCAGTTTGAAATAAGTCAACACTGATATTTGTTCCTTCAACATTTAATGGACTGAGGCTGTACTGAAATGAAAAGCAACACCTACTTTTTAATACATTTCCCCTTTTTGATTTGCAAGAGGTTTTATCTCTGCAAGGATGAAGCATCCGTATTACTCCTTCCTCAAAAACTAGTAACTTGATTAAATGTTCAACAACATTTTGATATTGTAGTAATTTCTTTCATTTAGCTATAACAGGATTATTTTCACTTAAAGGGCATCGCATGGGACATTTTTACATGCGTAACAGAATTTTGGGTACTTTTCTTTTTCTACTGAATATTTGCAGTCTTTACCAGTCACTGGTTTTGTTTTTGTTTTTGCACATATAGACAAGCTTTACAGAAACAGGTTAGCAAGAACTGTTGACGTTTTGATAATAAATTCTCATCGCAACATTAGGGTTTAAAATGGATAGTTTACATAGAAATAAGTTGTTAAAAACACATTGCTTTGATCTGCATTGTTTGGACCTCAGATTAATGGATGGACAATGAAACAGCCCACAAACAACTGGCCTTGTGTGTGAGAGTCTAGGCTGGATTTTCCCAAGTGTTTAATTTAATACAATGCCAGACATTTTTGTCTGGACTCTCTCTCTTTTATCATTACATATTTTAATTCTCTGACTTTTAAAACACTAGAAATTGAATGCCTACTATAATAATTTTCATATCTTGATTTTATCCATGTTCTCTTATTTCCAATTCTAAGGCCATAGTCTTAAACTATCTCTTAGTTTACAGTAATTTATTTTTAACTCATATTTTAGCTTCTAATGTAATAAATCCATTATTGAGAAACTCTTTCAAGAAATTATTAATGATTCCCTACTCTACAACAAATGAAGACTATTTGGCCGGCATTCAAAACCTGTCTTTCTAACATTATTTCAACTACTACCTGCAGGGATCTTATGGTCCAGGTAATTTTAAATACTTCAAATTCTCTCACTATTAAGCTTTTACTTTTCTTTAACATTGCCTCTTATTGATTTTTTTTTTTTTTTTTTCTGACAGAGGCAAAAAACAAGTAGATTTCTTATAAGGGCTATAACATTAATAATTATCCTCCAACTGCTAAAATCACCATGGCAGCAAATATTCAAAGAGGAATTATTTTCTTTATGTATCTTCAAGTTAAACCAAGTTGTTTATTTGGTACCCAAATAAAATGAAATATAAGAATATGTTAGTACAAAATCAGTATAAATTCACAGCACTGAAATTTTTACAAGATCCCTGAGAGTTGTCCTTATGGCTGTCTGATTCCATACCGTCCTTGAAGATGTTTACTTGGATGTATCCTGGCAGCACTCAAAAACCCAAAAGAGATGTCTCGGACCTCCACTGGCCCCCACAAATGCAGAGTGACCGTCACCCAGGGACTAAGCTGCCTTAGCTTGAGGTCTCACAGCCTGTCACTTCTGCTCTAGTCTCTTTGTGAGAATTTAAGGACTCTGGACTTAGGATTCATGAATAATTTTTAGAGTCTACTCAGAGATGTCTTGCAGGATGCCTAATTATTCATGGTCTTCTAACAGTAAAGATAGCATTTGACCAGGTCAATTTATATTACTACTTTGCATAGGATCTAAAGTAGTAGTCTAATAACCTTGAAACATGAGAGAAAAGGGGAAAAAAAACTCAAAGTCAGTGTACAGTATAATTGATTTCAGGATTATACATACATATATAATTACTTTATATTTAAATATCAGATATTTAAGTATTTTATTTTAGAGGTAATACATTTAAATTCTAAAACCTTATCTGTCAATTAGTAGATTTAAAAAATAGGAAATATTAATTATCTAAGTAATGAGTACCCATAGAAAGTTTTTATCATAATAGTTTATAAGTGATTTCAGAAGCTTGTATTTAAGTACATTCTAATACAGTAAATATAAATGATGTCAGCATGTATCATATACTTTATGTATATATTTATTTTTTCACTTATACACACATTACATATATATTCATGTTATTAAATAATTTTTAAAATTTAAATTAATTTAAATAAATATTAAATATATATAAATATTCAACCAAATATATATTAATAACTATTATTTGCTTATACAGGATAGTTAAAATATATAAATATTAACATTATTAAATTAATAACTATTATTTGCTTACACAAAATGGTTAAAATATATAAATATTAACATTATTAAATTAATAATATTTAATATGAATGATTTGTCTATCATATATATTTTTATAACATACAACATTTATTAATATTTGTTTACAGGGATACTATACAATAAGAGAATGCTTAGTTCTTCTTTATGTATTCTAGCAGGGCAGAAATGTTAAATTCTCTGATTGAGAATTTTTGTGATACCTATAGTTTAAAATTAATAATATATCAGTAAATCAAATTGATATGGTCACTCCTAAAATTCTCATTAAATCAAAATCTGTGTTTGTAATCTCACTCTGTACCTTATTCAGATATTTTGCAAATGTGTAATTAAGAAACAGAAATGATTTTTTGACTATTATAAAACAATTCTTGCAGAATGCTAATAGCCATTTTGAAAACACACAGCTGCAAGGTATTTGGGAGAAATAATAATTAGTACACAATGATATAATATGTGCATAATGTTTCAATTTTACACATTGTAAATTATTAATTATAGCTCTTTAAAGACATAATGGCATATCACCTCCAGTACTGAGATCATAGATATTAAAAATCACTGAAAAAACTATCAATTACTTAAAGTCATGCTATAATTTTTATTTATATGGTCTCAACTGAATATATCACACTGCTTTTCCTTTGTTCCTCATTATTATAGATCTGCAAATATATTTTTTTAACATCTTTATTGGAGTATCATTGCTTTACAATGGTGTGTTAGTTTCTGCTGTATAACGAAGTGAATCAGCTATACGTATACATGTACGCCCATATCCACTCCCTCTTGCGCCTCCCTCCCACCCTCCCTATCCCACCTCTCTAGGTGGACACAAAGCACCGAGCTATAGATATGCAAATATTAAAAGAGTAAGAATCTAATATTAATTAATATTCTATTCATTTCTACAAAAATGTGTAAAATTTAGTTTGTATAAGGAATTATGCAATATTAATAAAAGAAAAAGGGGAATCATGGCATGTGATGTATTATGGCAGGCCTTTTCATATTTGTTACATAATTTAATCCTCACAAAATCTCTGTGAGGGAACTGTTACTTTTTCTGTTTGAGAAAGGAGGAAAGTGGAGTTGGAAGGTTAGTTTGCATATCCTATATATTTAGCTGATAAATCTTCAGGGCCCATATCATTCTTACTACATTAATCCACTTTTTTACTCTCAGCCAAGAGGGGGTCTTTCAAGGAAGTTTTAAGTGACAAATTGTAAAACTGTAAGGTATAAGTAGTGGTTGTATTTTGTATTTGTGTTTTGTCTTATCATAACGCTCTACGGTGAAAATAGGTTCTTTAAACACAAAAAAACACATGTGAAAGTGAAACAGAGATCTTCTTTTCCATGTCCTCCTGCCCACATGCCTTCCTCTGGGAAACCTCCCAGCCCAAAGTCCAGCTACGACCTTTCTCGCCTTCCTTGTCTACCAGTGTGGGCCAACAGTGGGTATCTGGCCCAAATCAGGCCATGCTTCCTGTGAAAATAACTTACGGATTTGCATTTTAAAAATATATATCTGAGCCCTTACCATTGACTTTTTTGAGAGCTGTAGCTCTGATGTATAAAAGACAGGAGGCAGTTAGTGGAGAAAGCTGTATTTGAAAAGGTACCACTATGTAGTCTGCAGGCGTTAGGTGACACAGCCAGCCAAAGAGAGCAGGAGGAGCACAGGCTCAGAGGGGGAGCAGCTGGACATGCAGGGGTGGGCTCGCAGGCCTTCCGGTACTGAGAGGAGATGGAGCAGCCTTTCAGAAAGGAGCCCACACACCTCCGTCCATCATGTCTTAGCTCTTGAGGGAAACACTAAGAAAGTAACCAGTCCCAATAATCATGGCTCCCTAATTTTAGTACATGTTTGTCCTAACAAGGACACTCTTTTCCTTAAATGATTCTGGTAACCAAAAGAATCTAACTTTTTTTAAGTTATCAAAAATAAAGAAAAGTAGCCAACATCCTGAACACTGACAACATCAAACGCTGGTGAGGATGTGGAGCAACAGGAACTCTCATCATTGCTGGTGGGGATGCAGGATGGTGCAATCACTTAGGATGAAAATTTGTGGTTTCTTATAAAAATAAACACACTCTTACCATATGATCCAGCAACTGTGCTCCTTGGTATTTACCCAAAGGAGCTGAAAACTTACGTCCACACAAAAACCTGCACACATATATGTATGATAACTTTATACATAATTGCCAAAACTTGGAAGCCACCAAGATGCCCTTCAGTAAGTAAATAGATAAATTAACTGTAGTACTCCAAAGAATGGAATATTATTCATGAATTTAAAAAGCCATGAAAAGATGTGGAGGGGCACGTCTGGTTGAGAGTCTGCCTGCCGATGCAGGGGACACGGGTTCGTGCCCGGTCCGGGAAGATCCCACATGCCGTGGAGCGGCTGGGCCCGTGAGCCATGGCCGCTGAGCCTGCGCGTCCAGAGCCTGTGCTCCACAACAAGAGACGCCACAACAGTGAGAGGCCACAACAGTGAGAGGCCCGCGTACCGCAAAAAAAAAAAAAAGATGTGGAGGGAACTTAAATGCATATGACTAACGACAAAAGCCAATCTGAAAAGTCTACTACATACAGTTGAGCCTCGAACACCACGGGTTTGAACTGTGTAGGTGCACTTTAAGGGGTCCACCTGTATGTGGAAGTTTGTTTTGAATAAATATACAGTTATCCCTTCGAATCTGTGGGTGCCACATCTGTACTTTCAACCAACCTCAGATGGCAAATTTAATACACAATCTGAGGTTGGTTGAATCTGCAGATGCAGGATCTGTGGATATCAGAGGGCCAACTATGGGACTTGAGCATGAACAGATTTTAGCATACATGGTGGGTCCTGGAACCAATCCCCCATGGATACCAAGGGACAAATGTACTATACACTTCCACCTATATGACATTCTGGAAGACACAAAACTATGGAGGACAGTGAAAGATCAGTGGTTGCCAGGGTTCAGGGGGTTAGAGAGGAGATGAATGGGCAGAGCACAGACGGCTTTTAGGGCAGTGAAACTACTCTGTGTGATGCTATAACGGTGGATACATGTCATTATACATTTTTCCAAACCCACAGAATGTACAACACCAAGAGTGAACCCCAATGTAAACTACAGACTTTGGGTAATGACGACGTGTCCAGATAGGTTCACCCTTGGTAACAAATGCACCATCTGGTGGGGGCGTTGATAATGCAGGAGGCTGTGCATGTATGGGGACAGGGAATATGTGAAAAATCTCTGTACCTCCCTCTCAGTTTAGTTGTAAAACTGCTCTAAAGATGGTCTTTAAAAAATAAAAGAAAAGATAAAAGAAATAAATAAAAGAAGGAGGAAGAAGAAAAGGGGGAGGGACTGCAAGGAAAGGAGGAAAAAGAAGAGAATGATGGAGGGATTAAGGAGGGGGAAGTAAAGGAAAGAAGATAATAACTCTAAACTTTTCTTGAAGGACTTGAAAGTCTCAAGGGATAGATGAATTCTGGTACGTAGAGAGGAGTTGACGGGCTGGTGGAGAGGGGGCACCCCAGGCAAGGGAACTGTGTGACTAAAGGCATGGAGGTCAGAGTGGCTATGGAGCGTTCACAGAACACAGTAGAAAGTGCTCTAAAGGGGAAGGAGTTATACTGAGAAATACAGAGAACCCAAGTCAGGAACTGAGGCAGATGTCAAACCATGAAAGTGCTTTTGACTGAGATTCCTCTTTTTTTAAATTGACGTATAGTTGATTTACAACGTTGTGTAAAGTGATTCAATTATATATATTTAATTATATATATAGTCAATTATATATATATATAGTGTGTATATATATACTTTTTCAGATTCTTTTCCATTATAGATTCTTAATGAGAAGTAGTCTCACTTCTTTCACGTATGCATTTCACAGGACATTCAGATATCTTCTTCTTCATTATGTGTATGTACATGTGCATGTGTTTAGTTACATGTAGTTATAATCTGAAACTTAAAATATACACTACAGGTGGTCCCCAACTTACAACCGGTTTTGAAACGGAGCAGGACCCTATGGTCCTTGCCCTGCCATGTCCTCAGCCTGCCTTCTGTCTGTGGAAAAACTTTAGCCAAAGAATAAGTTTAATCAGAGAAGTGAGAGAACGGAGAAACAAAGGAAAACAGTCAAAGGAGACCAAATGATAATAGTTTAGTCATTAAGCATAGTCAAGAACCTTTAGCTCCTCCTTAAGGGCTATAGATAATATTCTGAGCCATATCCTGTGAGCTGTTTTACAGATACTGAAGCCTCCACCAGGTGGAGGAGGATGACTACATGATGACGAAATTGAAGCCATGACATAAGCTACTGCACCTCATATAGTTCTGAGACCTGGACTCAAAGAAATGGAACTAAAGATTAACTGTACTTAAAACAACTATGCTGTTCTGCTCCCACCCTCCACCTATACAACCCTGAAACTCCCCTTCAAAAAAAGCCCCTATCCCCTGAGCAGTAATCGGGAGTTGGTTCTCAGACAGGAGTCCACCCTCTCCCGAGGTTGCCGGGCTCTGAAATAAAGCAACCTTTCCTTTCCTACCAACACTTGTCTATTGAAAACTGACTTTCAAGTGGCGAGCAGCAGCCAGACCTGGGTTCGGCAGCAGTCTGACTTACAATTTTTTGACTTTACAATGGTGTGATAGAGATACACATTCAGTAGAAACCATACTTTGAATTTTGATCTTTTGTGGGCTAGTGATAGGTGGGCAGATCACCTCTCATGATGCTGGTCGGTGGCAGCAGCCTCAGCTCCCAGTCAGCCACGCAATCATGAGGGTCAACTGCCCACGTACTTAGAACCATTCTAGACCCAGACATCCGTTCTGTTTTTCACTTTCAGTACCTTATTCAACAAATGACATGAGATATTCAATACTTTTCTGTAAAACAGGCTTTCTGTTGGATGGTTTTGCCCAAGGCTAGTGTTCTGAGCATGTTGAAGGTAGGCTGGGTTAAGCCATGATGTTCAGTAGGTTAGGTGCATCAAATGCATTTCTACTTAACCATATTTTCAACTTGTGATGGGTCTATCAGGACATAACCCCACTGTAAGTCAAGGAAGATACATATATATATATATATATATATATATATATATAGTCAAAAATATTTATTTTAAAATATTTTCTTTAAACTTTGAATTGGATTTTTCACTTTCTTAAATGGTAAATACTATTAGAGTACACTTAACATTTTTATGTTTCCTTACAAAATCAAACTTCGGTAAATGGTGAAAAGAATAGTATTTAGGCTAATTTGGCAACATCTTTCAGGCTGAAAGGACACAACATAATTTGTGATAAAAGGAAAACAGGTATCATTACTAGAGGATACAAACTGAAAAATAAGATAGAAGGCTCGTGTTAGAAAAATCACAGAAATTTATTGATGAGAAAATTAAATAATGCAGTCCAAGTCCTGTATTTTTTAGTTCTGGAGAGTGAAGTCCAGAAAGGTTAAGTGACTTTCAAGGTGTGGTGGGTGGCAGAACTGGGATTAAACAGAGATGCTCTCAATGCCTGTGGGACCTTGGGCAAGCTTGCTGTTGAGCCTTTATGAACCTCCACCTTCTCACCTGAAATATCTGCCATGCAATATCATTGTGAAGATTTAGCGTCTTAGCTTTGCAATACGCCAAGCAATCCTCAATAAAAAGGACTGTTTCTACCAGTATTTGTTCCTCTCCTCTTTCTGCTGTAAATACCTTGGGCTAAATTATTTCCGTGTTTTCTTTCAGCTCTAATGTTTCATGTGTCTGTCTCTATGTTCCCATCCTCAGGGAAATTTCATTGAGGGATGTTAGTTATTACACAAGTTTACTTTATAAAAGACTAGGGAAATGGAAAATACCGCTGATAGACACAGAAAAGATACAGGTAAAATGATATTATACCTGAAAGCAACATGCACTTTTCATAAAGTAAAAAAAGAAAGATGACTTGCATAGTGTAAGCAAAGGCTAAGAGATATAAATTTGGAACTGTCATTCAAAAACACAGGGTTTAGCGTCTCATAACTCAAACAAAGCCAGTTACATTGGAAATCGTGCCTTTCAACTTAGAAGTAAGTGGATTTGAAATTTTGTTTTCACAGTATTTATACTTGTTTCTTACAGTGCTATTGTGTTACGTTTAAAAGCCAGCAAGAGATGTTAACATATTTTTTGAACTCTGTATTTTCATTCATAAGAAGCAAACAATTCAAATGATTGGTTTTTTGATATGTTAGAGTAATCAAAATCACCATGGAAATAACACTTGGAAATAGAAATAACAAGTTAATTGTGGCCAATTCCATTTAGTTATTCACCATCCACTCAGCAACATACTGATTGAACACCCAGGGCAGGGAGCCTCTGTGTTAGCCTCTGGGAGGTTTAACAGAAAGACCTCACAGAGAAAGCACAAAACAATAAAACCCCAAAGTAGTACTCACTGTTACACACTGGAAAGGTGCTAGGGAGAAAAGAAGTGAATAGCATTAGAGAGAGTAATGGAGAGAGGGAAGAGAGGATCAGACTTAGGACGGGGTACGGGCTGGCCCCTGAAGGCGAATGACGCTTAAGCTGGAACTTTATTAAAGCATGACTGGAGTTAGCTAAGGGCCAAGTGAATATAATATCCCTCTTGGCCAGTCAACCGCAAAAGTTAAGCTCCTTAGGATGGGAAGATATAGGGCCATTCAAAGAACCGAAAAAAGAAGGCCAAGCTGCCCATCTCACTGCAGCTTGAGAGGAAGTAGCAACCAAGTGGGAAACCACTGAAGACGCTTAGGTGAGAAGGTCTGACTTATGTTAAATACTTCGTTTGGCTCCTCCCAGAGGACTGGGCAGACAGAGGGAAGAAGCTTTGATGTAATCCACACAAACAATGGTGGTGGCTTGGACGGGCAGGTGACTGGGAGATGGAGAGCAGCATACCGATTTTCACTGTTGGAGATAAAAAGGAAATGACTTTGTGATTGGTTAGGTCATAAGGCCTGGGGAAAAGGGAGTTATCTGTCTGAAGGGACGCATCATTTACAGTGGTGTGGAATGCAAGAGGAGAACAGATTAAGCTCGGGAAGGGGAAACATTCCATTTTTGATCTGTTACACTGAAGATGCCAACAGACAGACCAAGGGACAGGTCAGCTTGTCTGCTGGATCAGGAGAAGTGATGTATTACAGAAGCATGGGACTTGTTTTTATACAGGTGATATTTAAAATCAAGGAAACCATCGATGGGATCTAGAATGAAATTCCATCACTCTGTCTCACCCTTGAACAACCCAAGCACGCTTCTTGGCATGTGCTGCTCCTTCTGCCTGAAATACCCTTCAGCCACATCTTCATATTCCTGCCTTCTCAGTACAAGGAGATCAGTGCAAGGTCACCTCCCCTGAGAAGCCTTCCATGAGCACCCTAGCTAAAGCAGCAGCCTCCCCACACTGTTCTCTCTCTCAGTGGTCATTTTATTTTCTTGAAAGCACTTAACACGATCAGAAATTATATTAGTTATTTATTGGGGACATAAGGTAAGCCCCTTACATAATGTAAGTCCCTTGTGGTAAAGAATTTTCTGTCTTGTTCATTATTCTATCCCCAGAATCTGTACAGAGACCAGCACACAGTCGGAAAACAATATAGCTTAGCTGATGACTGATTTGAGAAACAACAGAAGCCAGCCTCCAGTTGAGTCTGGAGTGGTTTGAACATCTTGAGGTCAAGAACAAGCAGATAAAACAGCCAGGGAACTGAGAAGGAGAACTCAGGGCAGCAGCCTGTAGTGTCGGGGGAGGTAAGATAAGAGAATTTTCCAGGATGAAAATTGTCTGAAACAATGCTAGGAAGCCAAGTAAATAGAAGATTAAAACATATCCACTGGTTTGGCAACACTGGACATTATTGGTGATATCAGCAAGTTCAGAATAATGAGAGATTGAAACCCTCAGGTGGACGGAGGGAATTTAACTGTTCAAAGGAAATGTTCTAGGTACAGCTCTTGAGTAAATAAAAGACTCCCAAAGAGATTTTTCTGCCTTAGGCGCTAGCAGGTAAACAAGTGTCCTGAAATACTTAACCTATCTTTAAAACTTGAATTCTCCCCTGCTCCAAAGATAACCTGGCTTCATCTATGGTAGACCAAAAACATAACCACTCATGGAGAGATGCCTCTTCCTGTCCTTCCAAACTGCAGCTCTGTAGCCCTTAAGTTACAAATTGCACAGGTAGAGAGAGAATACTGATTCTAACCATGGGTAAATTCACCATTCATTTCTCATTATTTATATAAGAATGCAAGTATTTTTCCTTCAGATTTTGTTATTATTGTTTTCATCATTACCAGGAGAAAATTAGCAAGATTTTTCCTTAAAGTTCTCAGTAGAGAAAACTAACTTAATAAAAATGCAAAAAGATACAGCAAGATTAAAAGTACTTAGGCAACTTTAAAAGGCCACGATGTGTAGTGCTAGCTTTTACACGTGTGGTGATGTAACCATTTTATTATCGAAAGGTCAAGTCTTAGGTGTTCAACAGTGCTGGTTAGAGGCATCTTTCATCTCATCAGTTAGAGCCCTATTTTGCTCCTTGGATCTCCATTCCTAACCGCCTCATCCCCATTTGCCCTCACTGAGTTATTGAACACAAACTAAAGACTGTCCCTGGGGTATTTCCATCTTAATAAGAGATTACTTTTAGTGAGAGAGAAGTACCAAAAGCTTCTAGATAAATCTCAGTTAATCTGTAGTGATCAACTCTTAGACTGTGATGGGGGTTGTAGATGGATTAGGGCAAGCAGGATGCCTCTTTTCAATGCATGAAACATTCAGTTGACTCTGAATCTCCTGGAATTTCTTTTAAAAATAACTACTTAAAATGACTGTAATGCAAGTAATTCATTTCCATAATACTTAAACCGGGAAATGACTTCAATTAAAAAGGTGAGAGCATACATGTGTGATCAAGTCTCCTATATGTGCTGTGTTTCATTCCTGTCCATCTCCCTTTGCTTTCCCTTTCCAGGTACAAAGAGGGCGCTGTCTAATATCACTCCTTTAGAGGCTGCGTTTCTCCTCAGTCATCTGCTTTAAGACAGAAGCTCTCAGAGAGGGGCAGATGACGAAATGAAGCCAGAGGCTTTAAAAATTATAATTATCATTTCAGAAGTACAAATTCCACTCTGAAAAGAAAAACAAAAACACTTTGATAAGTGGGTTCTTTCAAACCCAAGAGCTATGTTTCCTTAGTGAATATCCTGTTATCTGGTACTTTTAGTTTTAAACTACATGCCCTGTTGTACCCAATCACTCTTCTATTTAATAGTCGCTGACATGTTTTTTTTTTCCATCTTCCTCTAATTTTCTATTACTCAAGAAATTACAGACTAATAAATCCTTGAAAATAATATATAATGAACACTTCTTTTCTCATAAAACATGACTTAAAATGTCTATGTAGAGTATGATATAAATTACAGTGACAGTGAAAAATACCATCCAAAAGTATGTTTATAATCTATAGCCTGGAGGTCCAGCAGGTGGAGAGACTCAAGACGCATTGTGTAAAAAGTATTGTTGGTTCCATATATATGCGTTAGCATATGGTATTTGGAGGAGGGGGAAGCTGGGGGGAAGTGAGCGTAGCATCCACATATATACACTACCAAATGTAAAATAGATAGCTAGTGGGAAGCAGTGGTATAGCACAGGGAAATCAGCTCAGTGCTTTGAGACGACCTAGAGGGGTGGGATGGGGAGGGTGGGAGGGAGGCTCAAGAGGGAGGGGATATGGGGACATATGTATGCATATGGCTGATTCACTTTGTTGTACAACAGAAACTAACACGGTATTGTGAAGCAACTATACTCCAATAAAGATGTATTAAAAAATTTTTTTTAATTTTAAAAAAATGGTATTATTGGGAATGCCGTATTTTCTTTCAGATGGACAAGTTGGAAAACTCGGTGAGATTTGACAGTTAATGGATGTTTCTTCCCCTCACATGAAGCAAATAAAATCTGACGTGTAAATCTAAGCCTATTCCCAATTCAGAATCAAAAACCAATGCAATGGGATCAAAATATAGTGGAGAATTGGACTGGTTGTACATTCACACAAAAATCATATTTCATCCTTAGCCACTAATAGCCATTCTAATTTTGAAAAGGTATATAGATATTTCCTAATTAAAAAATATGTTTTAAAGGTACAAATTTTCCAAAATTAAGAGATAAAAATATTGTATGTCCATCTGAAAACATTCAATTACCCTTAAATTAAACATGAAAACGTTGTGAAAACATTACTCTGCTTTCAGCAACCATGTGTGCATCACAGTATAATCACCAGATACTATTTCTTAAGGACCTACTTGATGCACAGCATGCAAACAGCTACACGTATTAAAATACCGTGCAGTGAAGATCACAGAAACAAAGGAAACAGATATATTCACTCAGATCTATCTGCATATTTAAAATACATAATAGAATCATTCCATCTCAAGAGGATTTGGTATAAAATATGAAGATGAATATGTGTGTCCCTTATCAAAAACATCTCTACATAGTTTTCATCTGGCTTTATCACCAGTACAGTGGAAGTCAGCAGGTCTGGGGTGTCCCCACCTGCACATTAAAAAGTCTGTCCTTGACCTGTAACCTCTGAGCCCTTGGAATGTCCTGCCTGATAAGAGTGCCTTTGTTGACCTGGAGGCCTTGGGCCACAGCAGGGCATCTATGCCTCAGTGTGATTATGGTGGGAGCCTCCGGTCACGTAGCGGGAGCAGCGTGACTTCTGCAGGGGCTGCAGACTAAGGGGAGCCGCGTGGGGGGTCAGTCATGCCTCTGTGACTGACGCCAATCAAAACCCTGGACCCCGAGCCTCGTGAGCTCCCCCGGCTGGCGATACTGCAGGCATGTCATTGTAGGACATTGCTTGGAGAACACAGTTCCACGGGGAGAGGACACCTGCAGGCTGGCTCCTGGTCTCTCCTGGACTCTGCCCTGGGAGTTCCTTCCCTTCTCTGACCTTAGTCTGTTCTGTTTGCTGAAATAAACCATAAAAGTATAATGGCTTTTCTGAGTTCTGTAAGTCCTTCCAGGGAACTGTCGGACCTGAGGGCTGTCTTGGGGACTCCCAAACAACCTTCCCAACTAAGAAAATAACAGGCATGATAACCACTCTGCTTAATCAGACTGCCTGGTTCACAACCTGATCTAAGGCACACACCGCTCAATTGACTACCTACCCGCTTTTTTCCCTGTCTCTCCAAGTCTGAGAGGCAAATCTTTAGGAGTCTGCGTAAGGCAATCAAAGCCATCTTATTTACATAATCAGCTGTACTTGAGGAAAGTACATGTGACTTAACATTGGCCATAAAATGTGAGAGAAGTCTTTGGCGGAAGTGTTCTTTCTCTCAAAAAGAAGCATGATACAGGGGCATTCTTCCTAGTCTTGGTCACTGGTGCAAACAGAGAGGTGAAGCCTGGAATGGCCGTCTTGCAGCTGTGATGGGATTAGCTCACTCAGTGAGGGTGGCAGAGAGGGTCCACTGACAATGAGATTGGGTCCCTCAATAATAGACCTAAAAAATACCCTCCTTGCACACTTCTACATCCATGTGGTGACACATTTTCTTTAGTGCTGAAGCTAGTTTTGAGTTCTGTGATTCATCTTATGTTAAGCCATGTGATGCTCTGCAGTCAGAAGCATCCTAACTGAAAACTGGTTGCCCCACTTGCTACCCGAGCTTCGTGGGGAATTTTCGTAAACAATGTATATCTGAGATTCCTCATCTGTGATGTGAGGATGGCGATTATACATACTTTGGAGGGTTGTTGTGAGTTTTGGCAACTTAAAGGTCTGAATCCAAATGTCAACACACTTCCTAACCCGAATAAATTACATAATCTCTATGAATCTGTTTTATTCGTAAAGTTAATGTTACTTGCCATAACTTCAGAATCGTTCCCCTGATCTTAACATAATGAAATACATAAAGGTATCTGATAGGAAGAATACATCAAATGGTTTGCATTCTTCTATATCAGGATAATACTTTAGTCAATAATGTCTAATATTTGATTACTTATTATGGACTGGGTACCACTGTAAGCACTTTTTGAATCTATGATTTAATCCTCCCAACACTCCCGTGAAATCGGATGACAGAAGAGTGATTTTTGGCGCAAGGATGTTAAGTAATTTTCCTGAGGACACACAGCTGGTGAACCAAGGAGCTAGGACTTAAACCCAAGCACAGCAGGGCTTCTCAGTACCTTCCTGACACTGACTGCTGTCTCCCTCCCCACATTTCACCGGACTTCAAGACCCCATTGTTGCAAATCTTGGTTTTTAGAACTGGGCTTTTAAACATCAGTAGACCAAGTCCACTCAATCAATCACACGTATACCACAAACAACACACAGAGAAGAATATGTTATCCATTTGAGCTAGCTGTCCGACCGCAGTACGAGTTTTCTCTGGGGAATCAGAGCAAGAACGTCAACACCGGCTTTGTGTTGAGAGAAAAGCGCTGCTCTTCGCCTGCCCCCACATCTCAAGCTGGTCTGGAAATTCTGAGCCCTGCAGACATGATGGCGTGATGACAGGACCCCATGCATCCCCCAACACATGGATCTACAAATATACTGGACTAGAAAGAATTATGGAAGAAAAACTTCCTTCCAATGTGGCTTCTGGAAAGGGTCAAGACCCTATGGGTTTCTCTTACGTGGTAACTTACAGGAGCAGAAGAAACACGCACAGTCTGTGTCTAGAAAGAATATTTCTCTCTGGAATAGGAAGTCAGTAGACAGGAAAAGGCTCTTGGTCAGAGCAAAGAGTATGTGGTCATGATCTGAAGCCGAAGCCGAGGACCCACAGCCCATCTGCGGGGAGAGGTGGTCTCAGGGGAGGGGGAGGCACAGAAAAGGGGTTAACTCATGGACATTTTATGTTGCTAATTTTTTTAAGAGATGTATATGTTTTCAGTATTTGATGCTTCATATTAACCATGGTTTGCTGGATTCATCCTTGTCAGTGAAGGAAAAAGAAAGGCAACACCATCAAATGTTAAATAAACTTTGTGTAATTTGTATCACCTTTTTAAATTCCCTGTTTTGTTTTCGTGTACCTTCAGTTGTGTGTGTGTGTGTGTGTGAATCGTGGCCTTAAAAGTTGTCATCAATCGGCCTCCCCGGGCCCGTGGATTCCTTACTGCAGAAGGCTCTCAAACAGACTGCCTCTCAGAAACGCACATTTAACACGAAATGGGCAATCACTTTGCTGGAGTCAATTGCCTCTTTCAGACTTTCCATTGGCTTCTTCCCTGTGCGCCATTAATCCCTACGCAAATGCAGGGTAGGAAGTGTCAGCAACCACTAGCTCTCTCCTCCAGGTGGCGAGCAGCGAGCTGCTAACACGTAACCCCAAACCCCCAGCAGGGGCACTTCACTCACTACCTCCTGTAACGGCTTCAAACTGAGCAGACCTCAGAAGCAGGGGGTACAAACCTGGTGCTTCCCGAACACACAGATCCCCTCTTTTATTATTAAGTGCCTGCATGTGACTCTGCCTTTATCTGGCAGGATGTGTAGACAGTCCTTAAGAGTAAAGGATAACTTGGTCATTTGGGTAAACATTTTTATCTCAGTACAAAATAAAGAAGCATAGAACAGGGAGGAAATCTTTTTTTTAAATCACGATTTTATCTCTGTTATGAAATGCTTCTTATGTCACCAGAAGTTGTCAGACAGCTTCTGAAAGGATACAAGTCTCTACACTCATATAAGAATTCCAAATACATCTTCTACTTGTAAAAGGGAGGCAGGTCCTGGGAACAGACTCTGCGATAATCTGAAACCCTTGAGGTCAGCGTTTTCCTTCCCACCAGACCAGCCAGGGCTCTGGCCACCACTGCTGCACAACCACCACCTGTGTGACAATTGAAGCAGGCATGCACCTCTGCACCTCTGCTAATCTCTCCCTCCAAACAGCCCTGACTGTTCTGTTCTGAGTAGAGCTCACCTCAGTCAGGTTTCAGAACATAAGCAATGTGTGCAAACAAGTTCACATTAAGGTAAGTAAGAAATATAAACACTGAATGAATTCCTGACATGATCAGGTGAGACTAGAAATCCTGGGAGGTAAGCAGTCCCAGAAGATGGGAATCTCACTAACAGGAGCTGGAAAGCCTGGCTGCCCGGAACTTCCCTCTTGTAACCATACTCAGGACACAGAAGACAGTAGAGGAAGCCTGGGGCCCCCCAGCATGGAACTTCTCAACCTACACAGACGATCGAAAGACTGATATATTATACATTTCTATTTAAGTATATTTTATATTCTTTATACATAATATAGTTATAGATGTAGGTATAGATATAACTATATGAGAACCCCCCAGAGAATCACTCACAGTAAAAGATTTGACAAGGAATAAACCCACCATGAAAACGATCTGGAAAAATTTTTTTGAAAACAAAACTTGCCCTCTTCAGCCTTGGTTCTGTGCGGAAGAAGAAGAAATCGTTGCCAAGAATTCATAACTCTAAGTCAGCATTTATATGGGTTCACAACCTAAATTCAAGGAACCCATGTGTCCCTACAAATCTCAAGGTGAAACCAGAATTCAAGGATATTCTTTAGTAGTGACCGTAGGAAACTGGCAGAAGCAAACCAAGTCCTCTCTGGGGGAACACGGCTTCCATCAGAGCCTCAAAGAACCCCCAGTGATCCAAGGAACATGAGTTCACCGTATAAAAGAGAAGTAACCTACACCATCAGACAAGGACTTAGTGAAGACAAGGCCAGGAGTGAGAATCCAGATTCCCAGGCAGTGGGCCTACAGGAACCTCAGCGATAGATGCCTGTTCAGTGTGTACATATGACTATGAGAAAGGCCAACAGTGTGACCAAGGAACAAGAAGTAACATTTTCCAAGAGCTTTAAACTAACCCAGTAGAGCCTCTGGAAATGAAACACATAAATTAAAAACACACTGTATGTTTCTATAGATTAAAGAATGTAATAGCTGAAAAAAAAAAAACAGATTACAAATGGCAGAAATCAAGATTAATGCACACAAAAATAGACCCTTAAGAAATTCAGAATGTAGCACAGAGTTTAAAAAAATAACAGCTGTGGATGTGAAAGTTCAGGGGTACAAGGGAGAGAGTGAGAAGGTCTGCATATGACTTCTTGAAGTCTCAGAAGATGATTTAAAAATCAGGAAGAGGCGATGCTTAAAGCTATGATGTGTGAGATCCAGATCAGGGCAGCTCAGGATGATCAGCAGAACAGCAAAGACAGGAGAGGATCTTAGCAGCTAAAGGGTCTGGAAGGGAGGGGAGCAATAGTGGGGAGGCCAGGGCACTGGGGATGCGCCCACCAGCTGAGGACACCCCTGCAGAGTCTTCAGGTGTTTCACACCAGTTAGCAGAAGCACCACTTTGCCTTTTCCTGCATTGCTCACCCACCAGCCACAAAGAGGAAGAGAGAAATCCAACCACTGCATCATTAACAGAATTAAATTCATCACTAGGTCAATCAACCTAATTAATTAATTTCAACTGGATAGCGGTTCAGTTAACCAGCTTGATCGGGTTTGATAGCTGGGAATGGGATCGGCAAGCCCCAAAGGACTACGGATTTGGTTAGTTGGAAGGTGGCAGCAGTGACACTCCTGACAGAGGAGACGGGCATGTCTAATGGCCCTTGTTTCGAAAACAACTGGAAACACATTTGAGACAAGTGGCATCAGAGCATCTGATTTTTGTCTCTAAGGACGAGCTCTAAACCAGCAGCATCAACGTCACCTGGGAACTTAGAAATACAGATTTTCTAAAGTTCTGACCCCACGCCAGACCTACTTCACCAGAAACTCTGGGGGTGGGTCCAGCAGTCTGTGTTCTAGTAAACTCTCCAGGTGGATCTGATGCAGCTAAAATTCCAGCACTGTTGCTCTTGGGGAATTTAAACAACAGTATCAATAGCACTCGTCTGTGATCAGTGTTGCTGAAAGCGCAGGTTGTGAAGCCCCCGGCTTTGAATTTTGTTGAGAGCTGTAAAATGTACAGGTATGAGGCCTTGGACAGCTGAGATGAGAGGAAGATGAGGGTCTGATAACTGCAGCTGCAGTTTCTTCACCTTAAAATAGGGCAGTAAGAAGACAAGAGAAACCAGGCAATGTTCCTTTGGACGACCACACTTCTCCTCTTGTCAGCGAAAAGAGGTTGGAGAGAGGGCGAGAAGTTAAAAATGAGAGGTTAGGATTGAACTGAAAGATCGCAAGGCTGAAAGAGGAACAAAGGAGACAAGATGTGGATAGTTGGAGAAAAGCATCTGTAGAATCGCTGTTTCCCTGGGAACTCCAGGTTTTCTGATGCTCAATCTCTAAAGGAAAAGACAAATCACTTATTCTCTCCCCACCTGTGTTTTTTCTTCCTCAGCTCTTCATGTGATGGGAAAACCCAACAACTTGTTACAATGTTGAACTGTAAAGCTTCTGTCCTGAAGCTGTGGACCAGTCTGAATCGGGATATCAGTAACGTGAGGTGAAATTTCCAGAGTTAACTCCCTACTCTGCTTAGTCCCTACTCCCACAAAATCAATGGCAGCAAGAATCAGAAGCCTGCCCAGACCAACAATGGATCAGCATCAACGCATCTGCCTCTGGAAGCTGCAACACAATGAACACAGACGAACACGCAGGCATTCTTTCAGAAGCAGGAGTGAAAGCCTTGGAGGGAACACCTTCCCTTACGAGGAAAAGGCTTTGACAGCCAGGCTGGTAGAAGCTGAGCTTCAAGTGTCTCTGCCTTCTGCTCTCAGAGGAAGGGAAGGGCTGGCAAGAGACAAAGGGAGATCTTGGCTGGCCGCTAATGGGGGAGGAGGATGGTCCCCGGGGGAGGACAGAGGCCACCTTGAGGAGGGGAGCCTCCTGCGTTTGCAAACACAGCAGGGAGACCTCAGACAGCCACAGGCCGGCCGTGCGACTGGATTTTGAGAGTTTATTTTACTTTGCAAAAGAGATGGAGGCTTCTTCTCACATCTGATTATAGACACAAAGTTATGTTGTTTTAAGAAAAAAATAAAATGAAATACGTACTGAAAGAAAGAGGTCCGTTAAAATGATGTTACTCCAAGAGCAGATTAACTCCAATGTTTAGTGGATGTTTAAGCATGTATTGGGCAATTTGGGTATGAATACTATTATCGTCAAAACATGTCTTCCTTTACTTCTTGACTTGTAAATTCTATGTATCAAAATGTATCCTAAGGAAACATTTAAGAAAACTTGTTTAAAAAATACTAGCAATAATGAATGATATTTATAACAATTTCAGTATAGTAAAAGTGCTGGCAACATCCTAAATTCACAACAAAAGGAAATGGACTAAATTAATTGTGGCATAGCTGCAAAATGGAAAACTCTTCAGCCAGTAAAATATATTTGGAAGAATGTTTATCAACATAGAAAAATACTTATAATACATGAAATGAAAAACAACAAAAACAGTTATGGAGTATTTTGTCATAGTGGAAAAAATTATTACATGCACATATACATAGAAAAAGCAAAGTTATTACCCAGATGTGAACTGCAAATTTTTGCATTTAAAAATAGAGATGTTTATTAAACAGCTTGGTTTTTATTTGCATTTTCCTATTTCTTCTATGCTTGCATTGCTTTGTAATAAGAAATCAAAAGTTTACCTCAATTAAAAAAAATAAGTACATTGTTTGAAAATAAGGGAAAAATGCATCTATTAAGAAAATAATCATTTCCTTTTGAAATGTAAATAAAAATCTGGTAGTTTAGTAGCCGGGATTCAGGGGAGAAGTAACATTTTATAATGTACGAATTTGTTTCCCTGATAGTCAATAGAACTGCCCAAAACTGCAGTTAGGAAACCACTAAAAAATGAGTAACTTTCTAGGTTCCTGCCAAAAGCATACTCAAAGGGCCCTGATTTGCCTAGTTTTCACACCTCATTAGCACTTCTTTTAAACAGAGCTTTCAACCTGGCAGGCGGGAGAGGATGTTTTCCATGGATAACAGCCACCATCATCAATCTTTTATTGATCCAGCCCTTCCATCCTTCCCTTGCCCTTTCCCACGGGCTGGCCTCATTCCCCTCGGACTTAATTTTGTGTGTGTCCCTGCCTTGGGGGCGGAGTGGGTACGGCAGATAGAAAACATATTCATACCTCTATAACTATACATCATCCTCTATAATAATTCCCAACTGAAAGAGCCAGGAGGTGTGAGTTTTCACAATGTTTCAGCACCTCTGTCCTGCCTCTTCTGGAGAAGCTTTGATGTCCTCGGGGAGCAAACCTGGCATCTTCTGTGTAGTGGAAGGCAAGTTCAGCCCTTGACGTGGTAACACCAACTGAGTTAGGAGCTGACAGCAATAACCCTGTTCATGTAAGCTAGTGGGGCAGGACCATTCTGTGGTGTGACTGCAGACAGGGGCATATGACGGCCTGTACTCTTGGAAAACATCTGTGCTGTGACAGACAAAGAAAGGAGAAGGAACTATTCCAGATTAAAGGAGACCACCCAATGCCATGTCTGAGCCGGGGATGGATCTGAGGTCAGGAAGGAAATACAGCATAAAGCTCCTTTCTGGAACCATTAGCAATATTTGAAATTTGGTACAATGCTATTTTATGAAAGTATTAAATTAAATTTCCTGAATTTGAAAATTATAGAGTTGTTATTGTAAGATACTGATTTTGTTCTTAGGAAATAAATATTGAAGTATTGGTTGGGGGGAAGAGAGAGAGAGACGGGGGAGAGAGAACATAGAAAGAACAAATGTGGCAAAATGTATAAGGCTGGTGAATCTGAGAGAAGAGTACTTAGTTTGCACTAGTCTTGTAACTATTCTGTAAGCTGGGAATTATTTCAAAGTAACTGTTACACTTGGTTTGTTTGTAGAAAAGTGTATCTCTTCATGAAGCGTTGAAACCTACTGTAAACAGTGGGGGTTTGCAAGGAGGCAGAACATCCTCCAGGGTTTGGGCAGCCAATCAATGAACCACACATACCGAGTGGCTAGAGACAGAGGACAATGGTGTAACTGAGAATTTCCACCTGCAGGTGAAGGTTTCTACCAAGAAGAGGACCCGCTAATTTGCTCTGGGACTCTGCTCCCACCCCTGGAAACTGATTTGGTTCCTGACTACTACAACTTGTCTTTCTCTGTTGTTTCCATTCCCTGTCTACTTTCCTTTATTGCTCATGAATTAAGTGGGGTGAGTGCACAGGCACTGCATTTCATTTGCCTCTTTTATAAGGTGGTCAAAGGTACATTTTAATTGACATCAAACAGAGAGAAACTGATTCTGTGAATACATCCTCTTTCTCCACTGGTGACATGCTCATTCAACTTTTAATTTTATATTCTACTCATTTATTCTTTTACTTTAAAAAAATCTACATACCTTGACTGACGAGATTCAAGCTTTTACACGTGTAATTATAAAATGATTTTATAATATTTTTATTTATAATTTTTATAATATTTTGTATTTAGTTGTTATGTATTATAGGAACATCTTTCTTTAAATGGGGTAACGTATTCTAAACAAAGTGAATCTGTACAGTTTTCCCTTCAGGTCAGGTGTCTTGTTTCAAAGATTTCTCATTAAAAAGAAAATCAAATGCCAAATAAGGTTAGAACTGTACAATTCAAGTTGTTTATTTTTGGTATCAGTTTAAGAGATTCTTAATAAAAAGGAAAAAAAATAGTACTGGGGAGGGACTTCGCTGGATTACAAAATCATGTGACTGGAGAGAGGGAGAGAACCAGTTCACTGCAAACTTTTGCAAAGGTTAGACCAGTGGTTCTTAACCAGGGGCTGTATTGCCCTAGAGGGGACCTCTGGCTGTCACAACTGGGAGGCTACTACTGGCATCTAGTGGGTGTCGGGTAAGGTCCTTAAACATCCCACAGTGCACAGGACAGTCCCCCACTCACCCACCCCCTGCACCTCCCACCAGAATTATCCCACTCCAAAATGGCATTGTCAAGGGTGAGGGAATTGATATTTGTGTACAGGTGTGACACGGATAAGGAGGTAGAGATTGAGACACTGCAAATGAGTGGTCCCTGCATATAGGTCAGTAAGGGCAGAACAAGGGTTGCACCCCAAATTTACCTGCTTCAAAAATTGCTTACATGAAGCTCAGTCTAAAGCATTCTACAACCTCTCTGAACTCTTTCTTACTGTTCAAAACTCACCATTTACGACTCCCCTTTCAATCTCCACGACCTCACGTCTCCAACATGACAGCCTGTGCACCAGCCAAGTGCCATCATCCCTGCTAATGTAAGTCAGTGTGGCGCATTACCAGTCTCTTCCTTTGCTCACTGTGTCTCACTCCATTGTCCTTTTCTCTTCCCCTGCCACCCCTCCCTCCCTCCTTCCAGGGTCCACTCACAGCAGACTCATGGGTAAGAAGAAAATGAGGAAGCGGCAAGTTCAGGAAGCACTGTCGCGGCAGCCACTCCAGACCCACACGGCGACCAGTCCAGACCCACACAGTGACGCCGAGACCAGGCAGCCAGTGCCAGGCTGGGGGCTGATACTACAGGAGGCAGCGGCACAGCCTGCCACAAAAACGCACCATCTACGCCCTGCCCGTCACAGCGGTGACTAGGCTCCCAACCTGAGTCATCCCAACAAAGGAACCCAATCCTACCCAGAAGCCTAGTGAGAGCGGTCTTGGGGTGTGTGAGCTTCTGCCCACGAAGGATGTCTCCTGAGGTTGTTCAGCAACCAATCCACAGTGTTGGTCATCCTGACAAAGCTCAGTTACTGGTGTTTTACAACTTAGGTTCTATTAAAGAGACTGTGTTGGGCTTCCCTGGTGGCGCAGTGGTTGAGAGTCTGCCTGCTAATGCAGGGGACACGGGTTCGAGCCCTGGTCTGGGAGGATCCCACATGCCGTGGGGCGACTGGGCCCGTGAGCCACAACTGCTGAGCTTGCGCGTCTGGGGCCTGTGCTCCGCAACAAGAGAGGTCGCGATAGTGAGAGGCCCGCGCACCACAATGAAGAGTGGCCCCTGCTTGCCATAACTAGAGAAAGCCCTCGCGCAGAAACGAAGACCCAACACAGCAAAATAAATTAATTAATAAACTCCTACCCCCAACATCTTCTTAAAAAAAAAAAGAAGACACTGTGTTAATAATGTTGACAAGTTTGCTTACGTGTCCTGAGGACCTGAGGTGTCCTGTGTGAACGCAATCTGCCAACGTAGCTGATGTCCTGTGAGCTTCATTACAATTCATCACAATTTCTGATATTATACAGACGTCCTTATGTGACCTTAGCTTGGGAACTGCGACTGAGCTTCTGCCCATGACGAACACTGACGCTTACCCATCGATGTACCCTATACCCACACAACATCTGCATGCGTCGGCTACTTAACAATGCAAATATCCGCCCCCCTTTAAAAATTTTTATGCTTTTCTTCCTTATGGTGTGCAGTTGTGGTCCAGCTCATTGATGGCTGTTGATTAGAGCATGCTGAATACTGCCTGTTTGCACTAGAGAGGCATGTAACAATCTTTTTTATCACAATACACTGAAATGTTTTTATAGAATTGGGCTAAAATAATCATTTATTCTGAAAAGATGAAAGGTAAACATATTAGAGGGTAAATATGCCTACTACTAAGGAGGGCTATGTATATAACTATTACCATTATGTAGGTATTTTTAATGTAGCATGCTACTTTTCAAATGAATTAAGATGTGCTAGACACCAAAAGTCATGCAATATTTTATCTGCTTTATGTATTTTCTGCTACTTGAATCTGGACCTCAAACTTAATATTAATCTTGGAGCAAAAACAACAACTCCTACACATCTACCTGCATTTAATTAAATGTCAGAGGAAATCTAAATGTCTACTGTTAAAACTGATGTTAAAATTTATCAACGATATTAAATTCACTAGTACCAAATTGTGGCCTTATCACACACTGTGTAAGTTGTCAAATTTGGGAGTATCTTGCTAGATGTTTTATCCATTTTTTAAGGACATACACATTTTATCCACAGCTATTTAGCTGGATCCTTCCTCCATGGCACATGTAGTCAGATATTACACTGTCTAATTTTTATGAATAATCTTAAATGATAAGAGATACTAGAAAAGGATAAATAAGCCACGTATTATAATAAAAAGTGATTATACCTTTATTTACAAGCACTCAATGTGCTTTAATTGAAGCAAACTATGCTGATGTGGCAAAATGAACAGACAAAAAAAGGAACTGACTGTGTTCAATGCTAAATTCAGCTGAGCTGGTTAGAACGAGAGGGTCATGAAGCTGCCCCCCCGCCCAGGCTCCTGGCCTTGATTCCATTCTCACAGGTTGTACACTCTTAGTTATTCTAAATATCTATAGGCTTATGACTAACGGCTTGGTCTGCTAACTATGGATGTGCAAGCGAAAACCCTACTAACACTTCAGAGTGATGAATCACCAAGGTCAGCCTCACACAGACAGGGCATCAAGAGCTCAATGAGAAGACCCACCATCACTTCCAGTATACAAATGTGGGTTATGCTGTAGAAAGTCTTTGCCCTTCTTGGTGTACCTTGAACCTGCCAAGGACTTAATGCCTCAGGGCCTTTGCACATTCTGTCCCCTCTTCCTGGAACATTCTTCCTCCACTGAAGTGCATAGCTGGCCCCTTACTTCATTCAGGTCTCTCCTCTAATGTCACCTTAATAATGTAGCCTTTGCTGACCACTGGCAATCCCCATGTGCAGCTTTATTTTACTCCGGAGCACTGAAGACTATCTGATACACTATATCTTTCCTTGTTCGCTTTTTGTCCCTTTCCCCGCTCCCTGCACTGGACTATAAACTCTCTGAGGGCAGTGGATTTATCTGTTTTGTTCACTGCTGTATTCCCAGAACCTAGAACAGTGCGGTACATAGTTAGAACTCAATAAACATTCACTGAAGGGATAAATTAACACCACTGAAGACTGAAGTCCCCTGTATTTTAACTACATAAAATCAATAATTAGCATTCTTGGCACTATTAGTAACACTCAAGTTCGATTAAAACCCAATAAAAGCCACTTAAAAATGCTTTCTATCAGAAAACAGCACTGCATTAAGGCACATTCATCAAGGGAAAGCTGCACTTCTCCACACATGTACTTTATCAACTGAAAACACTGTAAAGTCATATATTTCAAAGTTTAAGAATATATATATTTTTAAAATTTATCCTCCTTATTCAGATGTTGTCTCACATAGATATAAGGGAGCTACATTAGAAATGATTTAAAAAGAGTGAGGTGTAGTGATTCCGGTCCTTCCTCTATTTGACCCTGGCCTGTAACAGCCAGCTCTCCACCATCTCCAAGGCAGTGATTGGCAGAAGCCCAGCTGGAAGAATAAAGACCCCAGTGAGTGTCTGGCCACACCTCACTGGTGTCCCACAAGGGTCCTGAAAATACTTGTCTCTAAGGAGTAACACATGTTTAATAACCAACACATATTTCATAGATGTGATTATATATATCTTTGCATTCTCATACCCAGAAATGACAGTCTCAGTCCTGACAGCATCAGTTTTAAAAATCAACACTTGCTCTCATGTCTGCAACTGACAGTTTCATTTCACCCATGAGAGGCTACAGTTATCATATAAAAAGTATGATTTGAAATTGGATTATTGATGTGAAAAGTCAAACCACCACACTGAGTACACACCATCCAGTTAGGCAGAAATCGCTATAATTATGTCTCATTTGTGTTAGACTGGTGGGCGTTTGCAGGAAACAATGTTACCACGCACTCAGGTTTCTCTTTATACCAGGAGCCACACAGGTACACACACACACACACACACACACACACACACATCACTGAACACAGCATAGTTCTCAAGGATATTTTAGTACTTACCTCCGGCTTGACTGAACTGTGCGTGGTACTTTGTAGGGACTGATTGAAAATGACATGGTTAGCCAGAATTTAGATATAATAAAGATATAAAGCTTTATGAAATTATGTAATAACTTATGGTGGAGTTTGTAAAGATAAATATTTGGTGTCCAGCTGACATTTTTTTGTCTTAGACCAAGTGCAAATGTCAGTTGTGTGTGTGGGTGTATGAACGCATTTATGTTTAGGGGAAAAAATACAGAAAATGGTACACAGCATTCAAAAAATCAAGAGAAAACAAAAGTCTAAATCTGAAAGGTTAAGAGAAATTAAATTAAAGAATAGGAATTAGCCACGTATATATGGAGAGTTTAGGAGAGGAATTAAATTTCTGCATAAACTCAGAGAACCCGCACACCATTTTCAAAATGAGTTGGCCTTTCTTTTGCTAGGTATGAGAGACTGAGGAAACTTGGTCAAAACTGACTGAGTCTCAGGTCAGAGCAGAGGGGGCTCTGGGCATCTCTGCAGGAGACAGAACTCCAGGCCTGGAGCCAACCTGAACAAACTCAACAAACGTCGTCCCCACTGGGTCTACCAATTAGCCCAGTGCTGTCATGGGGACCAGAATCCATAGGGCCCCACTAGATGCCTCATCACCTGCTTCCCACCCACCCACTGGACCAGGAGACAGGCACTAGCCTCCACACAGTCCAGCCCTGAGCACTTTGTCTGGCATTTGCTGCCATGTTGGTCTTGATGCTTCTCTGGAACAAAATGCCATGTGTGTGAGGGGTGATACAGCAAAAGCCCTCTTATCTTCTCATTTTTCTTTAATTGAAACAATCAGTTAAAGAGGGAAAGTATTTTTTTAAAGTGCCTGTGCTTCTTTTTACTAGTTTATTTTAATTCCAAACATGAAGATGTACATTGATTTTCCAAACTTCAGCTCTAGAGCTAACACACTTTCTTTTGAGTATAGGTTCACAGGCAACACAGGTTTTTGCAAAACCAATTCATCAATGACCATCTAAAACTTTCAGTTTTTAGTGACTATAAAGTGAAGTGAGAACTTAAGACCCCTGAAGCCTACCAGAATGCATAACCCTTCTATTCTTTTTTTTTTTTTTTTGCGGTACGCGGGCCTCTCACCGCTGTGGCCTCTCCTGTTGCGGAGCACAGACTCCGGACGCACAGGCTCAGCGGCCATGGCTCACAGGCCCAGCTGCTCCACGGCATGTGGGATCTTCCCGGACCGGGGCACGAACCCGTGTCCCCTGCATCGGCAGGCAGACTCTCAACCACTGCGCCACCAGGGAAGCCCAACCCTTCTATTCTTTAAAAAGTGTTTTCCCCCACAATTTTTTTGCAGTCATCTTGCCTACAGCTAATTTGCCAGTCATTTTCATTTTTAGCTATTTTTCTATGGACAGAATAACTCCCTTTTTAAAACCTCATATATCATTGGTTTATCTGAGATTTTATTAAATTACATAATTATGATGACAAATGACACTGACAGAAATAGTTTTGGCACAAATGCAAAACCAGATTCTGAATGAGCCCACACCATACCTGCTGGAAACCCAGCCAAACGAAGTACTAGGAGGAACCTAGTTCCTCCCCTAGTAACGACCATTCAGCCAGCCAGGTGCCTCCAGCAAGAAGCGTTAAAGGAGCCAGTTAATCCTGCAAGTGAAGTGGATTTTGTGGAAGCACACACCACACACAAATACTTCTCCTGTATAGATGTCCATTCTAAATCATTTATAACTTAGCACAGACCTGCAATCAGGCAGTTAAGTATTATGTAAGAAAACAAGAGAGGCTGGCTCTAAAAGCATAAAAAAAGACAAAGTCTTCAAACATTTTTAAGACTGAACCAAGAGAGACTCATGGCAGATGCACCAGACTTCATTTCACAAGAGAACAGACAGGCATAATCTTCTGTGAGGCCAGGAACAAGAGGAAGGACCAGGTGTCCCAAAGCGCTCTCAAATTTATTCCACGAATCCCAGAATCCCTTTCCCTGCAGAGGGTTGGTGAAATAGCTTTTATTTCACCACTAAAACTAAAATTTAAATTGGAAATCCCCCTGGGAAATATGAATGTGAGTTATTTCAATCCATGTCCAAATCCCCCTGGTATGCACAAAGCTGCTCCCAGAAGACTGTGGGGTGGGTAGACTCAGTACAGACAGGGGGAAGAAGGTCTCTTGAGGAAGGTGATGTCTGAGCACAGTTAAGAGGGGGCTGCTGCAGGAGAGAACATGGGGGCACCACTGAGAACAGGAAGGGAAACAGAAAAGCCAAAGTGAGTGCACTCAACCCAAAACATTCCCCCAACTGGCCAAGAATCATGAGGCTTCAGGCACAAAGGTATAACACTACTTTCTCAGAAAACCTTTCTAAGCAGTAGTTTTCATTTTACGGGTGATCTGTGCTCTTCCTTGTTATTTTTCCTCTCTGTGGATGACTTATACACAACGATTGAGATCTCCATGAGAGTAAAAGGCAGTCTTTGGTGGAGAAAAATCTGCACTGGGAGCGTTTACTAGGCAACAGTGAAAGCTTCAGTCTCCTAATGCCCCAAAATAATCTTATAAGCTCAAGCAGGAGCAGTGGGCAGAGAGTTTGGGTTGCTCCATGGAGTCGTTTTTCTCTCCTTTCTTCGTTGCTGGTACAGCTCTTTTTTTATAAGAAGGACTTTAAGCATTGGAGATTGACTTTACCAGCCAGCGGGCAATGTTTAGGTGTGGGTGTATGACCTAATCATGGCCACTAAGACATGGGGGAAAGTCTGTGGGGCATTTCTGAGAAAGACATTCCCCTCGACAAGTCCCCACCCGTCTCTTACTGCGTTTGGGCATTCATTGCCCTGGGAGAACAAGGACAGTCAGAAGACAGCTATAAGCTTAGCAGACAGGCTAAACTAGACTGGCCTATGAGTGGAAGCACAGAAGCCATGTAAGCGCCTCACGCACTTTACCCCCAAGAGCATATCTGTGACTATCCTAATATTTAGAATTAATCCTAAAACTGCACATCGCAAGGACACGTATAAATGTGAGCAGCACCGTAATGAGGGCCCTGTGTGAGCAAAGGAGAGTGGTCACTAGGAGGAAAACCAAAAACATAAAACGCAATCAATTAACCTGAACAACGTGTACTCACACCAACTCTGCCCCAGCTGCAGTTGAACACAAATAAGCACTGCCCCGCCCGCAAAGAGCCCAGGTCACACCTGGGAGTGTGGGGAGGACACAAAAGAAAATGATTAAAATTGCAGGTAATACACGTGATGGCAGGTTCATATAGAGAGAGGGTTAGAGGATTCTGGAGGAATGTGGAAGGATCCTACCATTACAGCAATGTGTAAAATTTAGGTTAGGAAAAACAAGCTTTATGACGCAAAAACCCTTCAGGGCATCACTTATTATCACCCCATATCAAAAGTCCCCATGTTGAAACAACATATATACACTGTCTAGAAATACTGCGGAGAAAATATATTTTTTGCTTTTCTGCAATTAAAATTTATGGATTAAAACATTTTCTCTGACAATTTAAAATAAATTTTAAAAACTAAATTTAGTGAGTACTGGCTAAGTGTGTTAATTTTTAGACTAACTTTTTCCACTCTTTAGAACTTCTAGCCTTGAGATCAAGGTGACATTTTTGTTTCAAATATTGCCAAGAATTTGAGCTACATACTTTTGCTGACAATAGCAGAAATTTTGTGGAGTATGGTGTATGTGATGTGGTTATTTTTCTTGCCTCAGAAAGAAATTTTTTGTGTATAAGCCTGCTTATTCTGTGATCTTTTGTGTTGATAATCTGATCAAAATATACTTAATAAGTAAGATAAAGGTATGCTGCTATTACATTATGGTTTAAATGCTTTATGCCATATTTAGTTAAAAATGAGGCAAATAAGACATTACATATTACGATTTTAAAAAGAGTAATGTGTTTTCTGTCAATACTTTATATAATGAAACAGATTCTTTTTATATACATTATGTAAACCTATGTGATTTTAAAGTAATGCTGGATTTGGTAAAGGGTTATAGAAAGTACCATAATGCATACTCCTGAACATATATGCAGCTATAATAGGGGGGAAATACTGAAATATCACTTAATTAGTTTTTTCAGTGTTTAATCTTAGTGTCTTTATTGTGAATGAGGAGATAACAGGTAATAAAAAAGACATGTCTGTAAAATGTGTACTAGAATATCGCTGCTCAGATTTGGAAGCATTTGTGTTCCATCATGAATAATCGTTTGATGAAGAGGAATGAATTCGCATTTGAATATATTGAAAATCAGACATCAGAAACAGGTCAGCCTCTTGAACACCCCAGAGAAACCTGGTGGAAAAGATTTCTCTGTTTATATAAAGTTCAAGTCCAGAACACAAACGCAGGGCAAGGAGCTTTCAGCTATAAAATCATGAATCTACCAGATAACACGCTTACTGAAAGGGTGAGCTGGTGGTGGCCTGGGGCTGGTACTTCAGTGACCGCAATACACAGTGCCTGCCTCCTTGAAGTTCATAATCTGCTGGAGAGTGACGGGTGACACCCAAATAAACAAGATATAATTTGCCAGATCCTGATAAGTGCTATGGAAAAAAAAACCTGGGTACAGAGGACAGGGAATTTGCAGGGTAGGGCTGGAGCTGCCATGCTATGTAGATAGTCACGTAATTCCTGATAACTAAGGCTGGGCCTATTCCATGCCAGTGGCCGAGTTAAACCCTAGTGTTTTGCAGATGTCTCCAGCTGTTTTCAGGAAGACTCACTCACCTCCTGGACATTACGATGCCCCTGTTGGCTTGCTAGCCAGCAGGATGACCTGCTCCTTTGCGTGAGGATACTGAGGGGGTTGGAGCCAGGCGGGCGTCGCCTTGGGGAGGAGTCAAAGATCCTCTCTTCTGGGCCTAACCCTCCCACAGTCCAGAGGAACCATTCGGGAAAGAGAAGCAGTGGCAAATTCCAGATCTGGAGGCACCCTCCTCAAACTGGCACTAAGTATGATTACTTTTAGAGAAAATACTTAAAGGTTTAAGTTTTTTGCTTCTTCCTTTTCTTCTTCTCATATTTTCATCTTCTTGGAGTCTAGTGTTGTTTCTTTGTTTCATTTTGTTTTATTCTTAGTAAAAATATTGAAATCTATATCATATGAACCTGTACAAAGTAAGTAAATAAATCTTCCGAAAAAAGAAAAAGATATAATTAAGTAAAATAAGCATAAGTCTGCCACAGACTAGAATAAAACCATTTGTGTACTGAGGGGAAAAGTTGGCCTTCAGGCTTTTACAACACTTTCTTAAGATGTGATTTTATAAGAACAGACAATTCTAACCCTAGTGTTTGACTACCAAAACATAAATGTAATTTGTGTAGGAAGCTCCTGCTTCGGGCATATTAGTCCCATTATGCCTTAGGATATTTAACTAACAAAAGAAGGGAAAAGAAGTTTAAGTAGGTCAAATAAACATAGCAGCCCACTTTCTGGTGCGACACGATTATTGTGATTATTGTGTGTGTGTTTGCTTTCCTGTTATAAACCTCATGTTTTCCACTTGGCCTTGCAAACGTGTATTCTGGGCTGCAGGCGACCCCTTCTTGCAGTAATGTGCCCTGAGGTCGCTTGAATGTAACCCAGTTTCCAAACTGGTCTAGCTGCTGGCAGGTGATAACATCACCAACTACACTGTGGTCGTATTTTCATTCACTGACTTTTTCTCTTACACTCTCACTCACAATGGTTGCATTAAAATTGATTATAAAATTAAATTTGATTATAAAATTAAAATTGATTATAAATGGCAAAATCATTCACATCCAGAAAAGGTCTACACAAGACTAAATATGTGTATGACCAACAATTTTTTAAAAACTAACATATCTGAGAATATTTAGGTAACTATTTAAACACTTCACTTGTGACAACCTTTCATAAACAAAGAGTGAGGTCCTTCTGGAAACTGGATATTCCCTTCAATATTAATTTGGAAAGCAGGCATATTAACTGGGATCTTACAGGCTCAGAATTTTAATGCCAAGTCCTTATAAAACAGATGCAGCTTAAATCCACTTGCGAGCAAAAAACAAAAAAAACAGTTTGGAACATCAAGAAGTACCTTCCTCCAGTGAAGAGACTAAAAGAACAGTGAAGCGTGAGAAGGAGGGGTTTTAAGGAGAAATGTTATTTTGGCTCAGAGTTCACATTTGCCCTTTTCTCACTGATACCAAATCTGTGTCCTCTTTTCAAAGGACACAACTGACCCTCTGGCACTTGGCACATTTAACACATCCCCTGTTCCTTTCCCTCCTTCCTTGAAGTTTTTGATATGATTTTCCGGCATCCCATCTTATTCTTTTCTGCATTTCATCCTTTCTCTTAGTTCCTTGGCCCTCCCTGGATAATATAATTCACGAACATATGACCTGTGCAGGTGTTATTTGAGATGATGTGACCACAGCCCCCAATCTCTCCTCTCCACCTCTGCACTCCCTCTGAGCCACACGTTTCTGGCTGCCTACAAAAACACTGTGTTATGCAACAAAAGGATATTAAAAATTGTCCAAACGTCTATTTCACTTTAAGAAACAAGCTGTATAATAACAATAATAATAATACTTTGGCTGAATGGGATTAAGAACTACAAATACTGTTAACATTTTTCCTATGTATACATCATAAAACACATGAAAACATTTTTGGGCTCACAAATGGATATGCAGTATGTTCTCTGAAAAGGCTCTTTAGAAGTTTGAATGAATAAATAAGAAAACATCAGAGTGAAATTAAAAATGAAATGCTTAATGCAAAATGGTCCCCCAGAAGAGTATTATATTCTTAAAAGGTACCACAAAGATATACTAAGTCTACTTAAGACATCTTAAAATATTTTGACTAGTTTATCCTACTAGGTAGAATAAACTCTAATTTTATGAGCCTGGTTCACTGTCATTCAATACACTGAAAAGCATGTTGGATATAAAGTAGCACAGTCTTATCAGAAAAACAAATACCGTATGCTAACACATATATATGGAATCTAAAAAAAAAGAAAATGGTTCTGACGAACCTAGGGGCAGGACAGGAAAAAAGACGCAGACGTAGAGAATGGACCTGAGGACATGGGGAGGGGGAAGGGTAAGCTGAGATGAAGTGAGAGAGTGGCACGGACATATATACACTACCAAATGGAAAATAGATAGCTAGTGGGAAGCAGCCACATAGCACAGGGAGATCAGCTCAGTGCTTTGTGACCACCTAGAGGGGTGGGATAGGGAGGGTGGGAGGGAGACGCAAGAGGGAGGAGATATGGGGATATATGTATATGTATAGCTGATTCAGTTTGTCATACAGCAGAAACTAACAACATTGTAAGGCAATTATACTCCAATAAAGATATTAAAAATAAAATAAAAATTAAATTAAGTTAAAAAATAGCACAGTCTTTTTAAAAGGGTAAGTTCCATGAGTACTTTGTAAAAATTACCCATTCATTTAATATATTCACTGAGCATTTAATAAGGACAGAAACATCTTTAAACACCAAAGAAACTGGCTTCAAATCGTGGATTTAGGAAATTGCCAGGCACAGGAAGGGAATTTCAAGTGGGTGATGTTTTGATAACCCCTCCAGTGGGTCACCTACCTCAACCCCTAATGCAGCCACTTATTCGTTTATAACCAAAAATTGAGGTCCTACGCGATGTCAGGCACAGGGGCATGTGGTGAAAGTGCAGTGGGAGATTTGTTCATGGAAGGACTTATGGTCACAACAGCAGGGCTCAGAGGCAGAGGACAGAGTGGTGGGGAGCTGGGGGACACCACGGAGGTGCTGTTAGGGACACTGAGCCCCCCAGAGTGCTGAGGGTGTGGGCAGAGCCCGGAGCTGCCAGGTTGGAGGTACATCCTGTTCTAAGGCCCTGAGGCTACAGAAAGTCAGAAGCATTTAAAAAGCATCAGAGAAACTTTTTGTATGCTGTTTTTAGGAACTGTAACAAATCATTTTGATGTGACAAGAATGACACTATTTAACAAACGTCAATAGGAATAGGTCACCTGGGGATGCTAACGTGTAGAAAGACCGTACAAACCATAAACAAAATTTCCTTTATACTCATTTGGGGTTTTCTTTGGAAATTTTCCTTCTTTACCCCTGCTGCTTCCTTTCTTCCTTCTCCCTCCCTCCCTTTCTCTTTCTTTCCTTCTTTCTTTCTTTCTTTCTTTCTTTCTTTCCTTCTTTCTTTCTTTCTGTCTGTCTCTCTGTCTGTCTGTTGGGGAGAAACAATATTCAATTGTTAATTAATGGTAAACATATCATATACATCATACACTGTATAAAGAGAAATTTTGCATTAGGAACAACAATAATGACTCTTTCACTTTGAAATACCCAGATCAAAAGTAACACAGAGCCAGCACAAAGGCATGTAATAGTGATTATTACAACACAAACAACCTTTTTGTTATTAAAATAAAAGGGGGACTCAAAACCTTTACTAGGTTATCTCCCTCACAATATTACACCAAAACCAATTTCTTTTTAAGCTTAGTTCGAAGATGACATTTATTTAATTAAAAACAAATGGTAATATGTGAAATACTGGAGTGGAATGAATTTTTGTCCTATCGATGATTGCATTTCAGTGTATGAAAGGCTGACCTTTTTCATAGATTTAATGCAATAACTATCTAATTTACATAAATTTCCTTAGAAACAATTGTTCTGTTTACATCATTCTGATCTTAAAAGTGAATTTCAGTAATGTTTAAATGAGCATGTTTTCATTATAGCTTTTTTTAAGAAAAAAATGAAAGTTTTTCAACAAATTTATTTGAATTCTTGCCTATAACTTTAAGGATTTCCTGCCAATTCTTGGGGTATTGTTTCGTGTGCCACTTGTTTTGCTCTTTGGATTAATAATTCCATTCTAGATCTATGAAATGATGCATATTAAAATCATAAACTTCATATGGTAGATAACTTAATATTAATAGTGTATTCTCTTAATTTTAGGTCTTTAGAACATTGTCATTAAATTGAACATGGAGTGGTTACATCTACTTTAAATCCGTCTAGTTTCCTAAATGCTAATACAAGTATTTAAGAACAATTTACATAAATTGCACATAAATTCTTGAAATAAAATGTAACTTGTTCCAGGAACTCAATGCTAAAAGCAAACTGCTTCTTGTTGCGTGTCAGGGAGGCTCAGGGAAACAACATCATTTCTATTTTGAGAAAAAACGGGTAATGAAGACTATTAGAGAGATGCTCCCCTTCACTGATTAATGATGTCAGTGCTGGGACAAAAGTAATATGATATTGGACTCTGGTTACCTACTCACTGCCCCGACAATTTTTTTTTCTTTTTTACTTGGGACACAGGTAAGTTGCCTCAGTATTTGGAATCCTTCTATGGTTATCTGAAACTCCATTTAGTTTTCAAATCTCTGAAACACACAAACAGCAGGTACTCTCTTTACCAACCACCCCCGGGTAACCGTACTTTTCCTTCTTTGCAAAGAAGAATAAATCATGAATCAGTCCCTTTGGGATCTCCCACTGTAAGGAAAAAAGGCAGTGCTGATGTGGTAAAGCGGATAACAGGAAAAACAGTGCTGTTTTTTTTTAACAGTGTGGGCTTTTCAAACAAATGCAAATAACTGCAAACTTTATTAGATTAATCCTCTTAATATCCTTATGAAAAAGTATCATTAAATATCTTGAGTTCCCAATATGCAGTAGAACTAGGGAGTAAAATCACACAGCATAAAATAACATTCCCAGATGCGCCATAAAATGTTAACTTCTTTAGAGAAACGATGTCATATGAATCTAAAATATGAAAATAAAATTTCCAAGTAGGAGCCTGTCTTGATTGTGTAATCTAAAAGAACAGCCATAATTCCAAACTCGTAAGAGCAAAACCAAGTCACAGTGCTCATTTTGAACAATACACCTCTAATCATCAAGTTTTATTCAGCACTGAGTGTATGTGCATCAATGTGCCCCCAGAAATAAGATATATTATGGACATACATGCCTGACATTTTACAGTTAATCTGTAAATACTTTCATCGGCACCGTTTGATTTGATAATGCGAGACTGGTCTAAGGTAGCAGTTTACAGTTTGGGGTCTGGACCGAGGATATTTAAGTTCAAATCCCCCTTGGATACACATG